>NC_041380.1:169393247-169457087 GCF_002162155.2 Triticum dicoccoides | reverse complement strand
CGAGATATTCACTATGATTGTTTATTTTAAAAAAAAGCCCTTTATGTGGTGTCGCTTAGACGCCCGACTGTGGCATTTCTTTTAAAGCCCTTTATGTGGTGTCGCTCAGACGCCCGACTGTGGCATTTCTTTTAAAGCCCTTTATGTGGTGTCGCTCAGACGCCCGACTGTGGCATTTCTTTTAAAGCCCTATATGTGGTGTCGCTCAGACGCCCGACTGTGGCATTTCTTTTAAAGCCCTTTATGTGGTGTCGCTCAGACGCCCGACTGTGGCATTTCTTTTAAAGCCCTTTATGTGGTGTCGCTAAGACGCCCGACTGTGGCATTGCTTGTTATTTGTTTCATAAATTTTAATACTACCATGTTATTGCATTTTTATAAATAACTTGCTTGCACGCATCAGAGTTTCATTTATCTTTTGTGACTGACGTCATGAGCATAAAATATTTTCAGCACATCATTGTTATATTATACTTGTGTTCATAATGTTTGCGAGTACATTGAAAGTACTCACTGGCTTGTCCCTGGCTATTGTCTTGGCCAGATTTTCTTGCACGGAGAGGAGCGATGCGATGCCAGCCCCGGAACCCACACAATGGAGATAGCAGCCTCGCGAAGATAGGAGTTAACCTGGTCAGCTGTTCCCGTGGGAATTGGAGTCCCATAGACACTAATGTTTCACAACCCGCTTCCTCCATCAACCACTAGAAACCATTTGTTGTACTCACAGGCCAGAATGGTCTTGTACTACATATTTTGTTTTCTGCTTGGAATTTCTGTATCAAGTTGGAGCCTCATCAGCTAACAGTAATCCTGGGGCTGATGAGCACGACGGTCTTTTCTGGAAATTTATTACCCGGAAAACCGGTCGTGACAATAGGGGACTAGCCATAATGACAAGCAAGCAATCCAACACACAAGCGAACAAGAAACGGGCAAAAAGAGGCAAATAGAGAAAGAGAGGGAGGATGGAGAGAGAGGGCGAATAAAACGGCAAGGGTGAAGTGGGGGAGAGGAAAGCGAGAGGCAAATGGCAAATAATGTAATACTGGAGATAAGGGTTTGTGATGGGTACTTGGTATGACTTGACTTGCAACAGTGCCACAAGTGACTCTTTGTCGGGAGTCAAATCTTGACTTGTCTTGCGCGAACCTCCCCGGCAACGGAGCCATAAATCCTTCTTGCTACTTCTTGAGCACTTGCGCTGGTTTTCCCATGAAGAGGAAAGGGTGATGCAGCAAAGTAGCGTAAGTATTTCCCTCGGTTTTTGAGAACCAAGGTATCAATCCAGTAGGAGGCCACACACGAGTCCCTCTCACCTACACAAACAAATAAATCCTCGCAACCAACATGATAAGGGGTTGTCAATCCCTACACGGTCACTTAGGAGAGTGAGATGTGATAGATATGATAAGATAATATTTTTGGTATTTTTATGATAAAGATGCAAAGTAAAATAAAAGGCAAAGGAAATAACTAAGTATTGGAAGATTAATATGATGGAAGATAGACCCAGGGCCATAGGTTTCACTAGTGGCTTCTCTCAAGATCATAAGTATTCACGGTGGGTAAACAAATTACTGTTGAGAAATTGACAAAATTGAGCATATTATGAGAATATCTAGGCATGATCATGTATATAGGCATCATGTCTGAGACAAATAGACCGACTCCTTCCTGCATCTACTACTATTACTCCACACATCGACCGCTATCCAGCATGCATCTAGAGTATTAAGTTCATAAGAACAGAGTAACGCTTTAAGAAAGATGACATGATGTCGAGGGATAAACTCACGCAATATGAAATAAACCCCATCCTGTTATCCTCGATGGCAACAATACAATACGTGCCTTGCTGCCCCTACTATCACTAGGAAAGGACACCGCAAGATTGAACCAAAAGCTAGGCACTTCTCCCATTGCAAGAAAGATCAATCAAGTAGGCCAAACCAAACTGATAATTCAAAGAGACATGCAAAGATAACCAATCGTACATAAAAGAATTCAGAGAAGATTCAAATATTGTTCTTAGATAAACTTGATCATAAACCCACAGTTCATCGGTCTCAACAAACACACCGCAAAAGAAGATTACATCGAATAGATCTCCACAAGAGAGGGGGAGAACTTTGTATTGAGATCCAAAAAGAGAGAAGAAGTCATCTAGCTAATAACTATGGACCCGTAGGTCTGAGGTAAACTACTCACACTTCATCGGAGAGGCTATGGTGTTGATGTAGAAGCCCTCCGCGATCGATGCCCCCTCCGGCGGAGCTCTGGAAAAGGCCCCAAGATGGGATCTCGTGGATACAGAAAGTTACGGCGGTGGAATTATGGTTTTAGCTCCATATCTGGTAGTTTGGGGTACGTAGGTATATATAGGAGGAAGAAGTACATCGGTGGAGCAACAGGGGGCCCACAAGGGTGGAGGGCGCGCCCCCCTACCTCGTGGCCTCATGGTTGATGTCTTGACGTAGGGTCCAAGTCCTCTGGATCATGTTCATTCCGAAAAACACGTCCTTAAAGGTTTCATTCCATTTGGACTCCATTTGATATTCTTTTTCTGCGAAACCCTAAAATAGGCAAAAAAAACAGCAATTCTGGGCTGGGCCTCCAGTTAATAGGTTAGTCCCAAAAATAATATAAAAGTGTATAATAAAGCCCAGTAATGTCCAAAACAGAATATAATATAGCCTGGAACAATCAAAAATTATAGATATGTTGAAGACGTATCACTCCTCCCTCCCTCCCACTTATATATATGTGGGAGGGGGCGCCAAGCACAACCACGACAATTTCTTAGCTGTGTGCGGCGGCCCCCCCTCCACCGTTTACACCCTCGATCATATTTTTTAGTGCTTAGGCGAAGCCCTGCGGAGATAACTTCACCATGACCGTCACCACGCCGTCGTGCAACCGGAACTCATCCACTACCTCGCCGTCTTGCTAGATCAAGAAGGCGTGGACCTCACCGAGCTGAACGTGTGCTGAACGCGGAGGTGTCGTACATTCAGTACTCGATCGGTTGGATCATGAAGAAGTTTGACTACATCAACCGCGTTACCAAACGCTTCCGCTTCCGGTCTATGAGGGTACATAGACACACTCTCCCCTCTCATTTCTATGCATCTCCTTGATAGATCTTGCATGTGCAAAGAATTTTTTGTTTTCCGTGCAATGTTTCCCAACACTGGCATCCGAGCGAGGTCTGTGAGTTGATAATATGCATGAGTAGAACACAAAGAGTTGTGGATGGTGTCGGTGTCAAAACCGGCGGATCTCGGGTAGGGGGTCCCGAACTGTGCGTCTAGGCCAGATGGTAACAGGAGGCAGAGGACACGATGTTTTACCCAGGTTCGGGCCCTCTTGATGGAGGTAAAACCCTACGTCCTGCTTGATTAATATTGATGATATGGGTAGTACAAGAGTAGATCTACCACGAGATCAGAGAGGCTAAACCCTAGAAGCTAGCCTATGGTATGATTGTATGTTATGGTTCTTGTCCTACGGACTAAAACCCTTCGGTTTATATAGACACTGGAGAGGGTTAGGGTTACACAAGGTCGGTTACAAAGGAGGAGATATCCATATCCGTATTGCCTAGCTTGCCTTCCACGCCAAGTAGAGTCCTGTCCGGACATGAGACGAAGTCTTCAATCTTGTATCTTCATAGTCTAATAGTCCGGCCAATGGAGATAGTCCGGCTGTCCGGAGACCCCCTAATCCAGGACTCGCTCAGTAGCCCCTGAACCAGGCTTCAATGACGATGAGTCCGGCGCGCAGTTTTGTCTTCGGCATTGCAAGGCGGGTTCCTTCTCCGAATACATCACAGAAGAATTTGAATACGAGGATAGTGTCCGACCTTGCAAAATAAGTTCCGCATACCACCGTAGAGAGAATAATATTTTCGCAAATCTAATTTGCTGGCTTGTTTTGGTAGCATGACGCTATGTCATGGCCCGGTGATTATTCGAACTGTTTTTCTTCAACCAGCTCCACACATAACGCGAGGCGGTTTCTTGACACGTCTTGTCAAAGCAGAGATCGTGTTCCCCCAATTACGGGATTCTCATTAATATGGTCGTGGGTAACCCAACTGTGTCTAGGACACCTAGATTATAGGAAAGTCCCAAACGGCTATGGAGAGGACGCTTGATATTCATCCTCTTTATAAAGGGACAAGGTTTTTGCTTTTTTCCTCTCGTGCTCAATCGAACCCGTCCCCCGCCTCGAGTTCTAACACCCAAAGCCCAGGTCAGGTGCTCCAGATCTTCAATCATGTCCAGATCCAGCCTTCAAGGCCGATGGATGCCCTGCTCCGTTATGGAAGAGGATATCAAGAAGTTGAGGGAGGCCAGATACCTGACCGCCGAAGTTTCGCATCGGTTGCCTGCTCGAGGGCAGGTCATCCCTACTCCCGACCCCAACGAGAACGTCATGTTCGTCTCCCACTTCCTCCGAGGCCTAGGCCTCACTCTGGATCCCTCCGTCAGGGGTTCGATGTTCTATTACGGGCTAGATTTCCACGATCTAGCTCCGGACTCCTTTCTCCACATCTCGACATTTATTGTCGTGTGTGAGGCCTTCCTCCACATTACCCCTCACTTCGGCCTGTGGCTCAAGACCTTTGAAGTGAAGCCAAAGATGATCGAGGGGCAACATGCAGCGTGTGGAAGCGCATCAATAGGCAAGATGGCAGGAGCTCCATGGCCGAAAGGTTCCTTTCCAGAGGTGTCCGAATTATGGCAATAGGAGTGGTTTTACGTCACGGCTCCCAGAAGTGCCAAGTGGGCGGCTACCCCCGCCTTCCGCTCGGGCCCCCCACCATAACTGATGTCATGGATTAGTAGAGGTCTGAGCTGGGGTCCAGCCAAGGACATGCCTATACTGCAAAGCCGCATTCAAGGTCTCTTCGAGGGAGATTTTAATTTGGTTGTTGTAATGCAAGTTATGCTAGTTCGTCAAGTCCAGCCTTGCAAACGCCGGCCCCTTCGCTTGTGGGAGTTCAACCCAGAAGGACCGCGTGCCATTCAAAGTTTCCTCGGCCTAACGCACGAGGAGATGTACAAGTCATTCTTCAGACCTCAAATAGAGTGTCCAGATGCTACCGAGGACGTGGGCCTGAGCAGAAACCGCGCCGCCGAACAAGTAAGAAATCCTCTAGCCGAACACACCGTCTTTTATTCATCATGAAGTTATTTCTGAGAGTTCGCTCTTTGACCAGGACTGGCTAACAAAGGCGAGGATGATTCGGTGTTTGGCCCCCCTCCCTGAGGGTTTGGAAAATCTGGTATTGGAAAAGATGCTCGAGCTCGCACCTTGCCCGGAGCCCTCGAAGGAAGATACAGGGTAATATAGGCAGATGCAGGCCCCCATCGCTGCCATTTCCAACTGAGGGAATGAGCGCCTCCATGAAGAAGTCTCCAACAGAGGGTCCTGCCTCGGGGGGTGCTCTTGCCGCACAAAGTCCGCGGGGGGATCAGCCCTCCAACGAGTCGTAAGTGATCCAAAAAATACTTTAATAGTGAAGGTATACTGTCTTTCTTCTGAGAAAATGACCGCCGCATATATCTTGCAGTTCGAGCCTTAGCCCATCTCAGCTGAGCTCGTCTTTGGGGGATCTTCTTCCGGAGATGATGGAGAGTGAAACACCTTCCCCGGACTCCTCCGCTCAAGAAGCGGGCGACCCTGAAGTGTCGTCACGGAGGGCCTCTCCGGATCCGGTGAGGCCAGAAGATAATCCCATAGACCCCCGAAGTCCCCAGCGTCCGGCTCTCGAAGAGAGCAAACAAAAGAGTCTGGCATCGTCTAGTATGCGGTCGGACGTTCTGAGGGAGCTGGTGGGGCGAGCAGCCATCTTAGAAGAACACCGTACGCTGATGGGTACGGTGATGGAGAGAATTTCGTCCGCTGAAAGCAGATTACATGAAGCCTTTATGAGTCTGCTGACAGGCTTTGAGGTACGTGAGATAATATGTGATAGTATCGCACATGTTAGGTGTGCTCTGTGTAGATAGTAGCCCCTGAGACTCTGGTTGTCGTCGAGAACGGTGGTGAACAGAGGATCATAGTCCTAGGCAATAACCAGACTGCCTTTATGTGCAGGTGGTGGAAGCTCCGGTGGCTAGCCGGACTAGTGAGTTTGCCCAATTAAAACAGTAACTGGATGAGGCAGACGCCGACATTGAGCTTGTTAACAAGAGGCTTGACAAGGCACATGGTAAGTGTTTTTTTTTCTGGTGAATGCCACGTAGTAAGAGGAGCATGATGCCAGTATCTTTAATATGTTGTGACTGAAGATGGAGCTGCCACCATGGAAACCTTGCAGGCAGAACTTGCCCGAGCCAAGGAACAAGCGAGGATTAGTAATACGGCTGCTTTGAAGGCGGCCGAAGAGTTGACAGCCGAGAAGGCCGCACATTGTGAGAGCAAAGAGAAGATGGCCAAGATGGTCGTAGAGTTAAAATACACTGCCGACCGTTGCCGGCTCCTTGAGAAAGAAAACCAAGCGAAGGCAACGGACCTTGAGAAGGCCAGGATGGCGGACAAAGACACCCGCTCTGGTATGAGAGCAAAGAAGGAGGAGCTGCGGGAAGCCGGGGATATTGCGGCTGGGAAGCCCTTCATGCTACGGAGGAAGTTCGAAGATCCATGGTATGCCCCTCTGGATCGGCTGTGGAGTTCGGCAGATGCATATATGGACTTGGCAGCGAGCGCTGCCGATGCGGCCAAATACTTCCAAGGTCAAACAGATCGTGAGGTGGACAAGCTGTTCTGGTCGCAATTCAATGTTCCAGAGCGTCCGCTTCCATTGACTGATCAGCTAGCCGAATGGGCCGAACTAAATAGGTTGTCCGGACTCGCCATGAGGTCTGTCGTGGATCAGCTATGGCCGGAAAAGCCAAAGCCGAACAGCTATTTCACCTTAGTGCAACAGTTCCTTGGTGCGGTGCCGCGCATTAATGCAATGAAGAGGTCGGCATGCATAGAAGGCTCGCGGATGGCCCTTGCCCGTGTTAAAGCATACTGGGCGGAGATGGACGCTACCACTGTTGCGGCGCAGGGTTCGGCCAGGCCGAGTGGCTACCGAGCACTATTTCGAGGAGGTTCTCAAGGGTGCTCGTTTGATAGAGGCCCAGTGCTCGAAGAATATTATGTTTGAGTGATATGTGTTCCCATTGTAAACACAATGTTTTTATGAAATTTTATAAGGCTGTGTTTATACTTTTGCCTGAAAGTAATATGATGCTTCCTGTGCGGCCGTTTATGTATACATGTGTATAACCTGAAAGATTGCAGTCGTCGGCTTCAACCCCCACGCATATAATGCGGAGGTGCTCGCAAAAAACGCGTGTTCACAATTAACCCAACGTCTTGGTCCTATTAAGGAGGTGATAGCGCAGCGAACGAGGCAACCGGACTATAATGCTTTAACACTTTCACTTAGCCATAGGAGTTTGACAGTGGGGCTACTAGATAGGCCCTGGTGGCTCCGCACTCTCCCTATCTCGGGGTTCATACATGCCTGGCCAGAAAACGGCTCTTCGTTAAGGCGGAGGAATTCTAACATTTCGATAGGTCATCGAGTGGTTGACCAGTCTCACGCTATATCATGACAGTCAGTTTTCGGCTTTCTCTACTGAGGTGCTCGTCCGGATGAACCAGGGCACAATCGCAGTAGTTCTCCTGGTGTTGTCTTAGCCGATAAAGCGGAACGTAAGGCACCAAAACACAGGAGCCAGGCAAACCCAAGATTTGACCAAAGATAATGATTCGGAGCTGATGCATATAAGGCCAAACTCGCGACGCCGAACACTCCCTAAGGTATTCGGTCTTTATGGTATAAACCGGGCCTAAACAGTGCCCTTTGTAAGAAGCCCCTTGTGTCCAGGTACGTGCATTATTCTGACATGGCCACATGCCAAGACGTCAGCATCCTTCTCAATTGTGCTGAGAATTCGGTGGATGTGTATCAACAAGAGATAGTAAAAAAGGTTTACGCAGGGTCTTAATCTAAAAAGAATCCTTGGAGCGGGTCCCTACTGCACGTATGCGCCTGTGTCTCCATTGTGCCGTATCCTGGACAGGTGTAGCACGATGTTCATCTATAAAAGAGAGGAACTTAGGTGAAAAAGTTGTCGTGCAAAAAGTTGGTTTTTTAAAGAAACCATGTATAACTGGAAATGAGTAGAAATTGCCACTTGTCTGCACGCGTTGAGCCCCTTGTATTTGTAATAGGGGTGTGGCCATCAATCCGGTACAAATTACATATAGCAGCGTCGGACTCGTCTAACCGCGTCTGTGGTCTTGACGACCTATCAAATGCTTTAGTTGGTGAGGCTGTTTTTAGTGTGCGGCTGCCAAGGTAGTCACATTCTCTTCGGCGCGCAAAGATCGCTTAATACTTCCATTCACTGTAATGATGCCAGGTGGACCGGGCATCCTGAGCGTGAGGGACGCGTAATGCGGTATTGCATTAAAGCGAGCAAAAGCTTTGTGTCCAAGTAGTGCTTGATAACCGCATTGGAATGGAGCAATGTGGAAGGTTAAATGTTCGCTACGGGAGTTATCAGGGAAGCCAAATATAACCTTTAGTAGCAGGGAGCCCGCGCAGTGAGCCCCTGGGCCTGGCGTTACTCCTTTAAAGGTAGTGTTGTTGTGGCAAATTTTCGTTGGGTCTATCCCCATTTCGCGGATTGTATCCTGGTATATCAGGTTTAAACTGCTACCACGGTCCATCAGGACTCGTACAAAGTGGTATCCGTCAATTATTGGGTCTAATACCAGGGGAGCCCATCCTGCCTGCCGGATACTTGCTGAGTAATCATGATGGTCGAAAGTGATCGGTTGAGACGACCAGTGGCAGGGTTTCACGGTGATAGGCCCTTGGGCATATTTATCTGGGAGGGACGCTTTGCTTCCCTTGATCATGTGTAATATGTTGACTATTTTGACTTCTAATGGAAACTTCTTTTGTTCCCCGGTGTCTTGCTTGAGAGGCTCATCCTCATCATCGCTTGGTGTATCCTCCCCCTTGTGTACGGCGTTGAGCTTGCCGGACTGCTTGAAGACCCAACATTCTCTGTGGGTATGATTAGCGGATTTACCAGGGGTGCTATGGATCTGACATACTTGGTCCAGAATTTTGTTCAGGCTGGACAGTTCATCTCTAGCGCCTTTAAAGGGCGGCTTTTGCTGACCTGGCCGAGAGCTTCGGAATGCGGCGTGTACCGCCGTGCTCTTCGGGCTGTCTTCTTTATTCCGACGGTTATTATTTTTGCTGCGTCGGGATTTTCCGTTTTCATCTCGAACTCCGGATATGCTTGGGTCGCTGGTGCTGCATCTGGCTAGCCAGCTGTCCTCACCCGTGCAAAAGCGGGTCCTGAGGCTTGTTAATGCTGCCATTGTTCTCGGCTTTTCTTGGCCGAGGTGTCTGGCAAGCCATTCGCCGCGGACGCTATGCTTAAAAGCTGCCAAGGCTTCGGCGTCGGGGCAGTCAACTATTTGGTTCTTCTTAATAAGAAACCTGTCCCAAAGCTTTCGGGCTGACTCTCCGGGCTATTGAGTTATATGACTCAGATCGTCTTCGAGCTCTTCCCACCTTCCAATGGAGTTTTCGGGGAGGCTTTTAAGCAATGCCGAGCTGGCCCTTTGAGCTTGAGGGGTAAGTACTTGATGGCGTGGAGATCATCTCCTCGAGCCATATGGATATGGAGGATGTAGTCCTCAATCCAGACCCCAGGGTCTGTTGTTCCGTCGTATGCTTCTATGTTTATGGGTTTGAATCCCTCTGGAACTTCATGGTCCAACACCTCATTGGTGAAACATAGGGGGTGTGTGGCACCCCTATATCTGAGTGTACCGCGTTGTTCTGATGTTTGTTGTGTTACATCATATGCTGGGGCGCACTTGCGTGGTCCATAGATGGATCTGGTTGCGCCGTCCTTTTGGTGCGAGCCCTCGTGTGGATCGCTTATTGGCTTGTGAGTGGAGCTGTTTGCCGCTCCGTGTTGGCCGTGAGGTCATCTATCCGGCCAGGTGGCTGTTTTGATTTTTGGTTGTGGGGGATCTAGGGCCTCCTCATCGAATTCGGGTAGCAACTTCCACTTCGGGTAGCTCTTGGTGGGGCGATTACCACCATACTTCGCTGCTGTGTTGAGTACTTTACTCCATCTGATTTGGAGTGTGTCCTGCGCAGCCTTGAGCCTTTGCTTCTACTTTTTCAGACTCCTCGCGGTGGCAACAAGCCTTTGACGGGCATTCTGCTGCTCCGGGTGCCTGTCCGGTGTTATGTCATCAGGACTATTATCTTTGACAGAATTGGTTTGTTCGGTTTGATTCTCTGTATTGCCGTGGTCCGGCAGTGGTTCGCCCTGCTCCAACGCTGGGTCTGTATGATCGTTATTTCTGCCGAGGTGGGATTTGGGGTGGCGCTTACGCCGCCGCTTTGACTGCTTCTCGAGGGGACAAGCCTTCGTTGCGTCCTTCCGTTCCTCCTCGTCGTCTTCTTTTGGTGTGTCCACCATGTATATGTCATATGATGAGGTGGACGTCCAGCGCCCTGTGGGTGGTGGTTCCTCTTCGCCTCCCGCATCATCGTCCATAACGTCGATGTTTTCGGAGTCGAAGTCGAGCATGTCAGTTGAGTCATCGACAGTGGCTACCAGGTGGGTGGTGGGTGGGCCTCGAATTTCTTCGTCGTCCGCATCCCAGTCCTGCCGGACATAGTTTGGCCAGGATTCTCCTGACAAGAAGACAGTCCTTAATGAGTTCAGTATGTCGCCAAAGGGCGAGTGCTGAGAAATATCCACGGAGGTAAACTCCATGATCGGCACCCAATCGGATTCGATAGGAATGGGCGCAGGCAGTTCGGAGTCCGTTGCCGGAGAAGGATCCGGAAGTTTAACAACACGACTCTCGTGCAAGGCAAGGTCAATGTTCGGCTCAATCGCCGCTGAGGGTAAGGCCTCCGTGGCGGGGTCCATCCACCCATCCGCGGAAGGCGCGACTGGCTCCGAATTGAGGGTTGGAGCGGCTGCCGGTGCGATCTCCTTAACACTGTCCGATGGGAGAGCTAAGTCATGCTCATCGTGACCGCGTGGCGCGCAAGGCAAGGGCTCAAATCCATCGAAGATCAAATCTCCACGGATATCGGCAGTGTAGTTTAAGCTTCCAAACCTAACCAGGTGGCCAGGGGCGTAACTTTCCATCTGCTCCAGATGGCCAAGCGAATTGATCTGCAGTGCAAAGCCGCCGAGCATGAAGATCTGTCCGGGGAGAAAAGTCTCACCCTGGACCGCATCGCTATCGATGATAGTAGGAGCCATCAAGCCTAACAGCGACAACACAGAGGAACTCTCATTGAAAGCACCAATGTCGGTGTCAAAACCGGCGGATCTCGGGTAGGGGGTCCCGAACTGTGCGTCTAGGCCGGTTGGTAACAGGAGGCAGGGGACACGATGTTTTACCCAGGTTCGGGCCCTCTTGATGGAGGTAAAACCCTACATCCTTCTTGATTAATATTGGTGATATGGGTAGTACAAGAGTAGATCTACCACGAGATCAGATAGGCTAAACCCTAGAAGCTAGCCTATGGTATGATTGTATGTTATGGTTCTTGTCCTACGGACTAAAACCCTTCGGTTTATATAGACACCGGAGAGGGTTAGGGTTACACAAGGTCGGTTACAAAGGAGGAGATATCCATATCCGTATTTCCTAGCTTGCCTTCCACGCCAAGTAGAGTCCTATCCGGACACGAGACAAAGTCTTCAATCTTGTATCTTCATAGTCTAACAGTCCGGCCAATGGAGATAGTCCGGCTGTCCGGAGACCCCCTAATCGAGGACTCCCTCAGACGGTGATATTCATACTACTTACTGCCAACTTCTTATTTTGAATCGGCGGTATTGTGGGTTGAAGCGGGCCGGACCAACCTTACATGTCCACGGACATGAGACCGATTCCACCGACTGACATGCAACTAGTTTTGCATAAAAGGTGGCTGGCGGGTGTCTGTTTCTCCTACTTTAGTTGAATCGAATTTGACTACGGCCGGTCCTTGAAGAAGGTTAAAACAACAAACTTGATGAATCACCGTTGTGGTTTTTTTGCATAGTTAAGAAAGGTTCTTGCTAGAAACCCGTAGCAGCCACTTAAAACTTGCAAGAACAAAGTAGAGAATGTCTAACTTGTTTTTGCAGGGAATGTTGTGATGTGATATGGTCAAGACATGATGTGATATACTTCATTGTATGATATGATAATGTCTTGTAATATCAACAACGGCAGGAGCCTTAGGGTTGTCTCTTAATTATTGTATGAAATGCAAGAGCCATGTAATTGCTTTACCTTATCGCTATGCGTTAGCAATAGTTGTAGAATCAATAGTTGGCGAGACGACCTCGATGCAATGACGCTACGATGGAGATCAAGGTGTCAAGCCGGTGACGATGGAGATCATGACGATGCTTTGGAGATGGAGATCAAAAGCACAAGTTGATGATGGCCATATCATGTAACATATTTTGATTGCATGTGATGTTTATCCTTTATGCATCTTATTTTGCTTAGAATGATGGTAGCATTATAAGATTATCCCTTCACTAAATTTCAAGATAAAAGTGTTCTCCCTGAGTCTGCACCGTTGCCAAAGTTCGTCATTTCAAAGTGCCACATGATGATCGGGTGTGATAGACTCTACGTTCACATACAACAGGTGTATAACTGTTTTACACATGCAGAATACTTGGGTTAAACTTGATGAGCAGAGCATGTACAGACATGGTCTCAGAACACTGGAGACCGAAAGGTCGAACGTGAGTCATAGAGTAGATATGATCAACATAGAGATGTTCACCATTGATGACTACCCCATCTCACGTGATGATCGGACATGGGTTAGTTGATTTGGATCATGTATCACTTAGATAAACTTTAGGGATGTTTATTTAAGTGGGAGCTCATTAGTAATTTGATTAACTGAACTTAATTTATTGTGAACTTAGTCTTATAGTTTTGTAAATCTATGTTGTAGATCAATGGCCCTGTTGGGGAACGCAGTAATTTCAAAAAATTTCCTACGCACATGCAAGATCATGGTGATGCATAGCAACGAAAGGGGAGAGTTTCATCTATGTACCCTCGTACACCGTAAGAGGAAGCATTATGACAACACGATTGATGTAGTCATACGTCTTCACGATTTACCAATCATAGTACCGTAAGTACGGCACCTCCGCGATCTGCACACGTTCAGCTCAGTGACGTCCCACGAACTCACGATCCAACAGAGTGTCGAGGGAGAGCTTCGTCAGCATGACGGCGTGATGATGGTGATGATGATGCTACCAAAACAGGGCTTCGCCTAAGCACTGCTACGATATGACCAAGGTGGATTATGGTGGAGGGGGGCACCACACACGGCTAGAAACAATCAACTTGTGTGTTCTAGGGTGCCCCCTGCCCCCGTATATAAAGGAGCAAGGGGTGAGGTCGGCCGGCCCTTGGGGCGCGCCAGGAGAGGAGGAGTCCTCCTCCTAGTAGGAGTAGGACTCCCCTTTCCTACTCCTACTAGGAGGGGGAAAGGAAGGAGGAGAGAGAGAAGGAAAGGGGAGCCCCGCCTTCCCTAGTCCAATTAGGAACAGAGGGGGAGGGGGCGCGCGACCTACCCCGGCCGGCCCTCTCTCTCTCTCTCCACTAAGGCCCATGTGGCCCATTAGTTCTCCCGGGGGGGGGGGGTTCCGGTAACCCTCGGTACTCCGGTTTTCTCTGAAATCACCCAGAACACTTCCGGTGTCCGAATATAGCCGTCAAATATATCAATCTTTGTGGCTCGACCATTTCGAGAATCCTCGTCATGTCCAAGATCACATCCGGTACTCCGAACTACCTTCGGGACATCAAAACACATAAACTAATAATACCGATCGTCATCGAACGTTAAGCATGCGGACCCTACGGGTTCAAGAACTATGTAGACATGACCGAGACATGTCTCTGGTCAATAACCAATAGTGGAACCTGGATGCTCATATTGGTTCCTACATATTCTACGAAGATCTTTACCGGTCAAACCACATAACGATATACGTTGTTGCTTTGTCATCGGTATGTTACTTGCCCGAGATTCGATCATCGGTATCTCAATACCTAGTTCAATCTCGTTACCGGCAATTGTCTTTACTCGTTCCATAATGCTACATCCCGTAACTAACTCATTAGCTACATTGCTTGCAAGACTTATAGTGATGTACATTACCGAGAGGGCCCAGAGATACCTCTTCGATAATCGTAGTGAAAAATCGTAATTTTGATCCATGCCAACTCAACAAGCACCATCAGAGACACCTGTAGTCCACCTTTATAATCACCCAGTTACGTTGTGACATTTTCTAGCACACAAAGTATTCCTCCGGTACTCGGGAGTTGCATGATCTCATAGTCATAGGAACATGTATAGTTATGGAGAAAGCAATAGCAACAAACTAAACGATCATCGTGCTAAGCTAACGGATGGGTCAAGTAAATCACATCATTCTCTAATGATGTGATCCCATTAATCAAATGAAAACTCATGTCTATGGTTAGGAAACATAACCACCATTTATTCAACGAGCTAGTTAAGTAGAGGCAAACTAGTGACACTCTGTTTGTCTATGTATTCACACATGTACTAAGTTTCCGGTTAATACAATTTTAGCATGAATAATAAACATTTATCATGATATATGGAAATATAAATAACAACTTTATTATTGCCTCTAGGGAATATTTTGTTGTTGCCCTAGCTACCATTCCCCTGAATTTTAATGCGTTCCTACATAATGCTTTACGGCTTAGAACTAATACTTCAAAGATGTTTTGAATGTCATGGAGCATATGATATGTTCCAAGAGTTGAAGTTACTATCTCAAGCAAATTCCCGGGTTGAGAGATCTGAAGTCTCCAACAAGTTCTATAGCTGGAAGATGGAGGAGAACAGTTCTGTCAGTGAACACATACTCAAAAATGTTTGGGTATCATAACCACTTGACACAGCTGGGAGTTGAACTTCCAGTTGATAGTGTTATTGATAGAGTTCTTAAATCACTGCCACCAAGCTACAAAGGCTTGATGAACTATAATATGCAAGGGATGAATAAAACGATTCCTGAGCTCTTCGCAATGCTTAAGGCCGCGGAGGTAGAAATCAAGAAGGAGCATCAAGTGTTGATGGTTAACAAGACCATTAGTTTCAGGAAAAATGACATGGGAAAGAAAGGGAACTCCAAGAAGAATGGCAAGCAAGTTGCCACTCCCAGGAAGAAGCCCAAAGCTGGACCCAATCCTGAAACTGAGTGCTTCTACTGCAAAGGGACTGGTCACTAGAAGCGGAACTGCCCCAAATACTTGGCGGATAAGAAGGATGGAAAAGTGAACAAAGGTATATTTGATATACATGTTATAGATGTGTACCTTACTAATGGTTGTAGCAGTGCCTGGGTATTTGATACTGGTTCTGTTGCTCATATTTGTAACTCAAAACAGGAGTTGTGGAATAAACGAAGATTGGGTAAGGACGAGGTGGCGATGCACGTCAAAAATGGTTCCAAGGTAGATGTGATCGCTGTCGGCACACTACCTCTACATCTACCTTCGGGATTAGTTTTAGATCTAAACAATTGTTATTTCGTGCCAGCGTTGAGCATGAACATTTTATCTAGATCTTGTTTATTGCGAGACGGTTATTCATTTAAATTGGAGAATAATGGTTGTTCTATTTATATGAGTAATATCTTTTATGGTCATGCATCCTTGATGAATGGTCAATTCTTGTTGAATCTCGATCGTAGTGATACACATATTCATAATATTGAAGCCAAAATATGCAAAGTTGATAATGATAGTGCAACATATTTGTGGCACTTCCGTTTAGGTCATATTGGTGTTAAGCGCATGAAGAAACTCCATGCAGATGGACTTTTGGAATCACTTGATTATGAATCATTTGATACTTGCGAACAATGCCGCATGCGCAAGATGACTAAAACTCCGTTCTCCGAAACAATGGAGCGAGCTAATGACTTATTGGAAATAATACATACCGATGCATGCGGTCCGATGAGTGTTGAGGCACCCGACGGGTATATTTATTTTAGACTTAGTCAAGAAGGTTTTCAAGACGGACCCAGTCACGACGGAGTTCATGAGACTGCTGGTAATTTTAGTTTCTGATCAATTTGACTACACGTTTAGCTATATTTGTAAATGATCCTTGTTCCTTTTGCAGAGAGAGCAGCACGGGATTGCGGCCGAAGGCGACTCGCCGTCTGAGGCGTTGGCGCGACCCAAGTGGGACACCCCATTCAACCGGGCGTTGAACATATTGAAATGACTCCAGTGGACACTCACTCGTCGTATGGACGCGTTCACAGTGTCGGAGACGGAGCCACGTGGAAGAAGTACTACCATGAGACCACGGAGGAGAGAAAGGAAAGACGGAGGTTAACTGAAGAAAACATCGACAAGAAGGTTGAGATTGCGGCTGAGAAGAAATCAGCTGAGACAGTCGCAACAGCAGTAGCTGCCACAAAACAGGTGATTGCAGATATGTCTGGTGTCTTGGTTCCGGCCATTTTCAGTTGGAGCAGGCAAAATCCAGAAGAAAAAAAATGCAGCGGATTTTCCCCTTGCCAACTTCTTCGGGAGCAGCTCGGCGAGCGTTGCCCCAGCACCGGCACCTGCACCAGCTCCCGCACTAGCTTCTGCACCGGCTCCCGCACCTGCTCATAGCAGCTTGTCCTTCGTCTCGGACGTAATAGGCGGTGCTTCGTATTTGGCTGAGCTCGACGCCCTCAGGGTATCTGCCATACCGGCCCTCTTCAATAATTGTATAATCTCACGTTTCCGTTGCCTTTTGGATGTCTCACGTCGCAGGCATGTCTTTGCAGGCCGACATAACCCCGTGCACCATATTGTACACCATCAACGACCAGAAGGTGGGTGTGGGGAAGGCAACGATAATGAAGCTGAAGGAACCATTGTTCCACAGCCGGCCGATCCGCCCTGACGTCTTCAACGTTTCCGTGGTCAATGTCAAACCGGGCCACGAGAATTTGGCTCCTCCGATACTAGGGGGGAGGATAACGAGACCCCCGCGGCGGCTTGGTGGTTGCAATGGGTGGGTCCTGTTGTGGCCAAAGTGTCTGCTTCGTTTGCAGGCAGCCGGGAGCACACCCACGAGCACGCAGCCTCACCAAGGTATGAACATCAACACCCCACCTACCCAATTAGCGTTAGTTGTCGTGCTGGGTGATAGCAGATGTGGTGAGGAAGAGGCTCCATTAGTCGCGGATGACGTCGCCGTAGATGAGGATGAGGATGACGAAGACACTCAACAGTATCTCAATACTGGCGCCTATGATGAGTACTCAGGGTTTGAGCGTCATGAGTCAGTGCCTGAATTGCCGCCTCCGGAGGTTGAACATATTATACGAACTTCCAGTAGTAAAGAGGCATAGGAAGAGATAGAGGAAAGGCAACAAAGTTGCTTCTATGATCCAGCTGCATCAGCAGCCTTGGGTTCAGGACCGTATACCTATCCCAGTGCGGCAAAATGGCATATCGCCGGTGAACCAATCCTACCTAAGGCAGCATTAGAGGGCACGCACGACGATCTAAGGAGACTTCGTGATGATGTGCTGGAGAGAGAGAAAAGCCTCATCACCTTGGAAAATCCAGGATACCCACTCTACATGCTTAACGTGTCGTGGCAAAGGTCGTACGTCCACACATGCGCCGCGGACAAGTTCTTCCGTCGATTCGATTACATCTTCAACATGTTTCACTTGAAGAAGCTGGATTTTATGTTTGTCCGCGTTTATGCCTTGTACATGAACTACATCATCGGGATTGAGCAGATACCTTATATGTGTGTCGCTGACCTGTACTTCATGCAGAGCACTGTGAATACGTGAGGGACTACATCACCGGTTTCATGGTCGCCAATAAGGACAAGGAGGCGATTCTCGTGCCTTATCATCCCCTGTAAGTCATCCGCGTGGATATACTTCCTTCAATTTCAATCATTCATTTGCACGGCGAAGGCTAATTAATTTGAGGTGTACTTATTTTGCGCAGCGGCGGTCGTGTCGTCCTCATCATCCTTTACCCCCGATATTCCCACGCTCTTTACTTGGACTCATCATCTTTTACTACGGCATATGGGGTGGAGAGATCAAGGACAAGAAGACAAGGGACGGCAGCCCCGCCTTCGGCCATAAGACCGACTTTTGCTGCATCCGGCAACCGAGTGATACTCTTAGTGATGGATTCTATGTCGAGTACAGACGGGATTAGTAGGACCTTCGCATGTCACCTAAATCCAGCAATGCCCATATTCTGCAATGGGCAATGAACGTAGGAGATATCTCGGATCATCGACTTCGAGCTGAGTTCTGTCACATCCAGCATGAACTTGCCCAAGTCATGGTGAAGGAGGTCCTCGACAAAACAAGTATGTTCTATGAGGAAGGGCAAATGTCGCGGGAAGACTTACGAACACACATAGCCGCTCAGTGTCTCGACCTGAAGACTTTCACTAAGCTCGGGGACTATCTCCCGGACTTGGATGGATGGAACGACATGTTGGAGTGATTGTCGATATATGACAATGTGTCCGTTTGGTCTATACTTTCTGAATGACGAAACTTTGAGTTATGCACGGCGAAACTTTATTTGTGATGAAATTAAACCATCCTCCTCAACTAGAGAATATCACTCTGGTTAGGGCATTTTGGGTACGATGAACTTTGTTATTTGTGCTTATGATATGTTGCTTATATTTTTGCCAAGTCTGTCTCTTTCTGTTGCTCAACTATATATGTTTTATATCATCAACTCATGTGACGATGCAGGTGCATAGATCATCGTTGATGAAGAAGTGCAACCCCAGGAGTATACGACGAGTGGCCAGAGTGTCGGGCCCAGGTGTACTGGTTTCCGGTTTCCGACCGACGACCAGTAGTTAGTTTAGGTTCACGCTAACGCGAGAGAGGGATACGAACTCATGTACTGCATAGTTCCGCTCTCACTCATAGTGATAGCTCTTCTCGTGTATATCATTGTTTAGATGGATGACGATGTAGTTGCAAGTAATCGAGACTTGTATCGCTATTTTCGAGATGATGACGAGAGACCACTTTGTGTTGGATGATGATTATGATGATGACATGATCCGATGATATGATTACATTCGTATGTGTGTGATATGCTAAAGATTATTGTATAAAGCATGTTCAAATACAAAACAAATATGCAGAAAAAAACAAAAACTAATAAAACTAACAGTAGCGAGGGGAATAAACTTAGTAGTACACTACTAGGGAAAAGCCTAGCAGTAGCGTGGGTTTTAGGCCTATCAGTAGCGTGGGATGGCGTGCTACTGGTACGACGCTACAGCTAAAGGTCAGCAGTAGCGTGGGTTAACCCACGCTACTGCTATATCGACTTAGTAGTAGTGTTTTCTCCAAACAGCGCTACTGGTAATTACTAGTAGCGCTTCTCCCTGCACATGCTACTACTATTATTTCGTATTTTATTTCTTTTTTATTTCATGCTTTATTCATACACCTTTATACAAGTTTTCATATAGCAGCAATTTAGAGATTGTTTTTACATCATAATGAGTTATTACATCACTGGGTGAAAGAACTGTGGACTAGTTTCAAGTGGATCGACATCCACTTGAAACTAATCCGCGGTTCTTTCACCCAATGATATAATAAATATCATCGTCATCATCATCATCATCATCATCATCATATCATTAACAACTTATCATCATAATACATCATTATCATATAACACCTCCTCATGATCATCGTTTTCATCAATGAGACATCACATAGCAAGTTGGTCACTAGTCATAATCACAACTACTCCTCATCATCAACTCTAACACACTGTACCACATAATAAATATTGTACCTCATAGGACCTACTACATTCTCTTAGGACCTACTATATTCTCTTAGGTAAAATAGCATAAAACAAGATAGCCCCTGACTCTCCATTATGGAGAATGGAGATTATCTTGTCTCCAATTCTTGCCTTTTTCGCACAATGTTGCTTCCAAGTAACTCCTTACGACTATCCATACATTTTTTCCATTTTGCGATTTTCATGTCTCCATCTCTTTTAGAAATCCGATATGGATAGGTGAGATTCATAGGATGACCTGGCTGTATGTTCAAAACATTAAGGCAACCTTTCTGATAAATCAGATGAGGCACACAATCCTCCAGGATTTTCTGTTGAAAAACATAGTAATAACTTCATAGTTAGCAATGTAGTTAAGTTTTAAAAGAATTTATGCAAAAGATGCACGGATGTCGTAGTAGTAAAAAAATCTTACCATGTCATCTCCATGGATGTTACCGTAGTTCAACACGTGCAATAGTGGCACGTATTGACCATAATATGGAGGAGTTCTATTATAGATACTGTAATTCTAAAGTTCAGTACAAAATGCGACTAGATGATTTTTCTCCTAATAGGTTAACTCAGAGCCATCGGTGTAGTAGGTTCTGTCTACCATGTTCTGCACATTGTTTAAACAATTAAAATAAGTTTTCAATGGAAATAAGTTGTCAACTATTTTGAAATGAACAATATAAATTAGTTAATAACTATGTTTGAGAAACTCACATAGCGATAGAATTGGAAGCGTATCAACAAGGACCCAAATGTCCAAATTGTCTTGGTCGATGTCAGGATCACCAAGATCCATGGTGACAAACATACCCTCTTAAAAATCATACATCTTGCAAAGTGCTTCCCAACCCGGGCAACCAAAATGGGATACGCTCTCAGAATTGTATAGATTTACCTCAAAATCCATACCATGATGGGTCGTTAGGTTAATTTTCTTTGTTTCATTCCTCTCATGATCTTTAAAACCCATCCTCTCCAAGACATAGCGTCTTGCATGGCATGGGATAAGCTAGTCGAATTATAAAACACAAAAATTACACGTTGAAGTAGTACAAGTCGAGCTTAATTACGAAAAAAACACTTTGCGTCGTAGCTTACCGTATCACAATCGAAGGGCTCCTCTAGCTTAATGCTGAAGCGCTGATCTTCGTCCAGGTGAGGCTTGTCGCAGAAACCCCGGTCGTCGTGGCACCAGGGGCACTCTCCCGGGAGACTTTCGTCGTCCGAGTACGACATTTCCTATGTTCATAATTCAAATATTAAACCTGTACAATTAAGTATATGTACTATAAAAATTAAATTAGATCATTATTATTCATCATGGGTTCACTATCGGTCTGCCGTGTCTATATGGTGGAGACTCTCCCTCACAAATTCCTCCTCTCTGACATTTGCTACCGTCGGTGATGGTCGTTACTCCTTCTTTCCCTAGTGCATAACAAAGGTCTAGCACATGGAAAAGAAGGAGAAACGACCCCCATGACAACAGTCGGGATTCTTCGTCCTCTCTCATATATGGTGGATACACTCCCTCGCTGATTTTTCGACCTTCGGTGATGGAGACTCGGCAGACTTAATGTCAACCCGAAATGTCGTTTAATTATTTTTCTAAAAAAATCCAGGCCACTCGATATTATCTACATATTCTAGCACAAGTCATGCCAAAATTCATGAAAAATTCTGGCATGACCTTTGCTAAAACAGGACATATCGAGCGCCTGAAATTTGCCGGAACGGAAATTAATCAACACTTCAGCAAAACATAGGCCACTCGGAGGTGTAACATGAACATGACCGGCCACTTGGGCAACCACATATCCTATTTGAGCAAGACAATATATACATGTTTTTATCTACATCATATCTTATAGGACTCATATTGACATGGAGATTTGGCTAATCTCACCTCGAGGTCGGAGGGGGTCAGTGAAAGGGACGACGGCGGGGATGATGGAGGGGCTCCTTGATTTCTGCAAAAACAAAAACCCTATAAATAAAACCCTAGCGAACGACATCGATGCGGGAATAATTGCTTAAACTAAAAAAATAACAACAAATGTGACATGTTCAACTAGTTCTATTAATTCAAATAGTTCTTACTAAATACAAACATACTATAAACAGAAATAAACTAAAAATAAACTAGTTCAACTAGTTATATTAATTTTCTTACTAATAATACATTAGTTCAACTAGTTATATTAATTTTCTTACTAAAAATACATTAGTTCAACTAGAAATAAACAAAAAATAAACTAACTATGAACCCTAAATTAACATCTACTACTACTAAAAAACATCTAGTAACGAAGTAGAGAGAGAGGGGGTGGGGGAGTGGTGGGGGGCTTACAGAGAGGGGAGAGACGGTGGCGGGGAGGTGCTCGGCGACGGAGGTAGGGGCGGCGAGGGCGGGCTCGGGAGGCAGCGGTCCTGGGCGGGATCGGGCGGCGGCGGTGAGGTTGAGGGTGGCAACGGTGAGGTCGAGAGCGGTGGCGGGTGGCGGCGGTGAGGTTGAGGGCGGCCTCGGGCGGCGGCGGTGAGGGCAGGCTCAGGCTCGGGTGGCGGCGACGGAGGAGTAGGGGAACAGGGGGGAAAGGAGGACTTAGCAAAATTTTGAGCCCGCGGGTAGTTAAGTCGAACTAGCAGTAGCGCTCTTAAGGAAACGCGCTATAGCTAATTTAGCTATAGCGCGTTTTAGAAAAAAACGCTACTGCTAAAGGAAGCAGTTATTTCTTTTGTTTATCCCAATATCGGTAGCACTTTGTCCTGGAAAAACGCTATAAGTCTAAGAATGTAAAAACATCAAAAATATACATTGGTCATCATTGATCTTTTTGTATAGGCACAGGAGAAGATTCATATTGCAGCCACAAATCCTACACATATAGTTCAATGAAGACCAAGTTCTCGAGATACTTTGAGAAGTAACATATTTAAGGTGGTAAACACCTTGTTCGCTTAGCAGTATGTGACTAAACTTAATTAGTTGCGGTGATACTTAGCAGCAGCGAGTTTTGAAGAAAAACGCTTCTACTGAGTACTTTTGCTGTAGCGCGTCCAGGAGAAGGGCGCTACTACTATATCTAGCCTGGAGGCAACGCCGTGACAATTATAGTAGTAGCGCTTGTTTCACCTAGAGCGCTACTGCTATCAGGATGTTAGTAGCGCGGTTTCCTGGAGCTCGCTACTGCTAATTAGCAGTAGCGTTTGTTTTTAAACTACATTGCTGCTAAGATTTTGTGTATAAGGTTTTCTCTAGTAGTGGTAGCGCGTCCAAGTTAAAAGCGTTGCAGCTATTAGCTATAGTGCGTCGAACTAAACCTTACTGCTGCTAGACATGTATAGCAGTAGTGTGGGGCAACACGCACTACTGATACATGTTAGCTGTAGTGTTGTATCAGTAGCGCGGGACCCTGTGTTACTGATACACCAAATACCCACGCTACTGCTAGGCTTTTCCCTAATAGTGACTGCAAGCAAGAAGAGGATACGGTGGGGTTATGAATGAATCGAAGGCAAGTGTTCACCATCACTTCTTGATCAACTAGTTTGCCACCCCTTTTGTGTAGGTTGATCTCATCTTATTCTAGTAAATGTAGGAATAGTTAGTTTACATTGCTATGCTTGCTACAACCTCACCACTTAATCATATCTTTACCATAAGTGTTGTTAGTCTTAGTGCTCTTGGCAACGTACTTTCTGAGTCCAAATGGCTCACACATACCACAACAACTCCAGATGTAGGTGACTATAAGATAGGTGCATGTACAGATGATGTCCTCAACTACCAGGTTCCTGATGGAAATAGTGGTAGATACTAGGTGACTCGGTTACAATCACAACGGTTACTAGATTCGTGATTCCGGTTGGAGACTGCAGGGTGGACGATTGCTCATTTCTCCTGCCTCTTACGCACTCGGACCCTGTGTTTCTTCTGCTGCGAGGAATAAAAACTTTTTTTATTTTTAGAATAATGAATAAAATATGGTTGTATGCATCGCTTGATGTAGTGGTCAAGGGTCATCTTTTTTTCTCAAGAAAAGAATGCTTAAAAGACACTAAGCAATACAGCGAAGTTTACGATACGGTTTGGTGCTGGTTCGTCATGGAATAGGGCTGTATTTTTAGGAAAACTGGCCGTGAGATTTATAATAGTCAACCCCTAAAATTGTCCATGACACCTGAATATATTACTGGAAAAAAGAATGGGAAAAACTCACAGACAGTTAAATCAAAAATAAAACAGTTAAAAATGATTAGATGTATATGTGGAAAAACTCTTTATTTTTGTTCGAGGAAAACATGCGGCTCATGGCGCTCACCGGCCACCGCTCCTGTTCTCGGCCCGACCAGCCTGGCCTATTCCCAAACGTCCAGGACGTGATTACTGTGAGTCAAGCACTCCTTCGCCCATGATGGGGGAAGCCGCGGACCTTTCCTCAAACAAACAACTCCCAATGATGATCGAGAGGAGGCCGTCCGCAATAAAAGAGACGTATGTATGGCTTGACGGCGAAGTTTCGCGGCTACGGTCTAACATCATGACCCTCTACGGTACGTGGCGACTCCTGAAATGTCCGAGCCCTAGATCGGGCGTAACATGCACGCGAACAAGGGAATATTGCATGATGTTTACGCGCAAGGCACAACACATGCCGCTTCCTTTTGAAGTACACAGTACTGCTACACTAGGTAATTAATTGATTTGGAGACGTGCGTATTGGTATCTCCTCCACATCTACGTAGATTAGAACACTATAATCACTCCATAATCCTCTGTCCCATTCAGTTAGTCCTGTCAGCAAAAGCATGAACGTGTAGATCAGATTAAATATTGTATAGCTAGAATGTGTTTTCCTCTTTTTTTTTTCCTTTCTAAACAATGACAAAAGACTTGCCTCATTCGTTAATTAAGGAGTTCAAGTTTGGGACCAGAGTATATCTTCTTCCTTTTTTTGCACGTGAAAATAATGTATTACTCATCTCCAAAATCCATACAATCAATCGCAGCAAGCTTCAAGGCATCCAGAGGGCTAGAGCCTAACCAAGTCATGGTTCTACCCTCAAGGCGAGCAAATTTAGTTAAGCTATCACTAATTTTATTTTGACTATGTTTTTCATGTGAGTAATACAACTTTCACAGGATATCTAATTTCCTTTGGATGAGTAGACCGATCTGTCAACCTCCGAGACCTGAATCAATTTTACTACCACAATTGAATCCATCTCAATCTTCACTGGTAGCTAACTTCTCTGGATGGAGAAAGATAAACATTTCATACATGCACATAATTCGGCTTCAAATGCTTCTTGACAAAAAAAAATAGCTGCATGCAAGAAGAGAGAATGATTGCACCCTTGTCATCTCTTAGCACCATTCCAGCACTTGCCGACCCATCATCCACGTAGGAACCATCACTACATCTACGTGTATAGCTTCATCCAGCCAGGACTAGAACATATCAAAATGAAAAAAAACACATGAAGCGATCACTCTCGCGGCATTATTAAACTCATCTACTCAGCATCTACATCCAAATGTCTTGATAAAGGCCACAAAACATGTAATGCGTACTAAATTTGAATAGATTGTCTCCATTAATTAAGCAACTGATATAAAAATACCCTCTCTGTTCACTATTATAGAATATTCTAACAGTTTTTTAAATTAATGTATATAGATAAGTTTTGGTGTGTTTATTCACTAATTTCAGTTCATATGTAATTCATATTGAAAGATTCAAAACATCTTATTATAGTGAAAGACGAAGAACATATTGCTACCACTTCTACTTGCAAAAAAAATAAATATACAACCACTTCTTATGGATGATTAGATATTAATTAACATAGTTAAATGGCCACACCAAAGAAAATTTATAGATGTCTTTCATCTGCTAGCTATCCGGACTGGGGAGGCGTTTGTTTCGAGGGACTTTTTGGTGTAGGGATTCAAAAAGTCCCTCTTAGGCCTTGTACAATGGAAGATGCTTAGAGAGGTGTTTAGAAAAATAAACCGAGTTTTTCTGAAGCACCGGTGCCTATTTCTACAGAAGAGACGCTTAGTTAAGCATCTATCCTGTATAAATAAGCACCGGTGCTTAAGAAAAATCCGGTTTATTTCTCTAAGCACATTTCCTAAGCACCTCCCATTATACAAGGCTTTAGAGACTTTTTAACCAAATAGAAGGAACTACTAGGGACTAAAAGTTGCACTTTTGGACTAAATGAAGAAGACTCTCAAGGAGAGTCTTTTTGGAACTTTTTGAGACTTTTTCAACAATGCCCCTCCATGCACCCATTGGCCCGGCGCCCCATGGTGTGGTTTGGTTGTTATTTCTATATATACTAGGGATAACATGGTCATTTAATAACTTCTAAGGAGGGACTAGGGACTTTTTAGTCCCTGGAAACAAACAGGAAGTGACTTCTTAGTTGGGAATAGAAAAATTCCTAGGACTTATGAACCAAACAGGGCCTGAGGTGATAGGTCAGAATTTTGAACCTCGTGCCAGCGAGTTGTACTAAGTTCGTTCGTTGTTTTCACATGTACAATTACTATGCATGTCGCTCAAGTATGAAGATAGGGAAAGTTACTTAGTGTTGAAGTGCAGGTGAGAAGCATATATGTAATGATTTTACTTTCTGATCAAGTCAGAGGAGACATAGATGTGAAAGCAAGTGCAGGTGCACGAACCAATATTCGGCGTCTTTTTCGTGTAGCGTGTATCGATAGATTGTACTTTAGCTGAAAGCTTCTTCCTGCTTTTGCTCCTCGCTGCTTTTGAGATCTTGGCGAGCTAAGCCTCAGTTAACACACACTTGTCGCGCGCATGTACCGTCGATCTTTATTACTCCCCTAGACTAGTCTGTTTTTACAAATTCAACACAATGCAATTTCTTATACCTGCTGTGTTTTTTTCTTTTTTTCGCGGGGATCTTATACCTGCTGTTTTAACCCCTAGGCGGCAAGGATTATATATGCTTTGGATGTACAAAGACATTCATTAATTCACATTTCACTTCGCTTTTAGTATAGTGTACTATACTCTCTGGCATGTGCTACACGCTTACCGGTGAAGAAACTTCATCTACCTACTAATCATTCAACCTGTACACCCTAACATAGCTAGCTAGATAATTCAAATTATTTGATCCATTCATCCGTTTGTCCATGTAATCCATGATTGGCTTAAAGTAGACGCTAGTTCAAGACAAGCAAACGCATAATTATCATATACTTGATTGGTTTATCAATTCCCAAGCTGCATCTAACCTATACTATTTTTTTTCAAGAACATGCACGAGTGTTGTGTATCATTGCATTAAGGATAATGTTTTAGGATTGCAAAGTGTCCGATCGTTACAACCAAAGACCATCTCTAATACCATCTGCGAATTGCACACAAAATTGTTCGCCCTGGACTCCACTAGAGATGCAAATTTGGAACCTCCCGGCTGGGTACCCTCTTATCCTCACTTAAACTAAACAAACTAGTTTTTTAGAATTCACCTCACTTTTGAAAATTTAGTTCATTTGATTATTGAGGGTCAGAGGGTACACTTTAGGTTCTAAATTTGCATCTGTAAACTCCGTTGCGGCGAGGTAGCTTCCACACAATGGGCTCTGCACTCGCCGCTACTACCACCGGACATGAAGAAACCCTCTCGAATACCCGGGTTTTTTTGTCCAACCAGATGACCCATAACCTAGTTGCAATGAGGGATGAATCTTGTGAAGGAGGTGCCCTAAAACTGTCGTGGAAACCCTCTACACCAGTCTAGTTGGTTGTCCTTCATCGAAGTTAACCTTGTTTGTGTAGCCTAAAGGGCTAGAGGAGATAGCACCATACTTCACGGGAGAAAGAGCATTGGAGCATCATAGAGTGATGGTCCTCTGCCACCGGATCACAAAGATTTAACAAGGAGGGTGTTGCAACCGTCGCCGAGCAAGCCTGTCGGCCATCAAGAGTATATCCTTCTGGACGAGGCAAAGGTGAACTTTGAGGTCCATAGGCGCCCAGGAACTCCACAGCCCATCGACAGAAGATGCAAAGCTCCCAGCAAAGGAATGTAGCAACGTAGGCTAATCTAATTGAGTAGCGACCATCATCCATGAGCTACCAGGGGAACGTGTCAGGCAAGGGCCCAAGTGCATGTTGCTGCACCGCACCCCGAAGGAGGAGAAACTTCACAATTGTTGGGCCGAGGGTGTGCCGTAAGAGTGTGACACCCGATTCTGGCCGGAGAGACAAATTGCATCAACGTGGGGCGATCTATATGGCATCATGGTAGTCAGCCAGAATATGGATGAGTAAGTCTTCAATGTCGAAAACATATTTACCAGTAAATAGTAAAAATAGCATTTTCAGCACGTCATGGAAGGATCCCAAATCATCTAATCCAATCAGAGGACAGACTGTATATGCCAGCATATGATAAAGTGTCTAATTGTTGAAAGATAACTTCTGGCCTTTGGTGAGCCATAGGAGAGATGACCACCAGCTTTCTCAGCATCCAAGGCAAAATGAAATTTAGCATCACTGACAATGTTGATGAAATGCAATCGTGTCTGGTAGCCTTTGTTTTCGAATTGAGAAAATGTAGAAGATCCAAGAAGTCCACAGTAGCGCACTTGAAGTGATGTTCTTCGGTTATCCACTTCATGATCCATGTAGCTATCCATTCAATCTCCAGAGATATATAATGTTGCATAAAATAAGAGAATACATTATTGATTCCACGGATGTTGGAACGTGAAGATTTTAAACAAACTAAAGTCATCAACCTCTTGAAGAATTTGATGGAAGCAACCAACATCGAGATATTTGTGAGGAAATATCTGACGGCTCTTGTATAGAATTAGAGAGTACCAGACTGCTTGCACATGTGTCCAAAATCAAAAATACGGTGAAGTGCGTGAAGGAAATATGCCCTAGAGGCAATAATAAAGTTATTATTTATTTCCTTATTTCATGATAAATGTTTATTATTCATGCTAGAATTGTATTAACCGGAAACATAATACATGTGTGAATACATAGACAAACATAGTGTCACTAGTATGCCTCTACTTGACTAGCTCGTTGATCAAAGATGGTTATGTTTCCTAACCATAGACATGAGTTGGCATTTGATAAATGGGATCACATCATTAGAAGAATGATGTGATTGACATGACCCATTCCATTAGCTTAGCACTTGATCGTTTTAGTTTACTGCTATTGCTTTCTTCATGACTTATACATGCTCGTATGACTATGAGATTATGCAACTCCTGAATACCAGAGGAACACTTTGTATGCTACCAAACGTCACAACATAACTGGGTGATTATAAAGGTGCTCTACAGGTGTCTCCGATGGTGTTCGTGGAGTTGGCATAGATCAAGAATAGGATTTGTCACTCCGATTGTCAGAGAGGTATCCCTGGGCCCTCTCGGTAATGCACATCACTATAAGCCTTGCAAGCAATGTGACTAATGAGTTACTTGCGGGATGTTGCATTATGGAACGAGTAAACAGACTTGCCAGTAACGAGATTGATCTAGGTATTGAGATACCGACAATCGAATCTCGCGCAAGTAACATACCGATGACAAAGAGAACAACGTATGTTGTTATGTGGTTTGACCGATAAAGATCTTTGTATAATATGTAGGAACTAATATGAGCATCCAGGTTACGCTATTGGTTATTGACCGGAAACATGTCTCGGTCATGTCTACATAGTTCTCGAACCCGTAGGGTCCGCATTCTTAAAGTTCTGTGACGATCGGTATTATGAGTTTTGTGTTTTGATGTACCGAAGGTAGTTTGGAGTCCCGGTTATGATCACAGACATGACAAGGAGTCTCGAAATGGTTGAGACGTAAAGATCGATATATTGGATGACTATGTTCAGACACCGGAAGTGTTTCGGGAGGTTTCGGACATTTAACGGATTACCGGGGGTTACGGGAACCCCCCGGGGAGTATATTGGGCCTAATGGGCCTTAGTGGGAGAAGAGGAGGGGCGGCCAAGGGCAGCCACGCGCCCCTCCCCCTCTAGTCCGAATTGGACAAGGAGGGGGGCGGCGCCCCCCTTTCCTTTTCTTCCTCTCTCCCTTCCTTCTCCTCTCCTACTCCAACTAGGAAAAGAGGGAGTAGGACTCCCCCCTTGGCGCGCCCTCCTCCTTGGACGGGCGCCTCCCCCTAGCTCCTTTATATGCGGGGGCAGGGAGAACCCCATAGACACAACAATTGATCTATTGATCTCTTAGCCGTGTGCGGTGCCCCCCTCCACCACAATCCACCTCGGTTATATCGTAGCGGTGCTTACACGAAGCCCTGCGTCGGTACCTTCATCAACATCGTCACCACGTCGTCTTGCTGACGAAACTCTTCTCCGAGCTCTACTGGATCGTGAGTTCGCGGGACGTCACCGAGCTGAACGTGTGCTGAACGCGGAGGTGCCGTACGTTCGGTGCTGAGGATCGGTCGATCGTGAAGACGTACGACTACATCAACCATGATGTTATAACGCTTCTGCTTAATGGTCTACGAGGGTAGGTGGACAGCACTGTCCCCTCTTGTTGTTGTGCATCACCATGATCTTGCGTGTGCGTAGGATTTTTTTTGAAATTACTACGTTCCCCGATAGTGCACTCTCCATCATAATGAATGGTCTGGAAGAATGGAAGCTTTGCCTAGTGTAATTCTCTATTGAATGTTGGACCTTTGACACCATCACCTTCCGAGAAGACTAGAATGGAGTCTCTTGGATTTGGATGAGCTAGCTCTTCTTCCAGCGCGAGATATTCATCGCCGTAGACAACAGACCCAACATTCCTTTTGGAGATTGTGGTTTTGACTATGATGGTGGAGCCTGGGAAGAATGACCAGCTTCTTCATTCTGCATTGGAAGTTCATGGAAAAACAATCTCCTTAGCAACATTTTCAAGAAGGGGCACTTCAGCCTTGTCAGAATTTCCTGATACCAAAGTGTTCTCTTCAGGTGGGGCACAAGGGCCATTTCATTTCCTTATGCAATGGTTCTAGGTGCTCGGGCCTCCTTTGTTGTCTCTGGTTGAGCAGATTGCTGGGTATCTTCTTTTTCTTCCTTCTCAAGAACAACTCTTGAAGGAGATCCACTTGGTTCAAATTTCTCATCTAACGTGTGTTCCCTCACTTGAGGATCAGAAGTATTAGATATGTTTCAGCGGTTTCTTTTTGTTGAACACTAGGCTCAGATTGAGGAATTTCACCTTCTTTAGTCATGGCCTTGGAAGGATTTTCTTCAGCATGATTTATGGGGGAGGTCAGAGGAACATCTTCCGATGAACATTATGGAGGGAAATCCTCATCGACTGGAGCAGTGGGCTCAAATGGAGGAGAGGACATATCTTTTTCGACTTCCTCATCTCCGACAACATTGTCAGGAGCCTCATGATCAAATTCCTCTTCAATAACTTTCTCAACAAAAACTTTCTTCGGTGGAGGCTGGTCTGCAACGCTTTCAGTAGCCTTCCGCTTTGCCCGGAGTGAGCATTTTCTCTCAGCAATATGTCCCTTTACTAGTTCATTGTACAGAAACTTTTTAGCCTGATACGCTTCACAAATTAAGGATTGGAGCATAGGCTTACTCTGGTGTTTCCCCGGCTAGCACCCTTCTCCCGCTCCTTCAATTACTTGTCCAGGAGGCCGCATGTCTGGTCGATAAGCATGTCCAGAGTGAGTCTAAATAGGGTACTAACTACTAAGGTAGAACACATACTTTAATACCAAATTTTTGTTCTCTTAGAGCATGGAAGAATATAAGAGCATGGGCGGTGAAGGGTATAGAATCTTAGAGAAATATTCGGGGTTGAGTAGATCTATAAGCATTTCATACTTTCCAGCAAATCATCCCTTTAAATTTGAGACATTGGAAAATTAATTAATACATGCATTGTCCCATAATTCTAGGACCAGGTAGCTAGATGCTTACCGACGACCGAGAACCACTCTCCACATCTCCTTCCTCACTGACAACCGACAACATGTCGAAAGTGGCCGACACATTGCACCTGGAAACCATGACTGTCCAGAGCCCTAGCATCAATGCACGAAAGCTACCCGGCAAGCCCGGCTAGGATAGTCTACCAGCCGAGCAAGGCATCACCATAGATGCTGCAAAAAGGTGATAGGATGCAACCTCAAGGCACTCTCATCGTACACATCAAGGGTACCTCATGAAGCAACGGTAAAGTCACAAGCACAAGAAATAGCTGGCGAAGCAAATCACATCACAAATGAATATATCGGCAAACATCCATAAAGAAACCAAGAGAGCAAACCTTGACGACATTGATGCCATTCACCAGGATAGTTGGCCAGCCAGATCGAACAGTAACAACACCAAATCCTCTAGGTGCCACGAATCAAGAAAACCCACCAAAAAAGAATGATTAGGCCAATTCCATTCCATCAAACGGACCACACGATGAAGGACCAAAGAGATAGCTCACACCGAAGAGAAGGGATCCAAAAATGGTTGCAACCGGACGACGGAAGAAATCCACGATGGCTGCAGGGGAAAAGAGAAAGACAATAGACAGTGAGTGTGAACATGAGAGCTTGCCAAGAAAGAAGAAAATGATGCACAAACCTCAACTAGGCGGTTGTACAATTAACGATAAGGCTCATAGAACCACTTTCATTGCAGGTGAGCGAAGCCAAAGTAAACTCCGTACTTCACTAGACATGTTAGGGAAAGGATGAAGGAGAGCATCATGGCAAGAAAATGACCAAGAGGAACCGTACGATGGAAAGAAACTCACTTACAAAGAGAAAGACAATAGACGGTGAGTGCTCATACGAGAGCTCACATGACAGAGAAAGAAAAGATACATGAAGCTTAGGTAACTGGCTGGATGACCGACGACAAAGCTCAAAAAAACAACTCCGATTGAGGGGAGCAAAGCGAGAGGAGCCTGGCGGGCATTTCTTCATGTGCAATGGCGGGGACAAAGAAGAGTATGGACGAAGGAGAGTGCCGCATTAGGAAAATAACCACCACCAGCTGCGAAGACATCGAACGAACCAACCGAAAACAATACCCTCGCATGCACTGACATACAGGACCAAGACACACCATCATACGATAGCACGAAGACAACTGTGGGAACCCACGGAGCGGGCGGGTAAAAAATGATAGGGAACCAACCGATGTTACACGCCCCATAATTCGCACTGTCGGCCCAACACAGTGGCAGGTGGCCCCATACAATCATGTTGCTCGGCTCATGATTGAGTGGCATGCCATTGGCCTTACCAGGATGAGCATCCCACCCATAGCATCGGTGTATGATCAAGCCGCATGCTGCTGGCCACACCAGATGAGCTTCCCACCGAGCAGCAACTCGACACTGACCCGGAGCGATGAAGGAAAAAGGGAACCAAGCAAACCGATCCGGCAATCAAGGGAAAGAACATGAACAAATGTTCTTGCGGTGTCCGAAACCGGGCAGGCATTCGAAAACACACCATCCGATGAGCTCCACAATTATGAGAAACCGGGTAGGCAAAGCCCCTCTACATCTGCGTAAGACCAATGTGCTAGCCCGGCAAAGCGCCCCACAAGCACAAACCGGCCAGGGCCTGCGACAGAAGGATCCAAGCACGAAACGCTCACGTAAAAGTGCCACACATCACCCAGGCATTAAGCACGATGACCCGGACGCACGCAAACAAAGCCGACCAACCAAACCTCTCACAATGCCCAGACCTATCCGGTTGGCGCATGTCATACCCGAGCTAGGCTCCATGCACGCCCGCACCTGTCTGGCTGATACGTCTCTGTCGTATTTATTTTTTCTAACGATTTTCCTCTTATTTTGGACTCTAATTTGCATGATTTGAATGAAACTAACCCGCAGTGACGCTATTTTCAGCAGAACTACCATGGTGTTGTTTTTTGTGCAGAAATAAAAGTTCTTGGATTGGAACGAAACTTTTTGGAGATTTTTTATACAATAAAAGAATAATACTGGAGCCAAGAACCACTGGAGGGGCCCCCCTGGGTGAGCACAACCCACCAGGGTGCCACCCCAGGCATGCCCAGGTGGGTTGTGCCCACCTGGTAGCCCCGCGGACCCTGATTCCAACACTATAAAATCCTATTTTCCCAGAAAAAAACCAAGGAGGAAGAATTATCTCGTTTCATGATACGGAGCTGTCGCCACCTCTTGTTCTTCATTGAGAGGCCAGATCTGGAGTCCGTTTTGGGATCCGGAGAGGGAGATCTTTGATCTTCGTCATCACCAAGACTCCTTCATCTCAAATTCCATGATGCTCTCCATTGAGAGTGAGTAATTCCTTCCTAGGCTCGTTGGTCGGTGAGGAGTTGGATGATATTCATCATGTAATCGAGTTAAATTTGTTAGGGCTTGAACCCTAGTATCCACTATGTTCTGAGATTGATGTTGATATGACTTTGACATGCTTAATGCTTGTCACTTTGGGCCCGGGTGCCATGATTTCAGATTTGAACCATTTGTGTTATCACCATTATATCTATGTTCTAGATCTAATCTTGCAAGTTGGATTCACCTATTATGTGTTATGATCCGTAAACCCCGAAGTGACAGTAGTCAGGATACTTTTCGGTAATGACCGTAGTTTGAGGAGTTCATGTATTCATTATGTGTTAAAGCTTTGTTCCGGTTCTCTATTAAAATGATTCTTTAATGTCCCTTAGTTTCCATATGGACCCCGCTGCCATGGGATGGTACGATAAAAGATGTCATGCAAGTTCTTTCCATAAGCATGTATGACTATTTACGAAATACATGCCTATATCATATTAATGAACTAGAGCTAGTGTCTTATCGCCCAAGTTTATGACTGTTATACAATGAATATCATCCAACAAATCCACCGATCCAATGCCTACGATTTTCTCTAATATTGTTCTTGCTAAGTTACTACTGCTATTGTTACTGTTACACTTACTATAAAATCATTGCTATCATTGTCACTGTTACTGTTGCTGTTGCTACTACTATCAAAAGTATCAAACTACTTTGCTACTGATCACCTGTAACGCCCTCTATGCGGCTATATATCCCACGTGTCGAAGCACGACTTAGAGGCATAACCGCATTGAAAGCAATGTCACAAGTGAGGTAATCTTCACACAACCCATGTAATACATAGGGGAAAGAGATACATAGTTGGCTTACAATCGCCACTTCACACAATACATGAATAAAGCATTACATTCATCCAAATACACTCAAGGTCCGACTACGGAACCAAAATAAAAGAAGACTAACCCAAATGCTACACAGATCCCCCGATCGTCCCAACTGGGCTCCACTACTGATCAACTAGAAACGGAACAACATAATGAACACGAACTTCATCGAGCTCCTCCTTGAGATCGGTTGCGTCACCTGCGCGGTTCAACGGCACCTGCAAATGGTTGTGGAAGTATCTGTGAGTCACGGGGACTCAGCAATCTCACACCCTCGCGATCAAGACTATTTAAGCTTATAGGTAGGGTAAAGGTATGAGGTGGAGCTACAGCAAGCGACTAGCATATTTGGTGGCTAACATACGCAAATGAGAGCGAGAAGAGAAGGAAAAGCACGGTCGAGAATCTATGATCAACAAGTGATCCTAGAACAACCTACATCAAACATAACTCCAACACCTTGTTCACTTCCCGGACTCCGCCGAGAAGAGACCGTCACGGTTACACACGCAGTTGATGCATTTTAATTAAGGTCAACTTCAGGTTTTCTACAAACGGACATTAACAAATTCCCATCTGCCCATAACCACGGGCACGACTTTCCAAAGTTCAAATCCCTACAGGGGAGTCCCAACTTAGCCCATCACAAGCTCTCATGGTCAATGAAGAATATTCCTTCTAGCGGGAAGACCCGATCAGAATCGGAATCCCGATTACAAGACATTTCGACAGGTAAAACAAGACCAGCAAAGCCACCCGCTGTGCCGACAATTCCCGATAGGAGCTGCACATATCTCGTTCTCAGGGCACACCAGATTGTCCAAACTTCCGGTAGGCCAGCCCAGAGTTGCCCCTGGTGGCAACCGGCGGTTGACAGGTTGGACCAACACTCAGAGGAGCACTGGCCCGGGGGTTTAATAAAGATAACCTTTGGGCTCCGGAAACCCAAGGGAAAAGAAAAGGCTAGGTGGCAAATGGTAAAACCAATGTTGGGCATTGCTGGAGGAGCTTTATTCAAGACGAACTATCAAGGGGTTCCCATTATCACCCAACCGCGTAAGGAACACAAAATCAAGGAACATAACACCGGTATGACGGAAACTAAGGCGGCAAGAGTGGAACAAAACACCAGGCATAAGGCCGAGCCTTCCACCCTTTACCAAGTATATAGGTGCATTAAATAAATAAGAGATATTGTGATATCCCAACAAGGAACAAGTTCCAACAAGGAACGATCTCCAATCTTCACCTGCAACTAGCAACACTATAAAAAGGGTTGAGCAAAGCGGTAACATAGCCAAACAACGGTTTGCTAGGACATGGTGGGTTATAGGTTTGACATGGCAATATGGGAGGCATGACAAGCAAGTGGTAGGTATCGTAGCATAGGCATAGCAAAAGAGCGAGCATCTAGCAAGCAAAGATAGAAGTTATTTCGAGGGTATGGTCATCTTGCCTGAAATCCCACAAGGAAGAAGAACGAGTCCATGAAGAATATAAACGGACGTAGTCGAATGAATCCTCACAACACGATGTTATCGTAACCAACCCGAAGAAGCACCACCGGAAAGAAGCAAACAATCATGGTAAACAACCAACACATGAACATGGCATGATGCACAATCAAGTATGATGCATGTCCGGTTTGATGAGGCATGGCATGGCAAAGTGCACAAACAAACAGCATTTTAAACATTTTAAACATGGATGAAAATGACATATTATGAAACTAGATGAAAAATTAAGCATATTTCATATATAAATTGTTTTAATTTGATGCACGGTTATTAACTTATTAAATGCATGATCCCAAAGGGGTTTTCTGCAAAACTGGAAACTCTGGGAAAAATAGCTAAAACGTTCTGCGGAAAAACATACACGTTACGGGCCGGATCTGGTTGGCCCATCAGTGGGAGAGGGCTCAGCAGTGAGGCTCACCCATGGGCTTTGGCCCGTTCGATGGAGAGGAGAGAGGCCGGCAGGCTGGGCCTTGGAGAGGCAAGGAGGCCCACGCGCGGCTTGATTGAGGCCCAGGAGGCAAAGGAACTGGGCAGGCTGTGGTCAATGCAGGCGTTGGAGACGCGCTGCTCTCATCCTGGAAGCAGAGGACGCAGGCAGCGGACTTGACGATGGGGAGGGCGATGCTGGGCCTGGCGACGGGGGAGCAACCACGCGGTCAACGGACGCCGCTGGTGCGCTTGTTCACCTCGCGTGGATGGAGCGGAAGGGGGGCCGGGGCGACGCGAGCAAAGGAGTGCAGCGCCGCAGAAATCAACGGGCAAGGCGGCGACGGGGTGCTCAGGGACACGGGGTGACGGCGGCGCATGTACGACGGGGAGGCCATGGCGTTCCTGTGGGCAACGGAAGAGAGAGAGCGGAGAGATTAGAGAGAGAGGCGGTGAGAGGAATCGGAGAGCCAAGAAAGGGAGAAAAAGGGTGCGAGGCAGGGGACCTGCTGGGTTCACCGGCGACGTTCACTAGAGGCGGCGGGGTTTGGTGAAGACAAAGGAACGGTGGGGCGTCGGGGAAGCTCGGGATCAGGCTCCTCCTGATCCAGGTCGAGCAGAGGAGGGGTGCGCGGGCTCGCGCGCGAGCGGCTCGGCCGTGTGGACCTGGGCGGTGCTCGGGCAGACGGGTGGATCGAGGAGGGGATGGATTGGATCGGCTTGGTGGTTGGTTGGGCGCTGAAATCAAGGAGACTGGCGGCGGGGATGGATTGGATGGATGGAAGATGGGACAGGATCCCTAATTCCTAGGGTTGCCAATTATATACGTTGGTGGGTTAGGTTAGGGGCTAACGGAACCCTTCGAACATAAATGGACAACCGAGAATAAAAGGTTAGAGGAGTCCAAATAAGAAAACGGAGACGTTTTGTAGATGTTAGGGGATGATCCGGACATAGCGGTGGCGATAGTCCGGGTCGGGTTCGGGACAACTTTCGGACGTGCGCGCGAGGAGGTTTGCGGGCTGACGAGAGAGGTTAGGTTGGGTCTGGCGGATTGTGAAGAGTGGGTTGGTCTGAGAGAAGAGGGGAGAGATGCAGCCCGGCACGGTTTCCAGAGACTGAAAACGTCCAATGTTAGACCGGCTATACTGCCACTATAGTTATCCGTTGGGGCATCAAACGATCTCCGAATGCGATGAAACTTGACAGGCGGTCTATCTACACTATAATAAGACCACACGTCAACTCTCATCCCATTCTGAGAACATTTTCCGACCACTTATTAAATACTATCTCGGACACGCCGCGGGCGCGTGCAAGTGTGGTTGGGCTCAGAATGGACAACGGAGAGAACTCAGAGAACCCGGACGAATGCAAGTTTTAAAACATGATGATGCAATGCACATGATGACATGATAAGATGCAACACGCAAGCAAATGACATGACAACGACAGCGAATAACTGGAGGACACCTAGCACATCGGTCTCGGGGCGTTACATCACCTTGATGCAGATAATTGATCTTTAGGTGCGGTTGAATTGAAAACTCAGCTCCTAATACTTGCAAATATTTTTTGGCTCCCTTGTGTTAAATCAATAAATTTGGGTTGAATACTCTACCCTCGAAAACTATTGCGGTCCCCTATAGTTATGGGTTATCACTGGCACGAAAAAATAATCCTGGATAGGGGTGAACAAGCTAATAGGGCAGACCAGATAGGCCTAGCACGCATAGGACAGCGCGCGAGAGAGAGAGAGAGAGAGAGAGAGAGCACATTGGTGCGATCGAAAACATCACATTATGGTGACCTCGGACACGCTCATGTCCCACCCGTCATTGACCCCTGAGGCAAGCCGTCTGGTGCAAGGCATCTACGCACCTTAGATAGATTGGAGATCCCCGGGCAGTGGCGGAGCCAGGATTTCCATTTTGGGTATGCAAAGTAAATAAATTAGGGAAACGCAACAATATACAACACAAAAGTTCATAGTGATGACACTAAGACTATACATTATTTTCTGTAGAGTGAACATGTCAAATAATTTAGTTACATTGCAAGAATAATGGCAATCACAATTTATCTCTACAATTGCCATTTTGGAATTGAGAGATGATTATTTAAACGCATAAAATTCACTGCTCACACTCTTCTTTGCCAACTATCAATACAAATTCTTTCTCAAATTCAATTGAATTATTAATTATACAATAGATCAATTAATACATTATGGAGTATATATTATCCTCTATTCTGAATTGTCTATTTGGAAAGTCAGAAAATTGAGAAGATGCTAAAAATGTTTCTTGATGTCGTTGTCGTGAAGTTGTGTAGCGTATGCACGCTGCCATCATGCATTGGACATTTGGACTTGGTTGTTGCCTACCAGAGCATCGAATGCGGGTGCCGATGACCGTTATGTCAGTCGTCACTACCCAACACAATACCGCTTGATGCCCTAATTAGCGATCCCTCAATCCCTAGTTTTCCTTTACATGCCAATCCCTAGTTCTGGTTTCTTGCGAGGCTTTTTTTAGGGAAAAGCCTTGTGGCATTTTATTCAATAAGTGGAAGTGTTACATCAAAGAGTATATGAGGTAATAAGAAAGAGGGCATCTCCTTGAACCCTGGGGTGTGATTACCTTCCTTGAAGGTCCTTGAGGGATCCAATGACACGTGTGCCCTCTCGCCAAATATGACCTCTCTTGGAAGTTTGGAGGCCCGCAACAATACTACCATGTAAAAGATGAACCCTTCTTGGGGCCTGCATTGAGTAAATTTCCATATAGGTAATATTCCGCTCTAATACTTGTGCGCACAAGGTATCGAGATGGTTAGTAGCCTCCAACTCTGCTTTGCAAACATAGCAAGATTGAATGGGTATAAATCTCTAAATCCCGTCGGTCCTTTATTTTTTTGAAGGCACATGCAAACCAGTGCGTCCTTTTCTACTCTTCACTATGCCCCGCCAAAAAGCAGACATTGCATCCATTATCACCTTGCACACTTTCTTTGGAATTTTTAAAACAACCATAGCAAAACCTGGAATGGATTGCATAGTTTCTTTGTGTAGGATCTCCTTTCTACCCATAGATATAATTTTCTCTTTCCATTGTAGTTTCTTGCAGTCTGTCTTGAGTCACCGAGCCATCTACGAGGCACCCAGGAAGGTGCCGATCGGATTGGCATTTTTTTCGTCAATCGCCTGATCTCCTGTTTCATGAACTAGATTGCCTTAGGTTGGCCCGGCAGTAAACTTGAAACAGCTAAAGATGACATGTCAGCCCAGCCGAGGAAAGCAATACGTGGGAGAACACATGGGGCGCAACACGAGAGCTCCTATTACACCGTGCGCGCTCAGAAAAGGTGTAGCACACACCCCCTAGCTCCACCCACGCTCAAACTAGGACCGACCGACGGCGGGGCGGAGCTCCCTTGTTTCTTTCGTTTCTTTTTTTTGTGTTTTTGTGTTTTTGCTTCTTTAAAAAAAGTTATGGATTTATTAAAAAGTTTAGAATTTCCAAAAATGTTCACTAATGCAAGAAATGTTCACAAATTCAGAAAAAAAATCTCAAATTCAAAAACATGAACATTTTTTGAATTTTCATGAGAAAATAATTTTCCATGAACATCTCCTGTATTTTGATGAACAAAATATTGAATATTTAATAAAAAAGTATATGAGTTTTGCTCAACAAAAAATAAATTTTTTTGTCAAAACTATTTCAGTTTTGATGGACAAAATTTTAATATCTGTATGAACATTATTAGAATTTAGATTAACATTTTGTGTATTTCATGAACAAAATATAAATTCAATGAATTGTTTTTCATTTAATAAACAAATTTTGAATTCAAGAACATTTTGTGAATTTGATGAACATTTTTCTAAAATCATGAGAAATTTTGAAATATGATGCACATTTTCTGAATTCAATGAATAAATTTAGAATTTAGAATTATGTTCACCCCCGATTTGAAAATAGTTCAAATATCAGAAAATGTTCACCAATTTGAAAAAATGTTCTCAGATTTCAGAAAATGATCATGAATTTGGAAAATAAAATAAAGAAGAAAAGGAAAAGGAAAGAAAAAAGGAAAAAGAAAAGGAGAAAAAACTGAAAGAAAAACATGAAAAAAGGGTTTGGAAAGGTTTAGGGTGTAGAACCTTCTCGAAACCGGAATTGAGCTAGTTGGGCCAACCCACATCTACGCAGCAGGGCATGCGAGGTGGACGCGCGCTGTCGCTATTGGGCCATCTGCTAGGGTTTTCTCATGCCATCGTCGCCGTCGCCATCTAAGAAATTCAGGTCCCCTCATCTCCGGTTGCCATCTTGGCGCTGAGAGGTAGGGGGCTCGAATCTTCAAGACATTTATGTTCTTCGTCAATGTCTAGTAATCATCATAGTTTTGTGAGAATAGATTTCCTCTCGTTCTTTTGGCAATGCCACGAGGTTAGAGAGTTTTATGTCCTCGCAGATCGGTTTATTCATATCTGATGAGTTTATTTTGCCGTGTCAAGCTTTTTTGTTGGCTGGTTTTTTGTCGAGGCGAAATCTTTCATCGACACAATGATGAATAGTGATTCAATGGCCTGCACTTCTAGGGGTCATCCATGGCCCAAGTACGTTCATCGATCAAGGCTTCCCATCTTTTTGGATGGGCGACTCAAGGCGCTTTCAAAAATCATTAATCGTAATGTTCGTGTTGGGATATAGTGACAACTCATTGCTCCAGTCCAATTGGAGTCTCTTTACCAGAGTCTTTGGAGTATTTCTTTGAGCAGAGATTGATACCACGGAGTAAGTGTTTCTAAGGTATTTCTTTGTAATTCTTAGTCATATTAGTTACTTTGTTTTTATCTTAGGTCCAAATTAGTGTACCCGAAATTATTATGAGTATGAATAAAGTTACAAGTGTTTCTAAAAAAACCTACGCGCCAAATAGGATCCACGGCGCGACTGTGTGCGTTTCCTATAAGTTGCCTGCTGCGCGGGTTGTGGGCTGGACTTTTTACCTTCCTTATGTTAATTTTTAGAAACAGAGGTGCGGCTGAGGGGTTCGAACTCTTGACATGTTATACCAAGGACATCGCCGGTAACCAGAAGGATAGCAAGCACTTTTTCATACAAGTCAGAAAAATCAAATCATTCTTTCCTTCCCTTGAAGGAAAGGCAATCTCGCCAGCGCCTAGTCACCAAGGAGTTCCTCCACCGTCGTCCTCCGGTGGCTCCCCCCACTGACGACATCGATTGTTGCTACTTCTTGAGCTTGTGTTGGTCTTTCCCTTGAAGAGGAAAGGGTGATGCGGCAAAGTAGAGATGAGTATTTCCCTCAGTTTGAGAAGCAAGGTATCAATCCAGTAGGAGATAATGCACAAATCACCGAATACCTGCACAAACAATCAAACAACTTGTACCCAACGCGATAAAGGGTCTGTCCATCCCTTCACGGTTACTTGCAAAAGTGAGATCTGATAGAGATAGATAAAAGATAAAGTAAATATTTTTGGTATTTTTGGTTTATAGATCATAAAGTAAAAGATTGCAAAAATAGCAGACAGGAAACTAATATTGTAGATCGAAAACTTATATGATGGAAAATAGACCCGGGGGCCATAGGTTTCACTAGAGGCTTCTCTCAAGATAGCAAATAACACGATGGGTGAACAAATTACTGCCGAGCAATTGATAGAAAAGCGTAAATTTATGACGATATCTAAGGCAATGATCATGAATATAGGCATCACGTTCGTGTCAAGTAGACCGAAATGATTTTGCATCTACTACTATTACTCCACACATCGACCGCTATCCAGCATGCATCTAGAGTATTAAGTTCATAAAGAACGGAGTAACGCATTAAGTAAGATTACATGATGTAGAGGAATTAACTCAAGCAATATGATGAAAACCCCATCTTTTTATCCTCAATGGCAACAATGCAATACGTGCCTTGTTGCCCCTACTGTCACTGTGTAATTCCCCAGGTGTAACTTTTCATAATTATAACTCCAACTCCTGCCATTTCCTGCTATGTGATATGATATTCCCTTCATGGTTGGGTTTTTGTCGTCGTTTTGCTTTTTTGTAGATGTCATGCATTTCATCTCATATAATCATGTGCATCTTATTTGCATTCGTATTCGTCTCATGCATCCGGTCATTTTCCCCGTTGTCCGTTTCGTGATCCGACACTCCTACATGCACCCATAGCACCCCTCTAATCTCGTTTCGTGAGCGGGAGAAAAAGTTCTCAGAATGGGTCGAGATTTGTCGAGGGGCCTTGGCACATCACCGGTAGGCCACCTGTCAAATTTCGTTCCATTTGGAGGTCGTTTGATGCCCCAACGGTTAACCGGGTAACCGTAAAAGCCTCTCTCTCTTTGCAGCCCAACACTCCTCCAAAATAGCCCACTAACCCATCTAAACCCCTCCATGCTCTCCGTCGTTGGATCACGATTGTGTGGGCGAAACTCGCACCTCATTTGGACACTCCTAGCTCCCCTACCTACATATATGCATCCCCCCTTCCAAATCTCAGATGAAACCCTAGCCCTGCTCCCCTCGCGCCGCTAGACGAAAACCCCGCCCCCGGACGTGTCCGCCGACCACGTCTCCTCCACCAATCCCATGCCGCCATGTCATCAGAGCCGCCGCCGCACCCAACCGGCATTGCCACATCAGCTCGGGCGCCTACTTCATCGCGCGCCTCCACCGCGGGCCCGCCAAGGCCGGATCGCCGCCCTCCCGGCCCAGCACCGCCGCCCGCACACTGCCTTCGCCGCCCCGCACCGCCGCCTTCCATCGCCGGCGCCACTCGCCACCACGCCGGCGACCGACCCCGCCTCCGCCGCCTGTCGTCGCCACACTGTCGCCCGCCGCAACATAGCCTCGCCGCCACTGCGGGACCACGCCGACCATCGTCGGCCGGATCCGGTTCCCCCACCTACGCCGGCGACCTCTTCCCCATCTCCGGCCACCGGGCGATGCTACTCCGGTGAGGATCTCCGTCCTAACATCGGGAACCGTGCCCGAAACCCTAGATCTAAAGGTTGAACCCCTCGTTTTTCTTCTAAGTCTTGGAATCCCAACATCATGTGCACTTGTTCGTCATGCCATATCTCCATGCTCATAACTCCGTTTTGCGTGCATGATATATCAAAATGTTTGTCTCATGATGCTCTTCATGTTAGTGTCATTTGCATGCATGTTACTGTCCATATTGATTCCCTGACCTTCGTTGCAAAAGTGCTATATGATGTTGTCTGCTGGAGTTTAGCAGAACTTGGTGACTTGTCATTTTCATTGCATTTTATGTGTGCATCCTATGAGCATGATGTCTACATGTTTTATGAGCTATATCATTCCATCTTTACAGTGGTGCAAGACTTTGTGCAAAACTTTCAATTTCATTCTAGGAACTCACCACCTACGGTGGAGTTTCATTTATATGATGAGCATAAGGAGATGTCACTTTATGATTTCTGTCGGATCTGTTTAGTCCCTTTTGAGGGCAAGACAGAAGAACCACATCATGATGATGTGGAGGGATTTATTAATAATATCACTGTAGTTGAAACCAGGAAGGTTTCCGATGCACGAATCACTAGTATACATTTTCTTGTTTTACGTTACTTTGCATTATTTGCTAGTCGTTGTTTAATTGGACGCGAAAACTGTGGAAACCTTGGTATCCCTGATATAATTATTCTACTTCAAGGTTTATACAGTGATAACACTTTTAGTATGGGCGGTATTATTGCTAGACGGTTAAATATGAACCTTACTAAGGGCCCCATCTTTGGAGGCATTTATGCTACACGCCTAGCCGCACATTTTGACATACCTATTAGGCATGCTGAGAAGGAAGAAAAGGTGATGCCCCGTGTTTATCTGGATCATAAAAGTATGGTAGCACATGATTTTATTGTTAAGAATAGGGCAGGGGAGCTTAAATATCAATTGTTCTTTGATAAACATCATCCTGAAACTATTACCTTGCCTGCTCCTTCTTTGTTTGGTTTGACTGCTGGCACATACCTTGATCTGTTGACGACTATTCACGCCTACCGGAACCCTGGACCAACCAAGGAGCCAGAACAGGAACCACAAGATGAGCCTCCATGACAATCTGTTTATTCTTGGGATCCAGAGATGATTGTCAGCCAGTGGTAGTCAGAGTCTTCTTCTTCATCACAGTATGATCCCAACTATTCTTCATCACAGTACGACCCCAACAACTATTATTATGGATATCTGCCAAGCCAACCGTGGCCATAGACCAACTTAGGCCAAAAGCCTAAGCTTGGGGGAGTACGTATTTCTCACCGACATTACATTTATGTTCACACAAACTCATTGCTAGATGTCGGTGCTCATACTTTTTCATTATAGTATCCATGCTAGTTTATTTTCCTTTTTCTGCTTTCTTCTTGTGTGCTTGTTAAACCTTAAGAAAAACAAAAAAAATTAGTAGTAGTTTATTTTTCTGCTGTAGTAGTAATAATTAAAAAGAAAACCCAAAAATATTTCACGTTCTTCTTTTGCTTGTTGGGAGCTTTCTCGTGTAAATAGTTTTATTTCTTTTCTTTTCTTTGGGGGTCACTAGGAGAAGACCATAATTAAATTGTTGAAGTGGCTCTTATAAGCATTATTGTTGAATTAACCAAAGAGACCGTATTGCCTTGTCTTCTCATGTTTATTGAATGCTCGCAGATTCTAGCTTAGTCCAATGCACGTGCACTCTTTATTCACACCATTCGGTCGTGCAATTGAAAGGCAATTATGATGATATATGATGGGCTGACTGAGATGAGAAAAGCTGGTATGAACTCGACCTCTTTTGTTTTTGTAAATATGATGAGTCCCGCGTTCTTGATTCGGCTTATTATGAATAAACATGCTTGCAATGACAATTAGAGATCGTAGTTGGTTTTGCCATGCTTGATTAGCTATGAGATATAATGATTTACCTTGTGTGCCAACATGCTATTGAGATGGTTATGATGTGGTATGATGGGGTGGTATCCTCCTTTGAATGATTTAAGTGACTTGACTTGGCACATGTTCGCGCATGTCGTTGGAAGAAATCAACATAGCCGTCACGATATTTATGTTCATGGTGGATTATATCCTACTCATGCTTGCATCCAATGTTTATTAATTTTAATGCATGTACATGGCTGTTGTCGCTCTCTAGTTGGTCGCTTCCCAGTCTTTTGCTAGCCTTCACTTGTACTAAGCGGGAATACTGCTTGTGCATCCAATCCCTTAAACCCCAAAGTTATTCCAGATGAGTCCACTATACCTTCCTATATGCGGTATCTACCTACCGTTCCAAGTAAATTTGTATGTGCCAAACTCTAAACCTTCAAATAAACATTCTATTTTGTATGCTCGAGTAGCTCATGTATCAACCAAGGCTGTCCTTATCTTCCGTGTTAGGCGGGTTATTCTCAAGAGGAGTGGACTCCGCTCCTCACTCACGATAAAATGGATGGTCACCGGGATGCCTAGTCCCATGCTTTATGCAAACTAAATCAAAATTAATTGCAAACAAAACTCCCCCTGGGACCTGATGTATGTTGGAGGCACTCATTGTTTCGAGCAAGCCATGGATTGATGTTTGTTGGTGGAGGGGCAGTATGAACTTTACCATTCTATTTGGGAACCGCCTATAATGTGTTTAGCATGGAAGATATCGCCATCTCTTAGTTGTTACGTTGACAATGAAAGTATACCGCTCAAAATACAATTTATCTCTATTTCAAAAACGAGCTCTCGCTCCTCTACAAATCCCTGCTTCCCTCTGCGAAGGGCCTATCCATTTACTTTTATGTTGAGTCATCACCCTCTTATTAAAAAGCACTACCTGGAGAGCGCAGCTATAATTTGCATTCATCACTATTAATTTATGTTGGGTATGACTATGATTGGATCTCTTTTACCATGAATTACAATGTCTAGTCAGTCCTTGATCTTTAAAGGTGCTCTGCATTTATGTTTTGCGGTCTCAGAAAGGGCTAGCGAGATACCATCTTGTTATATCATATTATGATTGTTTTGAGAAAGTGTTGTCATCCGAGATTTATTATTATGACTTGCTAGTTGATTATGCTATTGATATGAGTAATTATGAGACCTGAGAATTATTGCAAATGTGGTTAGTTATGATCTATGTTTAAAACTTGAATCCTGGCTTGACATAGTAAACAAGAGCAAACAGAGTTTGTAAAAGTTTTTCTTTCTTTCTTTCAGTTTGTCAACTGAATTGCTTGAGGACAAGCAAGGGTTTAAGCTTGGGGGAGTTGATACGTCTCCGTCGTATCTACTTTTCCAAACACTTTTGCCCTTGTTTTGGACTCTAACTTGTATGATTTGAATGGAACTAACCCGGACTGACGCTGTTTTCAGCAGAATTGCCATGATGTTGTTTTATGTGCAGAAAACAAATATTCTCGGAATGACCTGAAACTCCACAGGAGGTCTTAGAAAAAATAATAAAAAATCCTCGCCAAAGATGAATACTAGGGGGCCCACACCCTTCTCACGAGGGTGGGGGGCGCCCCCCTAGGGCGCGCCCCCTACCTCGTGGCCCCCCTGGAAACCCTCCGACGCCAACTCCGATTCTATATATTTGCTTTCGAAGAGAAAAAATAGGAGAGAAGAAATCATCATGTTTTACGATACAGAGCCGCCGCCAAGCCCTAAAACCTCTCGGGAGGGCTGATCTGGAGTCCGTTCGGGGCTCTGGAGAGGGGGATTCGTCGCCGTCGTCATCATCAACCATCCTCCATTACCAATTTCATGATGCTCACCGCCGTGCGTGAGTAATTCCATTGTAGGCTTGCTGGACGGTGATGGGTTGGATGAGATTTATCATGTAATCGAGTTAGTTTTGTTAGGGTTTGATCCCTAGTATCCACTATGTTCTGAGATTGATGTTGCTATGACTTTGCTATGCTTAATGCTTGTCACTAGGGCCCGAGTGCCATGATTTCAGATCTGAACCTATTATGTTTTCATGAATATATGTGAGTTCTTGATTCTATCTTGCAAGTCTATAGTCACCTACTATGTGTTATGATCCGGCAACCCCGAAGTGACAATAATCGGGACCACTCCCGGTGATGACCGTGGTTTGAGGAGTTCATGAATTGACTATGTGCTAATGCTTTGTTCCGGTTCTCTATTAAAAGGAGGCCTTAATATCCCTAAGTTTCCAATAGGACCCCGCTACCACGGGAGGGTAGGACAAAAGATGTCATGCAAGTTCTTTTCCATAAGCATGTATGACTATATACGGAATACATGCCTACATTACATTGATGAATTGGAGCTAGTTCTGTGTCACCCTATGTTATGACTGTTACATGATGAACCGCATCCGGCATAATTATCCATCACTGATCCGGTGCCTACGAGTTTTCCATATACTGGTTTACGTTTATTTACTTTCCCGCTGCTACTGTTACAATCACTACAAAATACCAAAAACATTACTTTTGCTATCTTTACTTTTGTTGCCGCTACCACCACTATCATATTACTTTGCTACTAAACACTTTGCTACAGATACTAAGTTTCCAGGTGTGGTTGAATTGACAACTCACCTGCTAATACTTGAGAATATTCTTTGGCTCCCCTTGTGTCGAATCAATAAATTTGGGTTGAATACTCTACCCTCGAAAGCTATTGCGATCCCCTATACTTGTGGCTTATCATTGGGACACCCCTGCAGTGTTTAAACTTTCGAGAGCCATCTCCGTGGTTATGTGGTAGATGGGAATTTGTTAACATTCGGTTGTAGAAGACTAGAAGTAAACTCTTTTAAAATATACCAACCGCATTGCGTAACCGTGATGGTCTCTTTTCGGGGAAGTTCGAGAAGAGAACACGGTTGAGTTATGTTTGACCGTAAGTAGTTCAAGATCACTTATTGATTGTTATTGGTTTGCAACTATTTGCGTAGCTTCTCATCTAACTCTTGTATTCGTAAGTTAGCCACCATATATGGCTTAGTCGCTGCTACAACCTCACCACTTTACCATTTCCTACCCATTAAGTTTTGCTAGTCTAGATACCCATGGTAATGGCATTACTGAGTCCTCGTGGCTCACAGTTTACTACACCAATAGTTGCAGGTACAGGTAATCCGATGATCATGACGCGAGAGCGATGTTTTGCTTGTGTTGGAGTTCTTCTTCTTCCTTGTCGATCTTGGGTTAGATTCATGGTCGGCAGCCTGGGCTAGCAGGGTGGATGTCGTTTGAGCTTCTGTTTGTGTTTCATCCGTAGTCGGATGTTGATCTTGTGTATGATGTATATCCTTGTGGCACTTGTATGCCTTGTATGTATTCCCATCTATTATGTAATGTTGATGTAATGATTTTTGTGTTTCTGCCCACGATGCGGCTATATATCCCACGTGTAAAGGCATGACTTAGAGGCATAAACACATCATAGTTTTGTCACAAGAAGAGTTATCTTCACAACATCCCATGTATTGAACAAGAAAGGGATGAATAGAGTTGGCTTACAATCGCCACATCACACAAATAACATATAATTCATACATCATCGGAGTACACTCATAGTCCGACTATGGACAACCAAATGAAAAGAAGATAAACCTGACTGCTAGATCCTCGATTGTCCAAACTGGCACCACTACTGATCATCAGGAAAAGGCACGTAGTAACGACCAAGGTCCTCGTCGAACTCCCACTTGAGTTCGGTAGCATCACCTACATTGATATCATCGGCACCTGTAACTGTTTTGGAAGTATCTGTGAGTCATGAGGACTCAGCAATCTCAAACCCGCGAGATCAAGACTATTTAAGCTTACTAGTCATCAACCCGTGCACCTGCATGGGCTAGTTATTTTGGAAATCATCTCATTATACAAAAAAAATTGCAATTTATTGATTACAAAGATTATAGGAATTGTAATATTTCATACCATTTTGGTAAAAAAAAGTATAGGTAGTTAAGCTATGTACTCTCTCTCTCCATTCGATAATGTAGTGCATATAGATTTGTTGAAAAGTTAAAGATCACAAACTTTGGCCAAGTTTCTGAGGAAAATGTTTACATCTATAATGCCAAACTTATTATGTCATTAGATTCATCATAAGATGTAGTTTCATATTTTATATTTTTTGTATTGGTATTGTAGATATAAAAACTTCTATCTATAAACTTGGTCAATGTTTGTAACATCCCAAAATTCTAAATTTTGGAATGTTATAATAAATAGATAGATTGATTTATTGTTTGATTGTTGTGTGATTGATTGAGTGAAATTCGACACTTTTGAAAGTTAAAAGAGAGGGAATAAAAGGACTTTCCCAAACTTTCATATTTGCTTTCTGATCTCCATGAATTCAAATTCTTTTCAACACAAAACCCTAGAGAGAAGATGACATGACTTCTTCCATTTAAATTAAATAAAAAGGGTTGTTGAAAATATTTGAATTTCGTTTGAAAATATTTCAAATTCATAAACTTCAAGCAACTCAATGATTTTCATGAGAGAAGATAAAATGACTTCTTCAAAATATATGAAATATGAGTTGGAAGTTAAAAGGATCAAATTTAAAGTCCTTTTTAATTTTTTTTCAATTTGGTGTTATTTGAGTTTTATTCAAATTATTTTTCTCCAAAAATAAAATATATGGAAAATAGGGTAACATGATTCCCTACATCAGAAAATTGGAGACAAATTAAAATGAAATCATTTTGGTATTTTTAAAATGATTTTTATTGGATTTTATTAGAGCAGGAGCATTGTTTGAATTATTAGAATTTATGTGTATTTTATTAAATACGTGAAAAATGTTCACTGTGTAGAAAATCTTTTTCTGAAAATTTTGATATATTATATGCCTATATAATATTTTTATTTTTTTACCGTTATTGTTTTATTTGTCTAGAAAATGTTTATTAAAAAAGGGGGTTTCCCTCGACGACTGGGCCGGCCCCAGGCCCAGCCAACCGCGCCGGCCCACCGCTGCGTCGTCCCCGACCGGACGACGGAGTCCGCCTCCCGCACGACTCCGCCGGCGCCGCCGTGGTCGCCCCGGGCTCCTCCTTGCCCCTCGCCCACGCCATTGCCTCGCCCTCCCCCTATAAATCCCGCCACCCCCGCCTCCCCTCTCCTCCTCTCACATTGCGCCGCCGCACCACGCCGACAACCGCCTTCGCCGCCGCCGCCGAAAGCGAGCCACCCCGCCGCCTAGTCCGCCGCTCCGCCTCGCTGCTCACCGCCACACCGTCACCTACCGCCGCCTCGCGTCGCCCCGCGCAGCCGCCGTCGCCCGCACCTCGCCGGAGCCGCGCCGCCTCGCCGGAGTCCGTTCATCGCCGCCGCTGGTTTTATTTGGCGAACCTATTGACCGGAGTGTGACGAGTAGATCTATCAAGAGTTATGAGTGTGAATCATCTTCATCAACATTGCAGGCAAGTTCACACTTTGATCATATCCCTTTCATACCCAGTTTTATGCATTAGTTTCACCCTCAAACATTGCATGAGTAGGATTGATAACATGTGGGTAGTGGGATGTAGTTGATGAGGTAGGAACCTATTGCCCTGCATTCAAACCTTGGGAGTTACTGTTACGTTATGCTTATACTGCTATGCTATGCTCGTAGACGTGGATTGGGTTTTGAGAGTATTCATGACAGATGTGAGATGGTTAATTAGTGGTTTACTTAAGTTGGCAACTTAAACACACATCTGGGTGGATTGAGGTACCTGGTTATTCCAGGACTGCCTGTCTAGGCACCTGGGTAGACCAGGATTGCCTGTTTTTTATGGACCGCCACCCAGGCTCCAAGGGATCATGAGATTTTCATACTAGAAACTTCCGTGTGCAGCCACAAGCTATTATGGGCTCTAGCATAGTTTATTAAGTCGTGCGAACTCTTACAGGGTAGACTAGCAGATGTAGGGGAAAGTAGGTGTTACGGTCTATCCATCGTAAGGTGCTAGCGCTTCTGAAAGACTATGTCCCGGTCATCCGTCTTCTCAAACACCATGTAGTGCGAGAAACCAAATGGAGGCGATCGAGTCTTGTGGGGAAAAGTGCGCAAACCTCTGCAGAGTGTATAAACTAATCATGATTAGCTGTGTCTCCGGTTATGGACATCTTGAGTATCGAGTACCTGGATTATCATGTGAATCTCATCATGTTACTTTAAATGAATATTGTTGGGTCTTAATGATTACTTTTAATTGGGATTGAGAATGCTGTCAACCATTCTCAATGTTCAACAACCACCATGATAGTTAAATAAAATTTATTCCTTTGTAGTAGGGAAAAATTGGCTTTTCGCAAAAACCTTATAACCATAGAGCTTTTCCACCAGCCATATATGCATGTAGTGATAGCCATTGTTCATCATTTCTCTCTATGGTGTGAATTTGCCAGTACATTCAATGTACTGACCCTCTGTGGCTGCAACGTCTCATGTTGCAGGATTTCTTACGACGAGTAAGTGATACATTAGGGTTATGCTTTCTACACTCAACTTTGCCGTTGGTGTTAATGGGAATCCACAACCTTGTTACTTCCGCTATTTTGGATTGAGGTAATAGTATTTACGTTACTTTTACATGTGATTTACCTCTGTTATAAATCCTCGAGTATTGTGTGTGTCAGCATACCGATCCAGGGATGACACTTAAGCATAGAGACTTGATCCATTCGGGTCGGGTCGCTACAAGATGGTATCAGAGCACATGTTGACTGTAGGACGTGACCCTAGAAACTGGTAAACCCATAGCAAAGATTTTTTCTCTACAACTTTCCCTTCCGAAAAGATCTTTTATCTCTCCTCTCTTCTGAGCTTATTCAAATATTCCCTTTAGTGAGACCATACCCCTTTCCCCTTTTGACCACATGAAGATTCGACTGATGAGACCACTCCAAGAAATACAAGATATCGGACAACTAAAGACCATATCGGAATGAAGAGTATTTTCCGTGCATTTGAATAATGGAAACTACAACGGTTGAAGACCGAAGACAAGTAGCATTTGAAGGCTCTGAAGAATTCCCAGATTTGTATGACCTAGGAAGGCTACCCTTATGGAACTTGGCAGACTATGGAAGTTGTCAATACCCGAGATTAAGGTGTATCGGAGAAAGACTGAAACAAGGAGCATGAGAACTCGAAGTTTTATCAAAGAAAACCCTAAGGCAGGAGATATCAACTATGGAATGATAGCTCATGGGAATAACAAGAGTAGAAACACGGCTATCCATGATGTTATGGCCCGCTTATGCTATTGTCACCGTGCTGAGTTAAGCATGCATATGCATGGAAGGATTGGATGGTAGAAGGCTGATGGGGCATCTATTAGCAAGAGGTGAAGTTTTAACCTTAGCTAAGTGTATCACTAGGATCTGGAGTGTTTCATCAAGAAGTTAAGATGGACCTACAAGAAGCAGTATTTTAACAAGGAAGTATTTCATGAGGAACTCAGGACCCTGAAGATGAGAGTAGCCAAGCTGGAGGAGCAAAACCTCGAGAAACCGGAGATTTGTCAGGAACTAAACCATGGTTCATGCCAAGGATGTTGAAACCTAGAAGTTTGAAATACAACTCCAGAATATTAAAGGATGTCACGAGAGATTTCACGTCAACAGAGATGATCTGGCAAAAGAACTTGAGAAGACAAGCATGATCGGAAGAAGCCATTGGAGGCTTGAACAAGGCTTGAAGAGTTTGGAGACGTTGAAGAATTATTGACCTTTAGAAGATCAAACCCCTGTTATATACCTACATTAGATGCGATGTTTGTGAGCTATCATTTGTTTGATATTTTTCCTGACAGCCACAAATAAAATCTGTCCTTTCAAAACTTTTGTTTGTATTGTGTGTATCCCTCTGCCTCTCTCTTACCCCAAACCCACATGGACCCAATAGAGGATGAATGGAGAGGAGCTTGTATTTTCTGGACCGATGAGTCAGTTGGAGACAGACCGATGGATTCAGAACATGGAGGATCACATGGAGAATAACCCTATAGTCGGAAAGGATATGACCCAGCATGCTCTTCAGTGCTTTGAAAGAGGTGCTGCTACTTGGTGGAGGATGTACCAAACCATCAATGGATGGCAAGGAGTAACCACTTGGAAAGAATTTAAGTTGACTCTGCCAAGGTCTCGACTTGTTTCCCAGAAGTTGAAGCCTCATGGAAAGGACATGAAGAAACCTTGTGCATGCAAGATTTGTGGGGAAATAGGACACACCCATAAAGAACACAAGGATGAATGCCCTAATTGTGAAGGAAGTCACCCAGTTGAAGAATTCCCAACTAGGCAGATTACTTGTTTCTTGTGTGAAGGGACCACCCACTATCCTGTTCAGTGTCACATTTACCCCATGGTACAACGAACCATCCAGCAAAAGAAAGAAGTAATGAAAGGAGCCCTTATGGAAATTTTAGAAGAACCCATGATGAAGGAAGAGATGAAGGACACGCCCAAAGAAGAACCAATTAAACCCTGCACCAAGTCATGCTATTCATGTGGAGAAGAAGGACACATCTCCCAGAATTGTATGAATGGGGATCTAGTAGAACTCCCGACAGAGGAAGTAAAATATGACCCACAGGAAATAGAAGCCCTAATTGGAATGGAAAAGTGCAGGAAGAGAAACCGATTGGAGCCCAGGAGGGACCTGAGTCGTATCACCTGTTACAGGTGTAAGGAGTCAGGGCACTACCTCAACAGTTGCCCAACAAGGAAACCTCGATACTTTTCAGAAGTAATATGTTTTAGTTGTAATGGAGCAGGGCACATTGCCAGAGAATGCCCCAAGGAGAAGGAAACTTGTGCTAGATAGTTGAGTTTGCAACAAAAGAAATGGAGTAGTAGAAGTGAGAACATTTTCTTTTATATTGAGGTGTTGAGTTGAGACATCTAATGGAGGAGCAAGAGATAGTAATCATTTGAGAATAAATAAAGTAGCATCATTGGTACTGACATGGATTTTATGAGTTGTTACTCTATGAAGAAGAATTTTGACCATTTTTGAGGATATGAGAAATATGGTCTATGGAAGATTTGTGCATTTTAAGGGTGGTAGTACCCGGTAAGAACCCTTGACCCCTGGGAAAGATAAGGATACTCCACTGAGTGGATATCAGACAAAATGAATACGAGTTTTGTCTCGATATGTGTGATACCCCAAGAGTGTGTGGTATGAAGTTGGAGACCGTCAGTTGTTTTGACCAAATGTGATCAAGGAGTCATAAGAGAATGTTAAGTTTATTCGAGATAGACTGAAGGTAGCTCAGTCCAGGCAGAAGAGTTAGGTAGACTCAAAAACTCAAGGAGGTAGTCTATGAAATTGGAGACAGAGCATGTCTTCATGTGTCCCCTCTGCGAGGAGTTAAACGATTTTGAGTTAAGGGACAGTTAGCCCCGAGATTTGTAGGACCATCCCAAGTTTTGGAGCATATGGGAGAAGTGGCCAACAAGTTGGAGTCACTCGAAGGACTGTCAGGAGTTCATGATGTGTTTCACAATTCCCAGTTGAAGAAGTGCCGTGCAGAGATGGCCAATATTTCCCTGTAAAGACGCTTGACCCTGGAAAGGATAATGAAGTTCCACGAAGTGGAATATGGACTTCATAAGTATAAGTTTTTATCTCGATATGAGTGGTATCCCACGAGGATGAAGAGATAAATTACTATTGTATATAAAGGAGGTATGATGTTGGAAATATGGATCAATGGAAACTCCATGATGAGTCTGAGTAATCATGTCTTAGTTTGGTGCCAATAGAAGGAAGTAAGACAGTACAATTGGATGGATTTAAGAATACTAGGAAGTTGGAAGTTCAAATAATGATCAATTGCCCGATGATAAGTTCAAGGACTACAAGTGATGAGATGGGCCATAACCCACAGGCCCCAGGACCTGCCAAGAAGCAAGCACATTCTTGCTGAAGGACAAAAACCCTGGAGGAAGATACGACATTATCGGCAAACGATTTTATAGGAGTAACGCAAAACCTGAGAGTTGTGAAGGAATGATAGATGTTTGTTTGGCTTGCAGAATCAATGGATTATTCCAAACGTAGTTCATGGACAAGAGAAATTCTGCAATGCTTGTGAGGATGACCGAGTGTTAGAATGCGAGATTCGCTAAACCGTATACAAGGTAATGATTTGGGTGCAGGATGGATTGATCACCATATCGACTTACTCTTATTATTTGCCTTGCTATATGGGATGGTAAATCTGAGTGACTTACCTATAGTAGAGAGACGACGATCAAAACCCTGTTTAAACCTTAGAATGGTATAAGAAAATTTTCCCTTGTACAAGGCAGCTTTTTCCAACCGTAGGTTATACAGTGAGGATCAAGCAGACCCATTTCCTGCAGAAGGAACCATAAATTGTTAACCACCATGAGATATCGATAGTTGTTTAGTTTTGGCGCCAGACCCGTCAGCTAAGAAGACCCAGTCACAAGAATAACCGTACCAGAATTGAGGAAAAAGGTTATGCCACTACCGGAAGAGCCCGGATAAGGAATTATCCTGAAGATCTGAGAAGACCGACACTGTTAACAATATAGATGAAGTATATGAGTTTTGATGGAACCGTAATCATGCTTCTAAGGGTGGTAGCACCCCAGACCCCGGAGACGATTGATGAAATTTTGACGAGACCCCAAACCTAACCTATTTCTTGCTAGCCTCTCCGAATCTTGAGGACGTGATTCATTTTAAGGGTGGTAGGTTTGTAACATCCCAAAATTCTAAATTTTGGAATGTTATAATAAATAGATAGATTGATTTATTGTTTGATTGTTGTGTGATTGGTTGAGTGAAATTAGAAACCTTTGAAAGTTAAAAGAGAGGGAATAAAAGGACTTTCCCAAACTTTCATATTTGCTTTCTGATCTCCATGAATTCAAATTCGTTTCAACACAAAACCCTAGAGAGAAGATGACATGACTTCTTCCATTTAAATTAAATGAAAAGGGTTGTTGAAAATATTTGAATTTCGTTTGAAAATATTTCAAATTCATAAACTTCAAGCAACTCAATGATTTTCATGAGAGAAGATAAAATGACTTCTTTAAAATATATGAAATATGAGTTGGAAGTTAAAAGGATCAAATTCAAAGTCCTTTTTGAATTTATTTTCAATTTGGTGTTATTTGAGTTTTATTCAAATTATTTTTCTCCAAAAATAAAATATATGGAAAATAGGGTAACATGATTTCCCACATCAGAAAATTGGAGAAAAATTAAATTGAAATCATTTCGGTATTTTTAAAATGATTTTTATTGGATTTTATTAGAGCAGGAGCACTGTTTGAATTATTAGAATTTATGTGTATTTTATTAAATACAAGAAAAATGTTCACCGTGTAGAAAATCTTTTTCTGAAAATTTTGATATATTATATGCCTATATAATATTTTTATTTTTTTACCGTTATTGTTTTATTTGTCTGGAAAATGTTTATTTTTTTAAAAAAAAGGGGTTTCCCTCGCCGACTGGGCCGGCCCCAGGCCCAGCCAACCGCGCCGGCCCACCGCTGCGTCATTCCTGACCTGATGACGGAGTCCACCTCCCGCATGACTGCGCCGGCACCGCCATGGTCGCCCTGGCCTCCTCTTTGCCCCTCGCCCACGCCATTGCCTTGCCCTCCCCCTATAAATCCCGTCGCCGCCGCCTCCCCTCTCCTCCTCTCATATCGCGCCGCCGCACCATGCCGACAACCGCCGCCGCCTCCTGCTCCAGTCGCCGCCGCCGCCGCAAGCGAGCCACCCCGCCGCCTAGTCTGCCGCCCCGCCTCGCTGCTCGCCGCCGCACCGTCGCCTAGCGCCGCCCCGCGTCACCCCGCGCAGCCGTCGTCGCCCGCACCTCGCTGGAGCAGCGCCGCCTCGCCGGAGTTTGTTTGTCGCTACAGCTGGTTTTATTTGGCGAACTGATTGACCGGAGTGTGACGAGTAGATCTATCAAGAGTTATGAGTGCGAATCATCTTCATCAACATTGCACGCAAGTTCACACTTAGATCATATCCCTTTCATACCCAGTTTTATGCATTAGTTTCACCCTCAAACATTGCATGAGTAGGATTGATAACATGTGGGTATTGGGAAGTTGTTGATGAGGTAGGAACCTATTGCCCTGCATTCAAACCTTGGGAGTTACAATTACGTTATGCTTATACTGCTATGCTATGCTCGTAGACGTGGATTGGGTTTTGAGAGTATTCATGACAGATGTGAGATTGTTAATTAATGGTTTACTTAAGGTGGCAACTTAAACACATATCTGGGTGGATTGAGGTACCTGGTTATTCCAGGACTGCCTGTCTAGGCACCTAGGTAGACCAGGATTGCCTATTATTTTATGGACCGCCACCCAGGCTCAAAGGGATCATTAGATTTTTCATACTAGAAACTTCCGTGTGCAGCCACAAGCTATTATGGGCTCTAGCATAGTTGATTAAGTCGTGCGAACTCTTACAGGGTAGACTAGCAGATGTAGGGGAAAGTAGGTGTAACGGTCTAACCATCGTAAGGTGCTAGCGCATCTGAAAGAGTATGTCTCGGTCATCCGTCTTCTCAAACACCGTGTAGTGCGAGAAACCAAACGGAGGCGATCGAGTCTTGTGGGGAAAAGTGCGCAAACCTCTGTAGAGTGTATAAACTAATCATGATTAGCCGTGTCCCTGGTTATGGACATCTTGAGTATCTAGTACCTGGATTATCATGTGAATCTCATCATGTTACTTTAAATGAATATTGTTGGGTGTTAATGATTACTTTTAATTGGGATTGAGAATGCTGTCCACCATTCTCAATGTTTAACAACCACCATGATAGTTAAATAAAATTTATTCCTTTGCAGTAGGGAAAAATTGGCTTTTCGCAAAAACCTTATGACCATAGAGCTTTTCCACCAGCCATATATGCATGTAGTGATAGCCATTGTTCATCATTTCTCTCTATGGTGTGAATTTGCCAGTACATTTAATGTACTGACCCTCTGTGGCTGCAACGTCTCATGTTGCAGGATTTCTTACGACGAGTAAGTGATACGTTAGGGTTATGATTTCTACACTCAACTTTGCCGTTGGTGTTAATGGGAATCCACAACCTTGTTACTTCCGCTATTTTGGATTGAGGTAATAGTATTTACGTTACTTTTACATGTGATTTACCTCTGTTATAAATCCTCGAGAACTATGTGTGTCAGCATACCAGTCCATGGATGACACTTAAGCATAGAGACTTGATCCATTCGGGTCGGGTCGCTACAATGTTTGACTTTAAAAAATCTATACGCACAACATTATGAAAAGGATGGGGTATAATAGGGTCCAAATGACCATTTTTATCAAAAAAATGTTAGTTTATCTTCCGGCATAAATGACATAAGTCAATGCCAGTAGGAGTTATATTAGCCTAAAAAGACGTACAGTGAATCCTTGCCTTCTGAACAGTAACTAAAATATTCCACTCGCAAAAAATAACTAAAATATTCGACATGTAACATCATAGCTACTATGTAATCAGCAAATTGATTGATGTTTGGGGGACATTGTAGTGCTTGCCATTTAAATGAAACACATTTGCCTTACTTTTTCAAATAAAAAGCACTGACACAACTCCAATATATAGGCCCAGAGATATTACAAACTAAATATATGTGATCACTAATGAGAAAACCATGCGTTATTTGAAAATGGATCATGGCCATGAAACATGCAGAGCAACTGAAAGGTGCAGGGCACTCTTCAGGATTGACATTGACCAGTTACATTTTTCACAAATGAAACACTGCTTTCTTGCCGCCATGCTCTAACAGCACCGCTAGGCTCTTCTCCTTCATATGTTCTATGATTTGGCAAAAGAAAAAAAAATGTATGAAGGATTGAAGGTGAACATGTTGATACATCCATTTTTGTATGGAAAGGATTTGACTTTTCACAGAGATTTGAACATGGATCTGATGGTTCTGACATACTAACATCACATATGGTGTGAAGTAATACAGTGTGAAATGTCCGTGATGCCGTGCGTATCTTTGGCAATCAGCGCCAACAATTCCATCAAGTTACACACCAATGTTCTAGCTAGCTTCAGTCCTCCAAGATGCAATAGTAGCATCCAGAAAAATGGCTCCCAATATTATACAGTTGATGCCTTGTAAAATTTCGTGCACATGTTTGAGAAATATATGTTAATAAGAATGGATTTTCTTGATTTATGGTTTCCCTGTATGATAAAAAACATTATCAGTTTTCCTATATAAATTTCTCTACATGATTTTCATATTTATGCCCAAACTGTTGTAGTATTACGATTCTTATTCTTATAAACATTAGAATACCATTTAAGGCTGGTGTGTAAGATTGCTTATTTTGCAACATAACAGATCAGGAGAAAATAAATAGTACCTCATTCTGTTAGTGAGGCGAATAATCAAATATAAAGGTTTGTTGAATGGTAATACCAAAAGAGAACTTGCATAAATTGTGTAGATAAAGGAAAATGCCTGAGATGATTTTGCATATGTAAGATAGACCTGACTAAATATAAATTCATATTTCATAGAAGAATACTTTGAAGAGTTAGCACCCATGTGTGTGCAATAAAAGGTCTGGTGCTATTTACATACGAATAATCCATGGAAGAATTAGCATCCAAGTGTGCCCAATAAGAGATAGTGAGATCTGCGTACATAAGTTCAGTACTTGTAAGTGTAACTTATTAACACCACATACTTAACAGTAATGATAGAAGCAAACTCCACTGCTGCCAGCCTTAAATTGTCAATATCTTCAGTTTCATAAAAATCTCACTACAGTGTCCCTATCGATTTTAGAAGCTCAAAGTAGTAGCCGTCCTCTTGGATCAGCCACAACAATAATATCTTCACCTGCTTATACATTTATGCATCTTTCCCTTTTCTTTTTTTGGCCAGAAATATCTTCCAGTTTTATGGGAATTTACATAAGGCTAAATTAAACATTGGAAACAGTAAGTATATAAATAGTAGATTAGGCCCAGTAAAATTTTCATATAATTCCAGTTAAATATATACTTACAATATTGTCTCAATTTTGATTATGAGACCCAAAGTAGTTTACTACTTGCCCTTTTGCAGGTTTACATGTCCATAGGCAGCACTCTGTATTCAAAAGGGTATAGTGTTATAGGTGTATAACAGGGGAAGAAATAGTGGTGTCATGATTGCATTAGTTGATATTAACATCATAGTCGAATGCAAATTTCGTAAACTAATATAAGATGAATATAGAAGGTAAACCATTCCAAATACTGAAGCAGAACCATCTAGTGAACCATAAACATTTTCTTTGCTATAGTATGTTATCTATTAAAGCTCTTTTGTTGAAGAACTTGGAAGGATTCTTCTCACAGTGGTCTTAATTAATTACGTCAATGTCTGCACCTTCTATATGGACATGTCGGCATCCAGTCGTTGTTTTTCTTACAACATCCAGTCATTGTTTTTCTTGCAACATTCAGTCATTGCCATATAATTGGCACCAGCTCCTCGAGCTTCCCGTGGGACACGGAGGCATCCCTTGTTGATAATATCTTTGCATGCATAATTGACATGCATCCCTTGTTGACAACAGCTTCCCACTCAAACCTGATGGCATCCATCATATCAATGGTACTTACCCTAGTCTGATAATAGAACTCTCTTGCAAAATGAGCAATGAAATAGTCATCCTCATGCAAATATCTCAAATTATATCATTGATGTTTCAGTGTCATTGTCAAAACTATAATGGCTATGTATAACCTTACGTGACATTAAGAACAATCAGGGGCAAGGAACTATCAATTTTGGGATGCAATATTTGAAGTCAGGCTCGTGTATTACCAAATAACTAAGAAGGGTGAAATCACCTAACACATAAAAATTGTAGAGAGGAAATCAAAACTAAATAAGGACTCGTGTGGCAGGCAAACAGCAAGAGTAGACACTACTTGCTAGCATTAGGCCCAGCCGGTCCTTGCCTCTACTCATTATTGATGTATCTCCAGACTCCAGCAAAGTCTGAACCACCAACTCGTCAAGCCACTTGGACCGTATGATATCTGAACCCGCAGACGGGGCGTTCCCAGGATAGTGAAGGATGCATGATTCAAGGCGTATGTTCCACATTTCATTACCGGCACACCATAGAAATCACACACCTATAGTTGGGCCTGCAATATTAATCAAATTAACTGCTATTGTGGCATTCTACTATGTCAGAACAATCAGCAGATCCTGTATTTGAACAAAGTACTACTGTTACAGTGTCTCCTATATATTTCTACTTCCATAACTAGCTGGATGTTTAGAAAATAATACTACTAATAATCAAGACATGAGCATAGTTGTAGTAGTTATATATGACTAAAATCCCCTTCTTAGTGAACTCAGTTTGCATATATTAATTCTATTTTGTTCTCCAAACAATCCTAGGAGGTAGTCCCACATTCTAGGCTGTGAAAGCTCAACCAAACTAATCCAATAAAGTTGATGGTATTACCTGCCGATCGCCACGACCAAGTCAAACTCTGATAGAGAAAGTTGGTAGCGAGGTAGCATAAACCCTGGAATAGGTCTGATGGACTCCATAGAGTTTGCGTCGGCCGGGCGTGCCATCAGTTTGGAAGTCGTCGGTAGGTTCGATGCTGGTGGGGAGAGTACCTAGCGTGTGCAGTCAAGAGAGGAGTTAGTCCAGGAGATGGAATGACTCTAGGGTTTGACGGGCACTGAAGGACGGCCATGGCCATGGAAAAACAGGAGGCGCTGGGGGAGATAATTTTTTTCCTTAGATAAGCAAGGAACCAAGTATGGCAATGAAGGCATGCGCGTAGGTCAGGATGAGTTGCCTTCTCATCTGACGACCAAGTAAAGGTTAATTGCTCTTATATAGAACAATTTTTATTTTATTTTTGGGAGGATTAACGTGGTTGGACTAAAGGTGGACAGGTTTTTGAGACTGCAAGACATGTTTTTTTTCTCGTGAAGATGTGTTAAGGTGGGACAACGATTGAGGACTCCTTGAGGCATGCATCCTACGGTGAATTATTATTAATTAGGAGATCGGATGGCAAATTTTCTTAGTTTCCGAGGATTAGCGTGGAGCCTCGTATGATGCCTCCGATTAGTAAATATAAGATGGGTAGGATGTGGTAATGAGGTGGAGTTGCAGCAAGTGCTAAGAAAATATGGTGGCTAACATATGCAAATAAGAGTAAGATGAGAAGCTACGCAATGGTCGTGAAACTAGAAATGATCAAGAAGTGATCCTGAAACTACTTACGTTCAAACATAACCCAAACCGTGTTCACTTCCCGGACTCCACCGAAAAGAGACCATCACGGCTACACACGCGGTTGATGCATTTTAATTAAGTCAAGTGTCAAGTCCTCTACAACCGGATATTAACAAATTCCCATCTGCCACATAACCGCGGGCATTGCTCTTAAAAGTTTATACCTAGTAGGGGTGTCCCAACTTAGCCCATCACAAGATCTCATGATTAACGAAGGATATTCCTTCTCCCTGAAAGACCCGATCAGTCTTGGAATCCTAGTTACAAGACATTTCGACATTGGTAAATCAAGACTAGCAAGACCGCTCGCCTGTGCCGACAAATCCTGATAGGAGCAGCACGTATCTC
>NC_041380.1:169343676-169392847 GCF_002162155.2 Triticum dicoccoides | reverse complement strand
CCCAAGGGAAAAGTATAGGTGCTGGTTAGGCAAATGTTAAAACCAAGGTTGGGCCTTGCTGGAGGAGTTTTATTCAAAGCGAACTGTTAAGGGTGTCCCATAACCCCAACCACGTAAGGAACGCAAAATCAAGGAACATAACACCGGTATGACGGAAACTAAGGCGGCAAGAGTGGAACAAAACACCAAGCAAAAGGCCAAGCCTTCCACCCTTTGCCAAGTATATAGATGCATTAATTAAATAATAGATAATGTGATATCCCAACATATCCATGTTCCAACATGGAACAACCTATAAAGCACCTGCAACTAGCAATGCTATAAGAGGGGCTGAGCAAAAGCGGTAACTTAGCCAAACAACGGTTTGCTAGGAAGGTGGGTTAGAGGCTTGACATGGCAATATGGGAGGCATGATATAACAAGTGATAGGTAGCGTGACAAAGCGATGGAATGAACAACTAGCAAGCAAAGATAGAAGTGATATCGAGGGTAATGCTCATCTTCCCTGCAAAGTTCTTAGAGTTGTCGAAAGCTTGCTCCTCGTTAGCGTATTCAACGGGTTCCTCGTTCATGAAATCGTCTCCCGGCTCTACCCAAAGCAAGAACACAAGCAACGGAACAACAATCAATCACGGTGCAATGCACAATCAAAATGATGCAATACATGGCATGAAATGCAAGGTATGATGTGCAATGCATATGGGTACTCCGTAAGGGAAAGGATGATCAAGGAATAAACATGGAAAACTAAGTATGCCACTGGAAAGATGAGGTGATCTCGGTCGAAATCGATATAAGGATCACCGGAAACGGATGCACGGTTTGCAAATGACAAGCAAAACAAGAATGCCACAAAACTGCGATTAACAACGTCGTAGCACTTAGAATGCAATAAGAAACTATGCTACAGTACTCCACATAGCAACAACGCACATGGAAGTGAAGTACATATGAAGCTATACAAATCAAGAACACTGAGCTCCTGCTAGAACTCACTAGAACAAGCTTAAAATAGCATGGCAAAAATGCAAATGATATCAGCTTCACAGACTGAGAGAAAATACTAAACATGTCAAAACAGCATCATATTGCATTGTTTAGAGCTAGCAAACAACATGCTACAGTAACATATCATGGCAAACAAAGGCATGGAATGCTAGTAATAAAGGCATAGAACAAAACTCCCTTACTCAATTTTAGCCAAAGATGCACGGAAAATATGGTAGCACCCAAGAAAACATGGCAAGTTATATGATCAGTTTCAGACTTAGAAGAAAAACAGAGCATGGCAGAAACAGATTCACGATAGAAACTTTGCAAGCTCATGCCACTCACCACAAAGCATTTCATGGCATCACAAGGTATACAACAGTAAGTAGACATATTCAAGAATCTAAGCATGGTAAGAGCAAGTTCATAGGGTGCATGAATCACTAGCAAAACACATGGCAAAACTGATTCTCATGTTAACAATCTGCCAGCAACAATATTTAGCAAAAGTACAGCATCACGAGATGAACATTTTGACATATTACACAACATCATTGGACAATCATGCACAAACTTGTGGCACCTCAAACATGCATATATGATGTGGGTTTTCAGAGACTTAGTCATTTTCAGAAGAAAAAAACAAGATGAGCGACAACTACTATACGACGCCCAGGCGAGGGATAGAGGGGGGGTCCACTCACCTAGGCCCAACGGGCCAAAACTGGTCGGGATGGAGGAGAGGCAGGCCGCTGCTAGAGCTGGGCCTGGCGGAGCCCACGAGGGGCACGACTACAACCCACGCGAGCGGGCGACGGCGCTTCTCACCCTCGATCCTGAGCAGACGAGGCCATGGCGGCGCCGGCATGAAGGACGGGGAGGGGCCGGCAGGAGGCCATGGGGGCGGTGGTTCCAGTCAGATCCGGGTGGATCCGGCCCCGTGGAACCCCTGATGACCCACAAGTATAGGGGATCTACCATAGTCCTTTCGATAAGTAAGAGTGTCGAACCCAATGAGGAGCAGAAGGAAATGATAAGCAGTTTTCAGTAAGGTATTCTCTGCAAGCATTGAAATTATCGGTAACAGATAGTTTTGTGATAAGGTAATTTGTAATGGGTAACAAGTAATAAAAGTAAATAAGGTGCAGGAAGATGGCCCAATCCTTTTTGTAGCAAAGGACACGTCTGGACAAACTCTTATATAAAGGAAAACGCTCCTGAGGACACATGGGAATTATCGTCAAGCTAGTTTTCATCATGCTCATATGATTCACGTTCGGTACTTTGATAATTTGATATGTGGGGTGGACCGGTGCTTGGGTAATTTCTTTCCTTGAACAAGCATCCCACTTATGATTAACCCCTCTTGCAAGCATCCGCAACTACAAAAGAATTATTAAGTCAAACGTAACCATAGCATGAAACATATGGATCCAAATCAGCCCCTTACGAAGGAACTCATAAACTAGGGTTTAAGCTTCTGTCACTCTAGCAACCCATCATCTACTTATTACCTCCCAATGCCTTTCCCTAGGCCCAAACAATGGTGAAGTGTCATGTAGTCGACATTCACATGACACCACTAGAGGAAATACAACATACATCTCATCAAAATATCGAACGAATACCAAATTCACATGACTACTTATAGCAAGACTTCTCCCATGTCCTCAAGAACAAACGCAACTACTCACAAGTCATATTCATGTTCATAATCAGAGGGGTATTAATATGCATAAATGATGTGAACATATGATGTTCCACCCAACAAACCAACTAGCATCAACTACAAGGAGTAATCAACAGTACTAGCAACCCACAGGTACCAATCTGAGGCTTTGGGACAAAGATTGGATACAAGAGATGAACTAGGGTTTGAGATGAGATGGTGCTGGTGAAGATGATGATGGAGATTAACCCCCTCCCGATGATAGGATCGATGGTGATGATTTCCCCCTCCCGAGGGGAGGTTTCCCTGGCAGAACAGCTCCGTCGTAGCCCTAGATTGGTTCCGCCAAGGTTCCGCCTCGTGGCGGCGCAGTTTTGCCCGTGAGCTTCCTTATGATTTTTTCCTAGATGAAAGACATCATATAGCAGAAGATGGGCATCAGAGGGCTGCCAGGGGGCCCATGAGGCAGGGGGCGCGCCCAAGGGGGTAGGGCGCGCCCCCACCCTTGTGGATGGTGGGTGGCCCCCCTCTAGTACTTCCTCGCCCAATATTCTTCATATATTCTGAAACATGCTCCCGTGAAGTTTCAGGACTTTGGGAGTTGTGCAGAATAGGTCTCTCATATTCGGTCCTTTTCTAGCCCAGAATTCCAGCTGTCAGCATTCTCCCTCTTCATGTAAACCTTGTAAAATAAGAGAGAATAGGCATAAGTATTGTGACATGATGTGTAATAACAACCCATAATGCAATAAATATCGATGTAAAAGCATGATGCAAAATGGACGTATCAACTTCCCCAAGCTTAGATCTCGCTTGTCCTCAAGCGGAAGCCGAACTCGAAAAATATGTCCACATGTTTAGAGATAGAGGTGTCGATAAAATAAAATACGGACATGAGGGCATCATGATCATTCTTATAACAGCAACATATATATATTGTCATATGACTTCTTATGCTAAAGTGACAATTCATTCACAATTTCAAGTATGAATCAGAAACTTCATTGAAAACTAACAAACTATAATCTCAGTCACTGAAGCAATTGCAATTTATCATAACACCAGAAAGAGTCAATATAAGAGCTTTTCAGCAAGTCCACATACTCAACTATCATTTAGTCTTTCACAATTGCTAACACTCACGCAATATTTATGGGTATGAAGTTTTAGTAGGACACAGAGAAAGATAGGAGCTTATAGTTTTGTCTCCCAACCTTTTACCTCGAGGGTAATGTCAACAATAATAGTTCATGAAAACTCACATCCAATTAGCTATATAACTCAGGATCTTTCCAACACATTGTGCTTGCCAAAGAATAAAATGTAAAAAGGAAAGGTGAAGTTCACCATGACTCTTGTATGAAGCATAAGACAAGAATAAAAGATAGGCCCTTCGCAGAGGGAAGCAGAGGTTCTCATGTGCATTTTATGGTTGGATGCACAAAATCTTAATGCGAAAGAACGTCACTTTATATTGCCACTTGTGATATGGACCTTTATTATGAAGTCCGTCGCTTTTATTTCTTTCACATCACAAGATCGTATAAAGCTTATTTTCTCCACACTAATAAATCATACATATTTAGAGAGCAATTTTTATTGCTAGCAACAATGACAACTTACTTGAAGGATCTTACTCAATCCATAGGTAGATATGGTGGACTCTCATGGCAAAACTGGGTTTAAGGATATTTGGAAGCACAAGTAGTATCTCTACTTGGTGCAAAGAATTTGGCTAGAATGAGAGGGAAAGGGAAGCTCAACATGTTGGATGATCCATGACAATATAATTTGGCTAGAATGAGAGGGAAAGGGAAGCTCAACATGTTATCTTCCGTGTCCAACATCAACTTTTTAGCATGTCATATTTTAATGATTGCTCACAATGATAAAAGATGTCAATGATAGTATATTATTATGTGAAAACCTCTCTTTCTTTATTACTTCTTATTAATTGCAACGATGACCAAAACTATGTTTGTCAACTCTCAACAACTTTTATTCATCATACTCTTTATATGTGAAGTCATTACTCTCCATAAGATTCATATGATATCTTTATTTCCTTTTATTCTTTCTCTTTTATTTTATTCCCTCAAGATCATAGCAAGTTAATCAAGCCCTTGACTCAACACTAATCTTTATTATATATAGCTCACGGACTCGATTACATAGAAGGATCATAAAGCAAAACTCAAAACTAGATCATACTACAACTTTATTCTACTAGATCAAGATATTACCAAAATGATTGAACTAAGAAAAACGGTAAAGATAAAAGTGTGATAGTGATACGATACCGAACACTCCCCCAAGCTTGGCAGTTGCCAAGGGGAGTGCCCATACCCATGTGTTTATATCTCTTTCTTCGGGGGTGGTGATGTGATATTCTTGGCGATGATGCCCCTCAGGATACGTTATCCTTCCTCGAGCTTATTAACTTGTTGCTTGAGGTCTATTATTTCCTTACGGAGCTTGCCCATGACGGCTAAAGATCCTTTCACCCAAGGATGTTGCATAGCTGCGGGAGAACAAGTAACACTATTTTTCATATTTTCATAAGAAAGAAATCTAACGTTGGAAGGGATGACCGAGTTTGGAATAGCTGAGCTCTGTAGTTCCCCCATCGTGAATCCGGCTCGGAAACGAGAAGTAACTTCTTGATCCTCCTCCATGGCATCTATCCGCTTCAAGTTGGCCTCCATCTCTTCCTCAGTTGATGGACCAAAGTGGTCAGCATCGCTGTTTGCTCTTGGCCCCGGTATCTGATGAGACACCCGACTCTCCCCGACTGACTCTTCAGAAGACATCTTGCTCTAAATTTGCAGCAGAAATAGCTCGAAACAAAAATAGAGGATGTTTGCGTGGTACGGTGGTCAAAACCTTTGGGAGATCATATAATGAATTTTTAGCGACCAAAAGAAGTATCGTGCAAGAAAACGGATTTCGGAGAGCACACGAGGTGCCCCAAGGCAGGGGGTAGGGCGCGCCCTCCACCCTCGTGTCCTTACCGGACTAGTTCTTATTTTCCTATTTTTTAAAATATTCCAAAATAGAGAAAAAGTTCTATTAGAACTGTTTTGGAGTCGGTTTACTTACCGTACGACATACCTCTTCCTTTTCGGAGTATGAAACGTTCTTGAAAGTGTCCCTTATGTATTCCTCCGGGGTTACGGTTTCAATAACATTAGTTTCAACATTTATAGGATTACCTAAGATATAATGTTTGATTCTTTGACCGTTCACCACCCTTGGATTTGTGCCTTCGAAGTTGTTGATTTTTATGGCACTGGAAGGATAGACCTCCTTGATAATGTAAGGACCTTCCCATTTAGAGAGGAGTTTTCCTGCAAAAAATCTTAAACGAGAGTTGTACAACAATACATAATCACCTACATTAAACTCACGTTTTTTGTATCCTTTTGCCATGCCATCTTTTAACTTTTTCTTTAAATAGTTTGGCATTCTCATAGGCCTGGGTTTTCCATTCAACAAGTGAGCTAATGTAAAAAAGCCTCTTCTCACTGGCAAGTTTGAAATCATAATTGAGCTCTTTAATGGCCCAATATGCCTTATGTTCTAGTTCAAGAGGTAGGTGACATGCTTTACCATAAACCATTTTATATGGAGACATACCCATAGGATTTTTATATGCAGTTGTGTAAGCCCATAATGCATCATGAAGTTTCTTGGACCAATTCTTTCTAGATGTATTAACAGTCTTTTGCAAAATCAGTTTAAGAGCTCTATTACTCAATTCTACTTGACAACTAGACTGTGGATGATATGGAGATGCAATTCTATGATTAACATCATACTTAGCAAGCATTTTACAAAATGCACCATGAATAAAATGTGAACCACCATCAGTCATTAAATGTCTAGGGACTCTAAACCTCGGAAAAATAACTACTTTAAGCATCTTAATGGAGGTGTTATGATCAGCACTACTAGTTGGAATAGCTTCTACCCACTTAGTAACGTAATCAACAACAACTAAAATATGTGTGTACCCATTGGAGGAAGGAAAAGGTCCCATATAATCAAAGCCCCAAACATCAAATGGTTCAATAACAAGTGAATAATTCATAGGCGTTTCTTTACGTCTACTAATATTACCAATTCTTTGGCATTCATCATAGGACAAGACAAACTTACGGGCATCTTTGAAGAGAGTAGGCCAATAAAAACCGGATTGCAATACCTTATATGCAGTTCTATCTCCAGCATGGTGTCCTCCATAAGCCTCGGAATGACACTTGCGTAGGATCTGTTGCTATTCATGCTCAGGAACTTTTTCTTTTGCTGGTATGTGAAACTAGGTGGTATAAATTTAGCAACAATATAATTAGCATAATTAGCGTACCATGGAGCGGTACGAGAAGCATTTATGACAGCTAATTGTTCATCAGGAAAGCTATCATCAATAGGTAGTGGGTCATCAAGAACACTCTCTAGCCTAGACAAGTTGTTAGCAACGGGGTTCTCAGCTCCCTTTCTATCAATAATATGCAAATCAAATTCTTGAAGCAAGAGAACCCATCTAATAAGTCTATGTTTAGCATCTTTCTTCTCCATAAGATATTTAATAGCAGCATGATCAGTGCGAATAGTTATTTTAGAATCAACAATATAAGGTCTGAACTTATCACAAGCAAACACAACTGCTAAAAATTCTTTCTCAGTAGTAGCATAATTTCTCTGGGCACTATCGAGAGTCTTACAATCATATTGGATAACATTTAATTTCTTATCAACCCTTTGTCCTAAAACAGCCCCTACAACATAATCACTAGAATCACACATAATTTCAAAGGGTAAATTCCAATTAGGTGGCTGAACAATAGGTGAAGAAATCAAAGCTTTCTTAAGTATTTCAAATGCTTCTACACAATCATCATCAAAGACAAACGGAACATCTTTTTGTAAGAGATTAGTTAGAGGCCTAGAAATTTTAGAGAAGTCCTTAATGAACCTCCTATAAAAACCGACATGACCAAGGAAACTTCTTATATCTTTAATGTCCTTAGGAAACGGCATCATTTCAATAGCATCAACCTTAGCTTTATCAACTTCAATACCTCTTTCAGAAATTTTATGCCCTAAGACAATACCTTCATTAACCATAAAGTGGCACTTCTCCCAATTCAAGACAAGATTAGTTTCATCACATCTCTGCAAAACTCGATCAAGGTTGCTTAAGCACTCATCGAAATAAGTTCCATAAATGGAGAAATCATCCATTAAAACCTCAACAATCTTTTTAGAAAAGTCAGAGAATATATCAGTCATACATCTTTGAAAGGTAGCAGGTGCACTGCATAGACCAAAAGGCATACATCTATAAGCAAAGGTACCGAAAGGGAAAGTAAACATTGTCTTTTCTTGATCCTCTTTTGACACATGTATGTTTGGATAATCTTTCTAACATTGGATCAATAAAAGGTAAAGGGTAGTGATCCTTTTTAGTAGCTTTATTTAATTTTCGGAAATCAATTACCACTCTATAACCTGTAACAATTCTTTGTGGGATCAGTGTTGGAAATATGCCCTAGAGGCAATAATAAATTGGTTATTATTATATTTCATTGTTCATGATAACCGTTTATTATCCATGCTAGAATTGTATTGATAGGAAACTCAGATACATGTGTGGATACATAGACAACACCATGTCCCTAGTAAGCCTCTAGTTGACTAGCTCGTTGATCAATAGATGGTTACGGTTTCCTGACCATGGACATTGGATGTCGTTGATAACGGATCACATCATTAGGAGAATGATGTGATGGACAAGACCCAATCCTAAGCCTAGCACAAGATCGTGTAGTTCATTTGCTAAAGCTTTTCTAATGTCAAGTATCATTTCCTTAGACCATGAGATTGTGCAACTCCCGGATACCGTAGGAGTGCTTTGGGTGTGCCAAATGTCACAAGTAACTGGGTAGCTATAAAGAAAGTGTCTGTTGGGTTGGCATGAATCGAGACTGGGATTTTGTCACTCCGTGTAAACGAAGAGGTATCTCTGGGCCCACTCGGTAGGACATCATCATAATGTGCACAATGTGACCAAGGAGTTGATCACGGGATGATGTGTTAAGTAACGAGTAAAGAGACTTGCCAGTAACGAGATTGAACAAGGTATCCGGAATCCGACGATCGAATCTCGGGCAAGTACTATACCGCTAGACAAAGGGAATTGAATACGGGATTGATTGAATACTCGACATCGTGGTTCATCCGATGAGATCATCGTGGAACATGTGGGAGCTAACATGGGTATCCAGATCTCGCTGTTGGTTATTGGCTGGAGAGTTGTCTCGGTCATGTCTGCATGGTTCCCGAACCCGTAGGGTCTACACACTTAAGGTTTGATGATGCTAGGGTTATTAGGAAGACTTGTATGTGATTACCGAATGTTGTTCGGAGTCCCGGATGAGATCCCAGATGTTACAAGGAGTTCCAGAATGGTCTGGAGGTAAAGATTTATATATGGAAAGTTGTTGTTCGGGTTCCAGGAAAAGTTCGGTTTTTTCCAGTATTGTACCGGGAAGCTTCCGGAATGTTCTGGAGGATTCTGGAGGGGTCCGGAGGTCCGGAAAATGTTCCACCACGTCCAATACAGCAGCATGGGCTATAGGGGGGAGCCCTAACCTTAATGGGCCAAGGGCACCAGCCCCCCAAGGCCCATGCGCATGGGAGAGGGGAAACCCTAAAGGGGAGGGCCTCCACTTGACTTGGGAGGCACTCCTCCCCCCTTTGGCCGCCGCCCCAACCCTAGATGGGATCCAAGGGCCGGACCCCCTCTCTCCCCACCTATAAATAGTGGAGGGGTGGGAGGGCGGCCACACCCTTGGACCTGGCGCAGCCCCTCCCCTCCAATACCTCTCCTCCTCCGCGTGAGCTTGGCGAAGCCCTGCCGGAGAACTGCCACTCCATCACCACCATGCCGTCGTGCTGCTGTTGGACTCTCTTCCTCAACCTCTCCCTCCTCCTTGCTGGATCAAGGCATGGGAGACGTCTCCGTTCCGTACGTGTGTTGAACGCGGAGGTGCCGTCCGTTCGGCGCTAGGATCATCGGTGATTTGGATCACGACGAGTACGACTCCATCAACCCCGTTCACTTGAACGCTTCTGCTTAGAGATCTACAAGGGTATGTAGATGCACTCTCCTTCCCCTCATTGCTAGATTACTCCATGGATTGATCTTGGTGATGCGTAGAAAATTTTGAATTTCTGCTACATAACCCAACAGTGGCATCATGAGCTAGGTCTATGCGTAGTTTCTATGCACGAGTAGAACACAAAGCAGTTGTGGGCGTCGATATTGTCAATTTTCTTGTCGTTACTAGTCTTATCTTGATTCGGCGGCATCGTGGGATGAAGCGGCCCGGACTAACCTTACACGTACGCTTACGTGAGACTGGTTCCACCGACTGACATGCACTAGTTGCATCAGGTGGCTAGCGGGTGTCTGTCTCTCCCACTTTAGTCGGATCGGATTCGATGAAAAGGGTCCTTATGATGGGTAAATAGAAATTGGCATATCACGTTGTGGTTTTGGCGCAGGTAAGAAACGTTCTTGCTAGAAACCTATAGCAGCCACGTAAAAACTTGCAACAACAATTAGAGGACGTCTAACTTGTTTTTGCAGCATATGCCTTGTGATGTGATATGGCCAAAAGGATGTTATGAATGATATATGTGATGTATGAGATTGATCATGTTCTTGTAATAGGAATCACGACTTGCATGTCGATGAGTATGACAACCGGCAGGAGCCATAGGAGTTGTCTTAATTTATTTATGACCTGCGTGTCAACATAAATGTCATGTAATTACTTTACTTTATTGCTAAAGCGTTAGCCATAGTAGTAGAAGTAATAGATGACGAGACAACTTCAAGAAGACATGATGATGGAGATCATGGTGTCATGCAAGTGACAACAATGATCATGGAGCCCCAAATATGGAGATCATAAGGAGCAAAATGATATTGGCCATATCATGTCACTATTTGATTGCATGTGATGTTTATCATGTTTTACATCTTATTTGCTTAACAACGACGGTAGCTTAAATAAGATGATCCCTCGCAATAATTTCAAGAAAAGTGTTCCCCCTAACTATGCACCGTTGCGAAGGTTCGTTGTTTCGAAGCACCACGTGATGATCGGGTGTGATAGATTCTAACGTTCGAATACAACGGGTGTTGACGAGCCTAGCATGTACAGACATGGCCTCGGGACACATGCGAAACACTTAGGTTGACATGACAAGCCTAGCATGTACAGACATGGCCTCGGAACACAGAAGACCGAAAGGTCGAACATGAGTCGTATAGAAGATACGATCAACATGAGATGTTCACCGTTGATGACTAGTCCGTCTCACGTGATGATCGGACACGGCCTACTCGATTCGGATCATGTTTCACTTGGATGACTAGAGGGATGTCTATCTGAGTGGGAGTTCACTAAATAATTTGATTAGATGAACTCAATTATCATGAACATAGTCTAAATTGTCTTTGCAAATATATTGTAGATAAATAGCTCACGTTGTAGCTCCCTGTTTCAATACGTTCCTAGAGAAAGATTAAGTTGAAAGATATTGTAAGCAATGATGCGGACTAGGTCCGTAGTCCGAGGAGTGTCCTCACTGCTACACAGAAGGCTTACGTCTTTGATGCACCGCTCGATGTGCAAACCCCTGCAACGTCGTCTGTGGATGTTGTCAACACCTGACAGACACATCCTGATGACTACTTGATAGTTTAGTGCACCATACTTTACGGCTTAGAATCGGGATTCCAATGACGTTTTGAATGGCATAGAACATATGAGATGTTTCAAGAGCTGAAATTGGGATTTCAGGCTCATGCCCGTGTTGAGAGGTATGAGACCTCTGACAACTTCTTTAGCCAACAAGATGGAGGAGAATAGCTCAGCTAGTGAGCATGTGCTCAGAATGTCTGGGTGCTACAATCACTTAAATCAAGTGGGAGTTAAACTTCCAGATAGGATAGTGATTGATAGAGTTCTCTAGCCACTATCACTAAGCTACTAGATCTTCGTGATGAACTATGACGTGCAAGGGATGGAGTTGATCCCGGAGCTGTTCGCGGTGCTTAAGACCGCAAAAGGTAGAAATCAAGAAGGAGCATCAAGTGTTGATGGTTTGACAAGACCACTGGTTTCAAGAAGGGCAAGGGCTAGAAGGGAAACTTCATGGATGGCAAACCAGTTGCCGCTCCAGTGAAGGAACCCAAGGTTCAACCCAAACCCGAGACTATGTGCTTCTATTGTAAGGGGAACGGTCACTGGTAGCGGAATTACCCCAAATGCATGGTAGATAAGAAGGCTGGCAACTTCAACAAAATTTATACGTGTTATTAATGTGTACCTCACTAGTACTCCTGGTAGCACCTGGGTATTGGATACCGGTTCAGTTACTATTATTGGTGACTTGAAGCCAAAGCTACGGACTAAATGGAGACTGGCTAAGGGCGAGGTGACGATGTGTGTTGGAAGTGTTTCCAAAGTTGATGAGATCACCATCGCACGCTCCATCTGCCTTCGGGATTAGTATTGAACCTAGATAAATGTTATCAGGTGTCTACGTTGAGCAAGAATATGATTAGATCATGTTCATTGCAATACGGTTATTCATTTAAGTTAGAGAATAATGGTTATTCTGTTTACATGAATAATACCTTTCATGGTCATGCACCCTATGTGAGTGGTTCATTGAATCTCGGTCATAGTAATACACATGTTCACGCCAAAAGATGTAGAGTTAATAACGATAGTACCACTTTCTTGTGGCACTGCCGCTTAGGTCATATTGGCGTAAGATGCATGAAGAAACTCCATGTCGATGGATGTTTGGAGTCACTTGATTTTGAATTACTTGACACATGCGAGCCATGCCTCATGGGCAGGATGACTAAGACCCCGTTTTCAGGTACAATGAAACAGGCAAGTGACTTGTTGGAAATCATGCATGCTGATGCGTGTGATCCAATGATAATTGAAGCGTGCGGTGGATATCTACTTAATGAAGCACAAGTCAGAAACGTTTGAAAAGTTCAAGCGATTTCAGAGTGAAGTTAAGAATCATCATAACAACAAGATCATGTTCCTACGATCTAATCAAAAGGGGATTTTCTGAGTTATGAGTTTGGCAATCACTTAAGACATTCTGGAATTGTTTCACAGTTGAAGCCACCTGGAACACCACAAGGTAATGGTGTGTCCGGACATCATAATCGAACCCTATGAGATATGGTGCGATCTATGATGTCTCTTACCAATCTACCGTTTTCATTTTGAGATTATGCGTTAGAGACAACTGCATTCACTTTAGATAGGACACCATTTAAGTCCGTTGAAACGACATCCTGTGAACATTGGTTTGGCAAGAAACCAAAGTTGTCGTTTCTTAATGTTTGGGGATGTGATGCTTAGGGCTTCAGCCGGAGAAGCTCGAACCCAAAGTGGACAAACACATCTTCATAGGATACCCAAGGGTGACAGTTGGGTATACCTTCTATCTCAGATCCGAGGGCAAATTGTTTGTCGCTAAGAATGGGTCCTTTCCCGAGAAGGAGTTTCTCTCGAAATAATTGAGTGGGAGGAAGATAGAACTTGATGAGGTTGTCGAACCTTTACTTCAACCAGAGAGTGATGCAACACAGAAAGATGTTTTCTGTGGCGCCTACATCTGTTGAATAGGAAGTTAATGATAGTGATCATGAAGCTTCAGATCAAGTTGCTATCGAACCTCGTAGGTCGACAAGGATATGTACTACTCCTAAGTGGTACGGTAATCTTGTCTTAGGTATCATGTTGTTAGACAAAAATGAACCTACGAGCTATGGAGAAGTGATGGTGGGCCCGTATTCCGACAAATGGTTAGAAGCCATGAAATCCGAGATAGGATCCATATATCAGAACAAAGTATGGACTTTGGTGGACTTGCCCGATGATCGGCAAGCCATTGAGATAAATGGATCTTTAAGAAGAAGACGGACGTGGGCGGTAATGTTACCGTCTATGAAGCTCTACTTGTGGGAAAGAGTCTTTTCACAAGTTCAGGGAGTTGACTACGATGAGAATTTCTCACCAGTAGTGATGCTTAAGTCCGTCGGAATCATGTTAGCATTAGCTGTATTTTTCGATTATGAAATCTGACAGATGGATGTCAAAACGAGTTTTCTTACCAGTTTTCGTAAGAAAAGTTGTATGTGATACAATAAAAGGTTTTGTCGATCCTAAGGATGCTAAAAGGTATGCTGGCTCCAGCAATCCTTCTATGGACTAGAGCAAGCATCTTGGAATCGGAATATATGTTTTTGATGGAGTGATCAAAGCTTTTAGGTTTATACAATGTTTGCTAGAAACTTGTATTTACAAGAAAGTGAGTGGGAGCACTACAACATTTCTGATAAGTATATGTGGATGACATATTGTTGATTCGAAATGATGTAGAATTTCTGGAAAGCATAAACGGTTGTTTGAAGAGTGATTTTCAAAGGAAGACCTGGATAAAGCTGCTTACATATTGGGCATCAAGATCTATAGAAATAGATCAAGACGTGTGATGATACTTTCAAAGAACGCACACCTTGACATGTTTTTGAAGGAGTTCAAAATAGATCAGTCAAAGAAGGGGTTCTTACCTGAGTTGTAAGGTGTGAAGTTGAGTAAGACTCAAAGCTTGACCACGGGAGAAGAAAGAAGAAGGACGAAGGACGTCCCCTATGCTCTTGTCATAGGCTCTATACAGTATGCCATGCTGAAGTACCACACATAATGTGTGCCTTGCCGCATGTCTGGCAAGAGGGTACAAAGGTGATCTAGGAGTGGATCACCAGATAACAGTCAAAATTATCCTTAGAGGAATAAGGAAATGTTTCTCAATTACGGAGGTGATAAAAAGTTCGACATAAAGAGTTACATTGATGCAAGCTTAACACCTATCCGGATAGCTCTGAGTAGAGATACCGGATACGTATAATGGAGCAATAATTTGGAATAGCTCCAAGTGGAACGTGGTAGCATTATCTACGATATAAAGTTTTGCGAAATACATAGGGATCTGAATATGGCAAGACCCGTTGACTACAACCTCTCTCACAAGCATAACATGATCAAACCCAGAACTCATTGAGTGTTAACCACATAGTGATGTGAACTAGATTATTGAGTCTAGTAAACTCTTTGGATGTTGGTCACATGGCGATGTGACCTGTGAGTGTTAATCACATGGCGATGTGAACTAGATTATTGACTCTAGTGCAAGTGGGAGACTGTTGGAAATATGCCCTAGAGGCAATAATAAATTGGTTATTATTATATTTCATTGTTCATGATAACCGTCTATTATCCATGCTAGAATTGTATTGATAGGAAACTCAGATACATGTGTGGATACATAGACAACACCATGTCCCTAGTAAGCCTCTAGTTGACTAGCTCGTTGATCAATATATGGTTACGGTTTCCTAACCATGGACATTGGATGTCGTTGATAACGGGATCACATCATTAGGAGAATGATGTGATGGACAAGACCCAATCCTAAGCCTAGCACAAGATCGTGTAGTTCGTCTGCTAAAGCTTTTCTAATGTCAAGTATCATTTCCTTAGACCATGAGATTGTGCAACTCCCGGATACCGTAGGAGTGCTTTGGGTGTGCCAAACGTCACAACGTAACTGGGTGGCTATAAAGGTACACTACACGTATCTCCGAAAGTGTCTGTTGGGTTGGCACGAATCGAGACTGGGATTTTGTCACTCCATGTAAACGGAGAGGTATCTGTGGGCCCACTCGGTAGGACATCATCATAATGTGCACAATGTGACCAAGGAGTTGATCACGGGATAATGTGTTACGGAATGACTAAAGAGACTTGCCGGTAATGAGATTGAACAAGGTATCAGGATACCGACGATCGAATCTCGGGCAAGTACTATACCACTAGACAAAGGGAATTGAATACGGGATTGATTGAATCCTCGACATCGTGGTTCATCCGATGAGGTCATCGTGGAACATGTGGGAGCCAACATGGGTATCCAGATCCCGCTGTTGGTTATTGGCTGGAGAGTTGTCTCGGTCATGTCTTCATGGTTCCCGAACCCGTAGGGTCTACACACTTAAGGTTCGATGACGCTAGGGTTATTAGGAAGACTTGTATGTGATTACCGAATGTTGTTCGGAGTCCCGTATGAGATCCCGGACGTCACGAGGAGTTCCGAAATGGTCTGGAGGTAAAGATTTATATATGGAAAGTTGTTGTTCGGGTTCCGGGAAAAGTCCGGTTTTTTCCAGTATTGTACCGGGAAGCTTCCGGAAGGTTCTGGAGGATTCCGGAGGGGTCCGGAGGTCCGGAAAATGTTCCACCATGTCCAATACAGCAGCATGGGCTGTAGGGGGGCGCCCTAACCTTAATGGGCCAAGGGAACCAGCCCCCCCAAGGCCCATGCGCATGGGAGAGGGGAAACCCTAAAGGGGAGGGCCTCCACTTGACTTGGGAGGCACTCCTCCCCCCTTTGGCGCCGCCCCAAACCTAGATGGGATCTAGGGGGCCGCCCCCCCTCTCTCCCCACCTATAAATAGTGGAGGGTGGGAGGGCGGCCACACCCTTGAACCTGGCGCAGCCCCTCCCCTCCAATACCTCTCCTCCTCCGCGTGAGCTTGGCGAAGCCCTGCAGGAGAACTGCCACTCCATCACCACCACACCGTCGTGCTGCTGTTGGACTCTCTTGCTCAACCTCTCCCTCCTCCTTGATGGATCAAGGCATGGAGACGTCTCCGTTCCGTACGTGTGTTGAACGCGGAGGTGTCGTCCGTTCGGCGCTAGGATCATCGGTGATTTGGATCACGACGAGTACGACTCCATCAACCCTGTTCACTTGAACGCTTCCGCTTAGCGATCTACAAGGGTATGTAGATGCACTCTCCTTCCCCTCGTTGCTAGATTACTCCATAGATTGATCTTGGTGATGCGTAGAAAATTTTGAATTTCTGCTACATAACCCAACAATTAGTCCATCTTTATCATAGGGACAACAGTAATACCTCCCTTCTTAGGGATAAAATGGACAGGACTTACCCACTGACTATCAGCAATGGGGTGAATTATACCTGCCTCTAGAAGCTTTAGTATTTCTTTTCTTACCACTTCTTTCATCTTAGGATTTAACCATCGTTGGTGATCAACAACCGGTTTCACGTCTTTCTCCAAATTTACTTTGTGCTGGCATAGAGTGGGACTAATGCCCTTCAGATCATCAAGAGTAAATACAATAGCAGCATGATGCTTCTTCAGAGTTTTCAATAATTTCTTTCCTTCATGCTCTGAATGGTTAGCACTAATAATAACAGGATATATCTCTTTCTCATCAAGATAAGCATATTTAAGAGTATCAGGTAAAGGTTTAAGCTCAAACACAGGATCACCCTTGGATGGAGGAGGATCCCCTAAGGTTTCAACAGGATAATTGTGTTTCAAAATAGGTCCCTATTTAAAGAATACTTCATCTATTTCCCTTTTCCTTCATAAACATATCATTTTCATGTTCTAGCAAATATTGTTCTAAAGGATCATTAGGAGGCACGACAATAGAAGCAAGACCAATAGTTTCATCTTTACTAGGCAATTCTTTATCATGGGGTTGTCTATGAAATTTAGCAAAATTAAACTCATGAGACATATCCCCCAAACCAATAGTAATAACATCCTTTTTGCAATCTATCTTAGCATTAATAGTGTTCAAGAAGGGTCTACCAAATATAATGTGACAAAAGTCATCTTGTGGGGAACCAAGAACAAGAAAATTAGCAAGATATTTAACTTTCCCACACAAGACCTCAACATCTTTCTAACAATCCCAACTGGTGAAATAATGTCTCTAGTAGCAAGCTTAAATGTAACATCAATTTCCTCTATCCCAGCAGGTGCAATATCATGCATAATTTCTTTGTATAAGTAATGAGGTATTGCACTTGCACTAGCACCCATATCACATAAGCCATGATAGCAATGATCTCCTATTTTAACAGAAATAATAGGCATGCCTACAACAGGTCTATGTTTATTCTTAGTATCGGGTCTAGCAAGTCTAGCAGCTTCATCACAGAAGTAAATAACATGCCCATCAATATTATCGGCCAAGAGATCCTTAACCATAGCAATACTAGGTTCATCTTTAATTTTCTCAAAGGGTGTAGGTGTTCTAGTATTACTCTTACGAACTACAGTTGAAACTTTAGCATGATCCTATATTCTAAGAGGGAAAGGTGGTTTCTCAATATAAGCAGTAGGTACAACAGGATCAACATTATAAGTGATAGTCTTTTCTTCAACTTTAATAGGTGCAACTACTTTTACTTCAATGGGAGTATTATATTTAAACCACTTCTCCTTAGGGAGATCAACATGAGTAGCAGAGGATTCATAGAAAGAAGCTACTATCTCATAGTCAAGTCCATATTTAGTGCTAAATTCACGAAAGGCATCGGTATCCATAAAAGATTTAACACAATCAAACGTTGGAGTTATACCTGACCCCTTAGCATCGTCGAGATCCCAATCTTTAGAGTTGCGTTTAATTCTTTCCAATAAATCCCATTTGAATTCAATAGTCTTCATCATAAAAGAACCAGTACAAGAAGTATCGAGCATGGAGCGATTATTGAGAGAAAGCCGAGCATAAAATTTTTGAATAATAATTTCTCTTGAGAGCTCATGATTGGGGCATGAAAATAAAATTGACTTAAGCCTCCCCCAATCTTGAGCGATGCTTTCTCCTTCGCGAGGCCAAAAATTATATATATAATTACAATCACGATGAACAAGATGCATAGGATAAAACTTCTGATGAAATTCCAATTTCAATCGGTTGTAGTTCCATGATCCCATATCAGCACATAGCCTAAACCATGTCAATGTATTTACCTTCAAAGATAAAGGGAATACCTTCTTCTTGATAACATCCTCGGGCATACCTGCAAGCTTAAATAATCCACAAACTTCATCCACATAGATTAGGTGCAAATCGGGATGCAATGTTCCATCTCCTGTAAAAGGATTAGCTAGCAGTTTCTCTATCATACCCGAAGGAATTTCAAAGTAAACATTTTCAGTAGGTTCAGTAGGTTGAGGAGAAACTCTTTTCTCTATTGGTCGGGCTGAAGATACCGTGAACAAGCCCCTCAAAGGATTATGTTCCATAGTAACAAGTGACAGTAAATTTCAGCACACTATATAAATTTTTCCTTACCAAATTCCACCTACCAAAGGCACTTCACTCCCCGGCAATGGTGCCAGAAAAGAGTCTTGATGACCCACAAGTATAGGGGATCTATCGTAGTCCTTTCAATAAGTAAGAGTGTCGAACCCAACGAGGAGCAGAAGGAAATGATAAGCAGTTTTCAGTAAGGTATTCTCTGCAAGCACTAAAATTATTGGTAACAGATAGTTTTGTGATAAGGTAATTTGTAACGGGTAAAAAGTAATAAAAGTAAATAACATGCAGCAAGATGGCCCAATCCTTCTTGTAGCAAAGGAAAAGCCTGGACAAACTCTTATGTAAAGGAAAACACTCCCGAGGACACATGGGAATTATCGTCAAGCTAGTTTCCATCACGCTCATATGATTTGCGTTCGGTACTTTGATAATTTGATATGTGGGTGGACCGGTGCTTGGGTACTGTCCTTCCTTGAACAAGCATCCCACTTATGATTAACCCCTCTTGCAAGAATCCGCAACTACAAAAGAAGTATTAAGGAAAACCTAACCATAGCATGAAACATATGGATCCAAATCAGCCCCTTACGAAGCAACTCATAAACTAGGGTTTAAGCTTCTGTCACTCTAGCAACCCATCATCTACATATTACTTCCCAATGCCTTCCCCTAGGCCAAACAATGGTGAAGTGTCATGTTGTCGACGTTCACATGACACCATTAGAGGAAAGACAACATACACCTCATTAAAATATCGAACGAATACCAAATTCACATGACTACTTATAGCAAGACTTCTCCCATGTCCTCAGGAACAAACGTAACTACTCACAAATCATATTCATGTTCATAATCAGAGGGGTATTAATATGCATCAAGGATCTGAACATATGATCTTCCACCGAATAAACCAACTAGCATCAACTACAAGGAGTAATCAACACTACTAGCAACCCACATGTACCAATCTAAGGCTGGATACAAGAGATGAACTAGGGTTTGAGATGAGATGGTGCTGGTGAAGATGTTGATAGAGATTGACCCCCTCTCGATGAGAGGTTCGATGGTGATGACGATGGTGATGATTTCCTCTTCCCGGGGGAAAGTTTCCTTGGCAGAACAGCTCCACCGGAGCCCAAGATTGGTTCTGCCAAGGTTCCGCCTCGTGGAGGCGCACTTTCATCCCGTGAGCTTGCTTATGATTTCCCCCAGATGAAAGACCTTATATAGCAGAAGATGGGCACCAGAGGACTGCCAGGGGGCCCACGAGTCAGGGGGCGTGCCCAGGGGGTAGGGCGCACCCCCACCCTCGTGGATGGTGGGTGGCCCCCCTCTGTACTTCCTTCGCCCAATATTTTTCATATATTCTGAAACGTGCTCTTGTGAAGTTTCAGGACTTTTGGAGTTGTGCGGAATAGGTCTCTAGTATTTTCTCCTTTTCCAGCCCAAAATTCTAGCTGCCGGCATTCTCCATCTTCATGTAAACCTTGTAAAATAAGAGAGAATAGGCATAAGTATTGTGACATAATGTGTAATAACAGCCCATAATGCAATAAATATCGATGTAAAAGCATGATGCAAAATGGACGTATCAACTCCCCCAAGCTTAGACCTCGCTTGTCCTCAAGCGAAAGCCGAAATCGAAAAATATGTCCACATGTTTAGAGATAGAGGTGTCGATAAAATAAAATACGAACATGAGGGCATCATGATCATTCTTATAACATCCACACACACACACATATATATATATATTGTCATATGACTTCTTATGGTAAAGTAACAATTCATTCACAAATTCAAGTATGAATCAGAAACTTCATTGAAAACTAACAAACTATACTCTCGGTCATTGAAGCAAATGCAATTTATCATAACATCAGAAAGAGTCAATATAAGAGCTTTTCAGCAAGTCCACATACTCAACTATCATTTAGTCTTTCACAAGTGCTAACACTCTCGCAATATTTATGGGTATGAAGTTTTAGTCAGACACAGAGAAAGATAGGGGCTTATAGTTTTGCCTCCCAACCTTTTACCTCAAGGGTAATGTCAACAATAATAGTTCATGAAAACTCTCATCCAATTAGCTATATATATATTAGGATCTTTCCAACACATTGTGCTTGCCAAAGGATAAATTGTAAAAAGGAAAGGTGAAGATCACCATGACTCTTGTATGAAGTATAAGACAAGACTAAAAGATAGGCCCGTCGCATAGGGAAGAAGAGGTTGTCATGTGCTTTTATGGTTAGATGCACAAAATCTTAGTGCGAAAGAACGTCACTTTATATTGCCACTTGTGATATGGACCTTTATTATGCAGTCTATCGCTTTTATTTCTTGCACATCACAAGATCGTATAAAGCTTATTTTCTCCACACCAATAAATCATACATATTTAGAGAGCAATTTTTATTGCTTGCAACAATGACAACTTACATGAAGGATCTTAGTCAATCCATAGGTAGATATGGTGGACTCTCATGGCAAAACTGGGTTTAAGGATATTTTGAAGCACAAGTACTATCTCTACTTGGTGCAAAGAATTTGGCTAGCATGAGAGGGAAAGGAAAGCTCAACATGTTGGATGATCCATGACTATATAATTTATTTCAGATGTAAGAAAACATAACCCATTATGTTGTCTTCCTTATCCAACATCAACTTTTTAGCATGTCATATTTTAATGAGTGCTCACAATCATAAAATATGTCCCAGATAGTATATTTATACGTGAAAACCTCTGTTTCTTTGTTACTTCTTATTAATTGCAACGATGACCAAAACTATGTTTGTCAACTCTCAACAACTTTTATTCATCATACTCTTTATATGTGAAGTCATTACTCTCCATAAGATCCATATGATCTCTTTATTTCTTTTTATTCTTTCTCTTTTATTTTATTCCCTCAAGATCATAGCAAGATAATCAAGCCCTTGACTCAACACTAATCTTTATTATGTATAGCTCATGAACTCGATTACATAGAAGGATCATAAAGCAAAACTCAAAACTACATAACACTAAAACTTTATTCTACTAGATCAAGATATTACCAAAAGGATCGAACTATGAAAAATGGTAAAGATAAAAGTGTGATGGTGATACGATACCTGGGCACTCCCCCAAGCTTGGCAATTGATGTCTACTACACAACTTTCTTCTTGTAGACGTTGTTGGGCCTCCAAGTGCAGAGCTTTGTAGGACAGTAGCAAATTTTCCTGAAGTGGAGTACCTAAGGTTTATCAATCCGTGGGAGGCGTAGGATGAAGATGGTCTCTCTCAAACAACCCTGCAACTAAATAACAGTGAGTCTCTTGTGTCCCCAACACACCCAATACAATGGTAAATTTTATAGGTGCACTAGTTCGGCAAAGAGATGGTAATACAAGTGCAATATAGATGGTAGATATATGTTTTTGTAATCTGAAAATATAAAAACAGCAAGGTAACTAATGATAAAAGTGAGTGCAAACGGTATTGCAATGCTAGGAAACAAGGCCTAGGGTTCATACTTTCACTAGTGCAAGTTCTCTCAACAATATTAACAGAATTGGATCATATAACTATCCCTCTACATGCAACAAAGAGTCACTCCAAAGTCACTAATAGCGGAGAACAAACGAAGAGATTATGGTAGGGTACGAAACCACCTCAAAGTTATCCTTTCTGATCGATCTATTCAAGAGTCCGTAGTAAAATAACACGAAGCTATTCTTTCCGTTCAATCTGTCATAGAGTTCGTACTAGAATAACACCTTGAGACACAAAACAACCAAAACCCTAATGTCACCTAGATACTCCAATGTCACCTGAAGTATCCGTGGGTATGATTATATGATATGCATCACACAATCTCAGATTCATCTATTCAACCAACACATAGAACCTCAAAGAGTGCCCCAAAGTTTCTACCAGAGAGTCAAGACAAAAATGTGTGTCAACCCCTATGTATAGGTTCATGGGCGGAACCCGCAAGTTGATCACCAAAACATACATCAAGTGGATCAATAGAATACCCCATTGTCACCACGGGTATCCCATGCAAGACTTACATCAAGTGTTCTCAAATCCTTAAAGACTCAATCCAATAAGATAACTTCAAAGGGAAAACTCAATCCATTACAAGAGAGTAGAGGGGGAGAAACATCATAAGATCCAACTATAATAGCAAAGTTCGTGATACATCAATATCGTACCACCTCAAGAACACGAGAGAGAGAGAGAGAGAGAGAGAAAGAGAGAGAGAGAGATCAAACACATAGCAACTAGTACATACCCTCAGCCATGAGGGAGAACTACTCCCTCCTCGTCATGGAGAGCACCGGGATGATGAAGATGGCCACCGGAGAGGGATTTCCCCCTCCGGCAGGGTGCCGAAACGGGTCTAGATTGGTTTTTGGTGGCTATAGAGGCTTCTGGCGGCGGAACTCCTGATCTATTGTGCTCTCCGAAGTTTTTAGTGTATATGGGTATATATGTGAGGAAGAAATACATCGGTGGACCTCCGGGCTGTCCATGAGGCAGGGGGGCGTGCCCAGGGGGGTGGGTGCGTCCCCCACCCTCGTGGGCAGCCTGGGACTCTCATGGTCCAACTCCGATACTCTGTGGGCTTCTTCTCGTCCAAAAATAAGTTCCCTGAAGTTTCAGATCAATTGGACTCCGTTTGATTTTCCTTTTATGCGATACTCTAAAATAAGGAAAAAAACTGAAACTCTCACTGGCTCTGGGTTAATAGGTTAGTGCCAAAAATAATATAAAAGTTTATAATAAAGCCCATAAACATCCAAAACAGATAATATAATAGCATGGAACAATCAAAAATTATAGATACGTTGGAGACGTATCAGCATCCCCAAGCTTAATTCGTGCTCGTCCTCGAGTAGGTAAATGATAAAAACAAAATTTTTGATGTGGAATGCTACCTACCTTATTTCTCTAAGTAATTCTCTTCATTTGGGCATGAATGTTCAGATCCATAAGATTCAAGACAAAAGTTTAATATTGACATAAAAATAATAATACTTCAAGCATACTAACTAAGCAATCATGTCTTCTCAAAATAACATGGTTAAAGAAAGCTATCCCTACAAAGTCATATAGTCTGGCTATGCTCTATCTTCACCACACAAAATAATTAAATCATGCACAACCCCGATGACAAGCCAAGCAATTGTTTCATACTTTTGATGTTCTCAAACTTTTTCAATCTTCACGCAATACATGAGCGTGAGCCATGGACATAGCACTTGTGACGCCCTCGATTCAATCATACACTAATCATACATGCAATTGTGTATGATCAAGATCAAGGACTCACGGGAAGATATCACAAGACAACTCTAGACACAAAAAAATACAAGATTTATATTACATGCCAGGGGGCATCGAGGCCTCGAATACATAAGCTCGAAAGCACATGAGTCAGCGGAAGCAACAATATCTGAGTATAGACATAAGTTAGACAAGTTTGCCTTAAGAAGGCTAGCACAAAAACAACAACGATCAGAAAGGCAAGGCCTCCTACCCGGGAGCCTCCTAACTACTCCTGGTCGTCGGCGGTCTCCATGTAGTAGTAGGCATCCTCAGTGTAGTAGCAGCTGATCCATCTCCAACGTATCTATAATTTTTGATTGCTACATGCTATATTATCTACTGTTTTGGAATATATTGGGCTTTGTTTTCCACTTTTATATTATTTTTGGGACTAACCTATTAACCGGAGGCCTAGCCCAGAATTGTTGTTTTTTTCCTATTTCAGTGTTTCGAAGAAACGGATATCAAATGGAGTCCAAACGGAATGAAACCTTCGGGAACATGATTTTCTCACCGAACATGATCCAGGAGACTTGGACCCTATGCCAAGGCATCAGAGAGGCGGTCACGAGGGTGGGGGCGCCCCCCTTAGGGCGCGCCCCCTGCCTCGTGGGCCCCTCAGAGCTCCACCGACGTACTTCTTCCTCCTATATATACCTACGTACCCCCAAACGAATAGAGACGGTGACAAAAACCTAATTCCACCGCCGCAACTTTCTGTATCCACAAGATCCCATCTTGGGGCCTGTTCCGGAGCTCCGCCGGAGAGGGCCGTCATCATGGAGGGCTTCTACATCATCATAGCCTCTCCGATGAAGTGTGAGTAGTTTACCTCAGACCTTCAGGTCCATAGTTATTAGATAGATGGCTTCTTCTCTCTTTTTGGCTCTCAATACAAAGTTCTCCCCCTCTCTCGTGGAGATCTATTCAACGTAATCTTCTTCTTTTTACGGTGTGTTTGTTGAGACCGATGAATTGTGGGTTTATGATCAAGTCTATCTATGAATAATATTTGAATCTTCTCTGTATTCTTTTATGTATGATTGGTTATCTTTGCAAGTCTTTTCGAATTATCCATTTGGTTTGGCCAACTAGATTGGTAGTTCTTGCCATGGGAGAAGTGCTTAGCTTTGGGTTCGATCTTGCGGTGTCCTTTCCCAGTGACAGAAGGGGCAACAAGGAACGTATTGTATCATTGCCATCGAGGATAACAAGATGGGGTTTATTTCATATTGCATGAATTTATCTCTCTACATCATGTCATCTTGCTTAAAGCGTTACTCTGTTTTTAACTTAATACTCTAGATGCATGCTGGATAGCGGTCGATGAGTGGAGTAATAGTAATAGATGCAGAATCGTTTCGGTCTACTTGTGATGGACGTGATGCCTATATACATGATCATGCCTAGATATTCTCATAAATATGCTCAATTCTGTCAATTGCTCAACAGTAATTTATTCACCCACCGTAGAATACTTATACTCTTGAGAGAAGCCACAAGTGAAACCTATGGCCCCCGGGTCTATTCTCATCATATCAATCTCTATCACTTTAATCTTGCTTTGCTTTTTACTTTTCCCTTTACTTTTCACTTTGCATCTCTATACCAAAAATATTATATCTATCAGATCTCACTCTCGTAAGTAATCGTGAAGGGATTGACAACCCCTAATCACGTTGGTTGCGAGTAGCTATCGTTTTGTGCAGGTACGAGGGACTTGAGCGTGGCCTCCTACTGGATTGATACCTTGGTTCTCAAAAACTGAGGGAAATACTTACGCTACTCTGCTGCATCATCCTTTCCTCTTCGGGGAAATCCAACGCAAGCTCAAGAGGTAGCAAGAAGAATTTCTAGCACCGTTGCCGGGGAGTCCACGCAAAAGTCAACATACCAAGTACCCATCACAATCCTTATCTCCCGCATTACATTATTTGCCATTTACCTCTCGTTTTCCTCTCCCCCCACTTCACCCTTGCCGTTTTTTTCGCCCTCTCTTTCCCAATCTCCTTGTCCTTCTCCGCCTCTCTTTCCCGTTTGCCTTTTGCCCGCTTGCTTCTTGTTTGCTCGTATGGTTAGAATAGTTGTTTATTTATTACTAAACAGAGAACCTAAGATCTATGGATCCTCATCCACTTTCTAATCTTTTTAAGAGGTCCAATTATGATAAACCAATTGCTAGCGAGTTTTGTGCACTAGATTATCTTTATGAAGTTTTGCTTGAAATTCGTGAATCTGAAAAGTGTGATGAATTACCTCATGAAGTGATTCACGATAGATCTTTGAATAGAAAGCATGATTGCAATGATTCTATTATAAATTCTATTAATGTCAATTGTGCTAATAATATGCAAAACCCTAAGCTTGGGGATGCTAGTTTTGCTATGTCCTCTACTTGTTGCAATGATCATGATTGGGGTGATTCTTCTTTTGATCTTGAAAATTTATTTAAACCCCATGATGAATATGAGATTGATTATAATGTTTGCAATAATATTGAAAGTGGGTTTTGAAGAATGTCAACTTTAGATCCCACATATTTGGAGAATGTTCAATCTTATGAAGTTTTTGATAAAAATGGGTTTGGGAAGGTCATGACTTTAGATCCCACATATTTGGAGAATGTTAATCCCACTATTTTGGAAGAGTGTCAACTTTGCATGCATGTGGATCATGTTGAAAATATTTTATGTGATAGCTATTTTGTTGAATTTGATTATGATCCCACATGTAATTATTATGAGAGAGGAAAATATGGTGGTAGAAATTTTCATGTTACTAAATTACCTCTCGTTATGTTGAGATTGCTATTGTTTCTTTCCGCTTCCTTGCGTATGCTATTTTTTGCTTGCCTTGATAATTTGTTTGCCTATAATATGCCTATGCATAGGAAGTATGTTAGACTTAGATGTGTTTGTAACATGCTTTATGATGCTCATTTTGTGCTTCAATTCTTGTCTTTCATGTGAGCATCATTAAAATTATCAATGCCTAGCTATAAGGCTTTAAAGAAAAGCGCTTGTTGGGACACAACCCAATATTATTCCTTGATGTTATTTAATAAATAAATTATTTATCCTCTGTTTTGGTTGTGTTTTTTGTGTTTAATTAGTGTTTGTCCCAAGTAGAACCATTGGGAAGACTTGGGGAAAGTCTTGTTGAACTTGCTGTAAAATACAGAAACTTTAGCGCTCACGAGAACTGATGTCATTTTTATTTGGAGAGTTATATTTAGTTAATTATTTTTGAAGATGATTAATAGGTAAATTACTCACGTCCAGAAATTTATTTTAGAATTTTTGGGGTTCCAGAGCTTGTGCTAGCTACAGATTACTACATACTATTCTGTTTTTGACAGATTCTGTTTTCCGTGTATTGTTTGCTTATTTTGATGAATCCATGGCTAGTAAAATAGTTTATAATACATAGAGAAGTTGGAATACAGTAGTTTTAACACCAATATAAATAAAGAATGAGTTCATTACAGTACCTTGAAGTGGTCTTTTGTTTTCTTTCGCTAACGGAGCTCACGAGTTTTCTACCTTAAGTTTTGTGTTGTGAAGTTTTCAAGTTTTGGGTAAGGATTTGATGGATTATGGAACAAGGAGTGGCAAGAGACAAAGCTTGGGGATTCCCATGGCAACCCCAAGATAATCTAAGGACGCCTAAAAGCCAAATCTTGGGGATGCCCCGGAAGGCATCCCCTCTTTCGTCCACTTCCATCGGTAATTTACTTGGAGCTATATTTTTATTCACCAACATCATATGTGTTTTGCTTGGAGCGTCTTGTATTATTTGTGTCTTTGTGTTTTAGTGTGCCACAATCATCCTTGCTGTACACACCTTTTGAGAGAGCCATACATGAATTAGAATTTGATAGAATACTCTATGTGCTTCACTTATATCTTTTGAGCTAAGTAGTTTTGCTCTATGTGCTTCACTTATATCTTTTGAGCTATGTAGTTTTGGTCTATGTGCTTCACTTATATCTTTTGAGAGCTATAATTTTGCTCTATGTGCTTCACTTAGATCTTTTAGAGCACGGTGGTGGATTTGTTTTAAAGAAACTATTGATCTCTCATGCTTCACTTAATTTATTTTGAGAGTCTCTTAATAGCATGGTAATTTGCTTAATAATAATATGCTTGGTATTCAAGATTTGTGAAACTTTCTTTTGAGTGTGTTGAATACTAAGAAAAGATTGAAGCATGATAATTGTTTTGAGATATGGAGGCGATAATATTAAAGTCATGCTAGTTGAGTAGTTGTGAATTTGAGAAATACTTGTGTTGAAGCTTGTGATTCCCGTAGCATGCATGTATGGTGAACCGTTATGTGATGAAGTCGGAGAATGATTTATTTATTGATTGTCTTCCTTATTTATTGATTGACTTGCCATGGGAGAAGTGCTTAGCTTTGGGTTTGATCTTGCGGTGTCCTTTCCCAGTGACAGAAGGGGCAGCAAGGCACGTATTGTATTATTGCCATCGAGGATAACAAGATGGGGTTTATTTCATATTGCATGAATTTATCTCTCTACATCATGTCATCTTGCTTAAAGCGTTACTCTGTTTTTAACTTAATACTCTAGACACATGCTGGATAGCGGTCGATGAATGGAGTAATAGTAGTAGATGCAGAATCATTTCGGTCTACTTGTCACAGACGTGATGCCTATATACATGATCATGCCTAGATATCCTCATAACTATGCTCAATTCTATCAATTGCTCAACAGTAATTTGTTCACCCACCGTAGAATACTTATGCTCTTGAGAGAAGCCACAAGTGAAACCTATGGCCCCCGGGTCTATTCTCATCATATCAATCTCCATCACTTTAATCTTGCTTTGCTTTTTTACTTTGCCCTTTACTTTTCACTTTGCATCTCTATACCAAAAATACCAAAAATATTATATCTATCAGACCTCACTCTCGTAAGTGACCGTGAAGGGATTGACAACCCCTAATCGTGTTGGTTGCGAGTGGCTATCGTTTTGTGTAGGTACGAGGGACTTGAGCGTGGCCTCCTACTGGATTGATACCTTGGTTCTCAAAAACTAATAGAAATACTTACGCTACTCTGCTGCATCATCCTTTCCTCTTCGGGGAAATCCAACGCAAGCTCAAGAGGTAGCAGCAGCCATCGTCGAAGGTGGCGTCTGGATCCTGGGCTCCACCATCTAGTTGCGACATCCGAGAAGAATGGAAAAAGGGGAAAAAGAGGAAGCAAAGCAACCATGAGTACTCATCCAAAGTACTCGCAAGACTTACATCAGATCTAAACTAAGTATGCATTGGTATCAAATAAAAGGGTTGTATCTGTGGACTGAACTATAGAATGCCAGAAGGGAAGGGGAAAGCCTAATCCTATCGAAGACTAGCATCTTCAACATCTTCAGCGGTCTTGCAGCATTAGAAGTGTGAAGACTAGCACAAAGTAAAATAGTAGTAGTGTGATCAACCTCGGCCAGAGATCCTTTCTTGACTCCCTGCGAGAAAGCAATCCCGGAGCCATACTATCCACTTCTCATATCCATTTCTCATCACAAGTATTCAGTTCTAGTTGTATTGATCGGGATACAACTCCAAGTGTCCGTTACCGTAGGAAAGGCTATCGATAGATGTTTTCTTCCCTGCAGGGGTGCACCAACTTTCCCACCACGCTCAATTAACTCCCTCCAGACCCATTTTCCTGTGTCATGCCCAACCTCGGCCAAACAATACGCCGCAACCCGACCTAGGCTTAATAGAGAGGTCACGCACGCTGGACTAAACCTATGCCCCCAGGGGTCTTGGGCCATCACCTCGGGGACTCATGCACGTTGCGTGGGCGGCCGGTGAGCAGACCTAGCTACCTCCGCTCAGTCGCTAATGTCTATTAAGCTTCGGCTGATGCATACGACGCAGAACACCCATACAATGCCCACGTGATGGTTAGTGCTATCAGGCTAGAGGCCCCTCAGATCAATTATCCAAACCGTTAGTGTGTTGGCAGTGCAGTTACGAGCAGAGACTCATGAAAGATGTGACCCCGTCGCCCCATCTCGAGTACTTGCGGCAAGGGCTAAGAATGCCCGGCCACGCCTCATGAGTATCTCGCGGGCACCTTCCAGGTCAACCCGACTCCACATCACTCTCTATTAAGCTCGAGCGGGTACCCTCAGGGCCGACCCGTCTTTAGTAACATGGTTCTGTGTAAAGTCATAGTAACCATAGTAACTGTGTGTCTAACACCAAGGGGAAACCCAAGGAATCACCCCCGGTGAATTCCACTAGATTTTATCATCAAGGTGAACATAAGAGGATCCACCCTCGAGGTTCACACTCGAGGGGTTGCACGACAGAGTCGTAACGGAAGTGGTGAAGGAGGAAATCACCCTCGATGACCTCGACCGTATAGCTACACTACAGAGATCTCATCAGGAGTGATGTAACATGTTCTACCCTCGGAACTCGATGGTAACTCTGTAGAGTCATACAACTAGGGGGGTGATGTGCGGTGTCGGGGCCTGGACATCGATCACATTGATCGAGTCATCGAACATAAAGCGGGGCAACTGGGACAAGGTGGGGGTCACTAATGGATCGCTAAACAACCTATACAAAGCAGTTTAGGATAAGCAGGTAAGGTATGAAAGCAGGTAACAGAAACAGGCTATGCATCAGACTAGGATCATACATAAAGCAGTAGCAGTTCTAATGCAAGCATGAGATGGAAAGAAATGGGCAATATCGGAATGCTCAAGGCGGGGAGGTTTGCTTTCCTGGTTGCTCTAGCAAGGAGGGGTCGTCAGGGATGTAGTCGTACTCAGTCGCATCAACGTCGGTCTTGGGGTCTATCGGAGAAGAAGAGGGGGGAGAAACACTAAATATGGGGCAAACAAAGCATCACAAAATATAACAAGGCAAAACGCTGTGCCAGGGGTGACCTAACGCAGTACTAGGCGATACTGGGGAAGGGAGGAAACATCCGGGAAAGTATTCCCAGTGTTTCGTGTTTTCAGACAGATGAACCGGAGGGGGAAAGTTGCGTGTTCGCTATCCTAGGGATGTGTGGCAGATGAACGTACTACGTATTTGGATTCGTCTCGTCGTTCTGAGCAACTTTCATGTATAAAGTTTTTTGATCCGAGCTATGGTTTATTTTATACGATTTTTCAAAGATTTAACAATATTCTGAAATTACTATTAATTCGAAAACAAACAGAAAATTGCTAGGTGTACCCAGCCCTGTGTACACAGATTGTGCACAAAGGCTGACAAGTGGGCCAGGCGGGTCCCGATTGACCAGTCAACGTTTGACTGGTCAACAGGGGGTGGGGCTCTCCTGTCATTGACTGTTTCGTTAACTAACTAGTTAATTTAGTCTAATTAGGCTATTAGTCTAATTAACTCTAATTAGGTTAATTAAACCTAATTAACTAATTATATTTATTATTATTATTATTTTAAAATCTTTTTTTACTTATAACAGGGGGGATGGGCCCCACTGCTCAGTGGCCCATTAGGCCACTGGAGTGGGTGGTTAACGGGGCGGGCGCTGCCCCGGTCGGAGGCCAAACCCGCCCAGGTGCGGGGCAAGGCCGACGGGGCTCCGCAGGGCGCCGGTGAGGCGCGGCAGGCCACAGCCGGAGCGGGGTGAGGTGCCGGGCTGCAGAGGCGGGGTGCGAGCGACGGCGTGCCGCAGAGCGGGAGTGCGCGCTGGGCGGCGTTCGAGCAGCAGCAGCGTACGGCGCGGCGGTGGATGCGGGCATGGCCGGGCGGTGCGAGCATGGCCTAGCGCGGGAAGCAGCAGCAGGCAGTAGCGCGCGGAGGAGGAGGCGGACACGGGCGGCATCAGGCGGGGACGTGTCAAAGGAGGCGGGGACAGGCACGGCCAGGCGAAGTGGGTATGGTGGCTGTAGGCGCGGGGCTGCACGCGCAGGCGTGGCGCACGGCGATGGCAGCAGCGTCAGTGGCAGATGGCGGGGCGATGAGTCGCAGCAGCACGATGCGCGAGCGGGCACCAGGTGACAGAGGCGCGACGCGACGCGGGGATGGGACGAGCCGCAGGAAGCGGAGCTACGCGGGCGGGGCCTGGCCAAGGCGAGCGCGACCTGGCGATGGCTGCAGCGAGCTGCAGCGCAGCGAAGGGGGGCAACGGCAGCGGGCGTGCGGCTAGGGCGCGGCCTGCGGCCCGGAACGGCCGTGTGCATGAGGGCGCCTAGGCAGGGGCGCGTCCAAGGCAGGACCAGCGCACGGGAGAGTGCTCGCAGGGGCGCAGCCATGGGAACTTGCGGGAGACGGTTATGGAGACGGACCGATGCGCAAGCAGGGAGGAATGAAGGAGGAGCTCACACTGAGGTTCGTACGAGCTCAGGGGAGTCGGAGGTAGTTAGAGTTGAGGGGATAGACGACGAGGCAGAGACGATGTCCGTCGAAGGGGATCGATGTGACGATGACGGTGTTTCCCCCAGCTCCGATCCTCGGGCGTAGATGGTGAAGACGACGGTTGCGGCTCGTCGGGATAACTCCACAAGCACCGGGGAGCCCGTAGGGAACGGCGACGACGGCGCAGTCACTGCTTGAGCTCTCGTGTCATTTTTTTTGCAGACGGGGAGAGGCACGATGGGGGAAAGAGAGGGGATCGGTCGAGAGTGGACTAGGGTTCGCATTGGTGCAGTTATAAGCCGAGGGAGTCGACGTGGAGGCCATCCATGACAATGGCTGCCGTGGATGTGCGACACGCACGCCTCCTGCCTCCTGTACCTAAGGATAGAAGGAGAAGGCCCATTGAATGGGCTGGGCCACACTGTAGAACTAGGCTTTAAGTAAACAGTAGATTTTGTGCATTTTCCCTTTCTTCTTCAGCAAATCAAACAACTACAGATTTGTAATTATTTGGGCTACCAAATGATTTTTGCAAAGTGTGAAACTTGGCACATAATTCGAACACAATATTACCAGATTGCACAAAAAGTTTGGGGCCTTTTGGAATTGTCTATCCGTTTTTTAGAAATTGAAAAGACCAATTTTAAATGCTCCTGGACCACAAATTAATTCCCAGGGGCATTTTGGGAATTCAAAAGAGGTTGGTTCCAACATGACAAATATCCAGGGATTATTTGCCACACTTTGAACATTTTAGTTTTCAGGTTTGGCAAATTTTTGAATTTTCAACTTTACCTTTGAGTTAGAATATGAATAGTGATTTGGATCAAGTGAGGATTAGCAACAGTAATGTGACGACATGCCACCATTAGCAGGGATTTCCTATAGCTTAATAATCCGGGTGTCAGAGCAGGATAGGTGGAATAGAATGGTGGTTGTGGAGAAGACAAAAAAGAGAAGATAGTCTCACATCAACTAGGCGTATCAACGGGCTATGGAGATGCCCATCAATATATATCAATGTGAGTGAGTAGGGATTGCCATGCAACGGATGCACTAGAGCTATAAATGTATGAAAGCTCAACAAAAGAAACTAGTGGGTGTGCATCCAACTCGCTGGCTCACGAAGACCTAGGGCATTTTGAGGAAGCCCATCATTGGAATATACGAGCCAAGTTCTATAATGAAAGATTCCCACTAGTATATGAAAGTGACAACATAGGAGACTCTCTATGTGACGCCCCCGATTCAATCGTACACTAATCATACACGCAAACATGTACGATCAAGATCAGGGACTCACGGGAAGATATCACGACACAACTCTACAAATAAAATAAGTCATACAAGCATCATATTACAAGCCAAGGGCCTCGAGGGCTCGAATACAAGAGCTCGATCATAGACGAGTTAGAGGAAGCAACAATATCTGAGTACAGACATAAGTTAAACAAGTGTTCCTTAAGAAGGCTAGCACAAACTGGGATACAGATCAAAAGAGCACTACAGAAAAAAGACACATCCGTGACATTTTGGGCCGAACGAATTTTTTTCTGTCATACATTCTATGACGATAATTGTGACAAAACCCGGTATCATCATAGATGTGGTGGGCTGCTCCTTCTATGACAAAAAATGATGTCAGAAAATGGGCTTTTTGTCCTGGGCGGGCCAGAAACGCAGCTGCATGACATTCTTTGGGCCGTCCATGACAGAAAAACCTAGGTAGAAGCAAGGGGGAGGAAAATTTCGGGGAGTTCCCGGTTACAGTGGGAGGTCGGGGGCCGAGTGATGCACGTTTCTCTCGTACACGTACTTGCGTGTGTGCAAGGCGTTGGCTCTAACTGAACCCGAGCGAGGCGTTGGGCTCTAACTGAACCCGAGCGATTGCACTGCAGGCTACGCGTTACTGAACCCGAGCGATCGATCGATGGCTGTTAACTGAACCCGATCGAGCGATTCCTTCGCTACTGCTGCTAACTGAAGCCGATCGATGGGATGAAGAGTGAGCGTTGCGGGGGGTTTGGATGAACAGCGAGCGGTGGCGTTGCCTCTGGATGAACATGACCCCGTGGTGTGGTGGAGGGCTGGATGAACAGTAGACGATGGAGGGTTGCCCGTGGAGGGGTGGATGAACAGGACCCCGTGGTGTGGAGGGCTGGATGAACAGTAGATGGTGGAGGGGTGGTTGAACAGGACCCCGTGGTGTGGAGGGCTGGATGAATAGTAGATGGTGGAGGGGTGCCCATGGAGGGGTGGTTGAATAGGACCCCATGGTGTGGAGGGCTGGATGAACAGTAGATGGTGGAGGGGTGGTTGAACAGTAGCCGGTGGAGTAGCGCGCGGTGGAGGCTGGATGAATAGGAGCCTGTGGAGGCTGGAGGAGGTCGACGGTGGAGAAGAACAGTATCCTGTGGAGTCCCGTTTTGCGGTACGCCAGACCCCTCCCGATGAACAGGATCCCGTTTCGAACGTGGCCGGTCGAACACAAGGCCGTTTCCTCCGTTCTGCGATACGACAGGCCTCGTTTCCATCACCTGTTCCGTCCAAGCCCTCCCGATGAACATGACGCATTCGTTGCCTCCCCATGAACACGACGTATTCCATTTCCTCCCCATGAACACGACGACGACACTGTTTCTCCGTTCCGACCTAGCCATGTACACGAGCCCTGGCCGTACGTATGCGCGAGTAGGCGTTCGAGACCCCGCCCGTAGGTACACATACGTGGCCGTATTTTCTTTCTTGCACCCTGGCCGCTGTACGTACGTGTAAATGCTACGTGCGTGCCTCTACTACAACACGTGTGCGCCTCTAATATGACACATGCGCGCCTCTACATCGACCAGTATGTACGTACACGTTCGCGACCAGAATGACAACGCTACGTACTCTTCGACCAGGTGGGTCCCGACTGTCAGGCACTTCCTTGCCTGCGAAGATGTAGCTGGTCGGTCCCAGCAGTCAAGGGGCGAATCTTTTTTTTGCCCAGACGCACTTTCTTGCGTGCGAAGATGTAGCTGGTGGGTCCCAGCAGTCAGGGGGAAACATTTTTTCGCAAAATACGGTGGCTTGTCCGGTGGGTCCCGCTGTCAGGTGGAGGAATAATTATTTTGCACGTAATAAGGAGGCACTTCCTTGCTACGGCCGTGGACCCAGCTGTTAGCCTCTCCACATACAGTCCATGTCCGATGGAAGCCGTTCCTTGACCACGTTGACCACGCCGCGCCGAGAGCACCAGGGCGGTGGACGATGGCGAGGCCTAGGAAGGGGACGACACGGAGCCGGGGAAGATGCGACAGTGGATGCCCACGCGTAGAGGAGTACGAGGGTTCACTGGTTTGCTGCGGTGTGAGGCTGCCGTCGCCGCAGAATAATAGGGGGTGTGGGTGAGTAGAGGGATGGCCTGGCCAGTGGTGGGAGCAGTAGGGGGCGGTGAGGCCTCCGCCGCATCACAGCCGGCCACGGGAGGCAGGAGCACGAGGCACGACCGCCGCTGGTTTGGGCGGCTGGAGCAAGAAGACCATAGGTTGAAGAAGCACTAAGTCCATTGGATGGACATCGTACGTTCACTGGAGCTAGAATCGTGCATATTGACTAAGTTGACAAAGCCCTCCATCCCCGTCAACTTAGTAGGCCCACAAGTCAGCCTCCCACCAAGGTGGATCCCAGCTAGCAGGGGGGTATTCATTTTTTTGAGCGTAATAAGGAGCCACTTCCTTGCGTGCGAAGATATAGCTGGTGGGTTTGAGCTGTCAGCGGTGGTAACGTTTTTTTCGCAAAATACAGAGGCCCTTTCGGTGGGTCCCTGATGTCAGGTGGATGAATCATTATTTTGCGCGTAATAAGGAGGCATTTCCTTGCGTGCGGCCGTGGACCCAGCTGTCGGCCTCTCCACGTACAGTCCACTTCAGATGCATGTCGGTCGTTGACCACGTTGACCAGGTCGCGCCGAAAGCACCAGGGCGGTGGACGACGGCGAGGCCTAGGAAGGGAACGACATAGAGGTAGGGAAGACTTGGCAGTTGTTTCCCACGCGGAGGGGAGTACGACTGTACGAGGGTTTACTGGTTCTTCTGCCGTCGCCGGAGAATAACAGCATGTGTGGGTGAGTAGAGGGATGGCTAGGCCAGTGATGGGAGTACGGTGGGGAGGTGACGCCTACGCGGCAGCAGAGCCGGCCGCGGGGAGGAGGAAGCAGACAGTCCCGCCGGCGCCTGTTTGAGCGGCTGGAGCAGGAACAGCAGAGATTGAAGAAGCACGACGGCCGTTGGATGGCCATCCAATAGTCACTGCTTGTGCGTCAACCTTTTTTTAGGAAAGCCTCAAATCTGTGGAAAACAGCATAGAACCCATCTGCCATTATTTCTAATAATTTACAGCCCATTTGCTAATTATTAATGTTTTTTTGGAGCCCATATTCTTTTTATTAGCATTACAGCCCATATTGTGGCCATGTTAAAAAAATTATACGAAATTTTGCATATTTCGATGCGGTCCGAACTGTTTTTAATCCCGAAATTTCGACTCACATTCAAACTAATTTTAAAAATAAATGTATATCAATATAAAATCCAACAAATTCTCCACGCATAAAAATTAATGTAATTTCAAATCTCGAAATGAAGAAAAGATATTTGAAACTAATTGTCGGTTTGATGTGTTTTAAAAATGTACAGCCCATTTCTCATTACTGATGGGCCATTTTCTTGGCCAGCCGAATGAAAGCTCTCCTCGTCTTGAAAGATTTGCAACCCAACAGGCCTGACAAAGCGACTTACTTGGCAAATCACAAAAAAACTGGGTTGTGGCCGTGGACCCAGCTGTCAGCCTCTCCACGTATAGTACTCTTCCGATGGAATGTCGTTGACCACGTTGACCACGCCGCACCGAGAGCACCAAGGCGGTGGACGACGGTGACGCCTAGGAAGGGGACGAGGCGGAGCCGGGGAAGACGAGGCAGTGGATGCCCACGCGGAGAGGAGTACGAGGGTTCACTTGTTCGGCTGCGGTGTGAGGCTGCCGTCGCCGCAGGGCCTGGCTAGCGGTGGGAGTAGTAGGGGGCGATGAGGCCTCATCGGCAGCACAGCCGGCCACTGGATGCAGGAGCAGGCGGTCTCCCTGGCGCTGGTTTGGGCGGCTGGTGCAAGAAGAGCAGCGATTGAAGAAGTAGTAGGACCGTTCGATTCAAATCCAACGGTTACTTCTGCTAGAATCGTTTGTTGACTAAGTTGACAAGCCATGCGTACGCGTCAACTTAGTAGGCCCATAGGTCAGCCTCCCAACTGGTGTGCCCCAGATGTCTGTGGGAGGAATCATGTTTTTTCGCATAATAAGGAGGCAGTTCATTGCGTGCGGCCAGGCCAGCGGAGGGAGTAGGGTGGGCCGGGGAAGCCTGTGCGGCATCACAGGGGGCCACAAGAGGAGGGAGCAGGCAGTCCTGCCGGCGCTAGTTTAGGCGGCTGGAGCAGCAAGATCAGAGATTGAAGAAGCATGTCGGCCGTTGGATGGACATCCAACACTAACTGCTGCTAGAATCATGTGTTCACTGACAAAGCCTTGCGTAAACAAGTCAGCCTCAAATTCTATGATGTGTACAGCCCATTTGCTATTATTTTTTATAATTTTTACTCATTTTCTAATTCATATGGAATTTATTGCGGCCCGTTTTCCATTTTTAAAATTGCTGGCCATTTTCTGGTCAGTACCAGGGTCAAAAAATTAACTAAATATGTGGGAAATTTTGAAAATTCGCAAATTTTTGCTGGGGAAAGAAATATTCTTAATCCAAAAATTAATAGCCATACTAAAACAAATTTAAAAATAAATTAGTACTATGTCATGTTAAATCCAATGAAATACGTATAAGATATCAGTGAAGAACAAAAACAAAAAAAGAAACTTATATCCCATTTGCTATAATTTTTTTGGAATTTTCAACCCCTTTTGATATTACTTTTAACAGACATTGACCATACTCTTAAGCTAGGCCGGAATGCATCCCTCCTCGTCTTGAAAGATTTGCAGCCCAGTAATTCGGAGAAAACAATTAGGCCTAGCTTGGGTATTCTTGAAAAAGAAATACTGGGCTACCTATTTTCCCAAAGAACTTGTGCATGAGCATTTAGCTTTTTTTTTAATTATTTATGTTTAGGGGACCATGAGCATGTACGTGGGCCGGATTCATGTGAGAGCCTTCCTTCCAGTTAATTATGGGCTTCTCTATTGGGCCTTCATCAGTGGGCTGCATGTTATCAACTAGTGGAAAATGTGTTCCGAGTTTCAAAAAAATGTGTTCCGTACGATAAATAGTATGCGCTACGTACGGTACGGGGCACTAAAGGATCGAGCCGCGCAACGACTTCCAAAACATTGTGTTTGTCGTTCTAACAACACATTTATTCAACCAACAGACGAAATATACTACTGATTGTACATTGAAAACAGTAGCAGCAGCAACTAGGGCTGGGGGTGCAACAGAAGCAGTAAGCATGCCAGAAGAGTGAAGACGCAGCTCTCTCTTCCAAACCAAACATCAGCCATCATTACAAAAGGGCTACCAAAAAGAACAAGTGTATGCATCAAACTAAATAAAGACCCTACTACACCAAGTGTACGCATCTAACTAAGTGGCTCAGTTAGATGTTATTATTTATTAAGCTGTGGAGATTGGCTAACGGCTTGAACCAGATGGGTGCCTGACGGGGGAAAGTCCAGCCAGCAGGTCGAAGTCTGATACTTGCGACCCTCTCTCCTACTTTGGGCTGTAGAGCGTGGCGGCACATATCAGGGTATGGTGCATGCAGAGACGCATGGTACGCTGTGTACACACAGTTTTGCCTGATGAACGAAACCGCGCTGCCATCATGATCCTTGCCGTCGGTTATCTCCTGGTTAATCGGATAATTTAGTCCGACAAACAAAGAGCGTGTACCAAGGCTACTTACCAGCCTCCATTCAAAAATTCCTAAAGGCCAAGAGAAGCTGGGATCCTGCTCAAAGACCTTGCAGTGACTGTGATTGTATTCCGCGAAACAACATGTCCGGTACGTGTTAACGATCATCAATCTTTCGCCATCGTATGATCGAGCCAGGAACCACCTGCAACTGCCATGCCGCTTTTCTTTGAAAGGTTCTGGGATTAGGAAGGGTAGGGACACCAGGCAGCCTACAACATCATATCAAGTTGGAGTCAAATAAACAAGGGCTCTTGGTTTAGTCAGTCTTAAGAACAGCATGTTATGAGCATGACTATTTTTTTAGCAAATGTTGACAGTAATGTAAGCAAGCCATCATGATATCATAGGAAAGTAACATACTTCTGTAACAGCCATTTGTAGCGATGACTGGAGTAGGCCAGCAATATGTCCAGCCATAGAAGGAGTCGACAGCGTAAATGAAGCCCTTATGTTCAATGGCATCAAAGAACCATGGAGGATGTATGATCCTGCGATGGACGTGCAGATTTATCCACTTACCGCAATGACCTGTAAGATAGGCGAGACCGCGGTTGAAGAACGCAATTAGCCTGAAGTCTTTATAATTTGCAGATCTTGTGGGCACTTGGCAGATTACAACCTTGAGCAAATCAAACTTGGTATCATGTTGGCTACTGTAAGATTCCGAGCATTCTAGGCCATGGTGCTAAAGCAGTGCAGTGTTAATCGAAGGAAGGGGGATCAATCGCCGGGTGTAGACCTCCACGAGCATCCAGCTGCCGCGACTGTCGACGAGCACCATCCAAGACGTGTTCATGCCGACCCAGTACATACTGTTAATGTAGTTGAGGCTGATGGGGATCGGATCGCAATCAAGGGGGTTGATGCTCGCTAGCCTATGATCGTTATGCTGCATGACACACCGTTTCTGAAGATCAGGCGGCATCAGCAAGCAAGGAGCTGGCTTAAAAATCTCCGGCCTGAGGGCTTTGAGTAAATGGTACATCCCCGACGAGCACGCGGCGAGCGGCATGGTACTGAGATTGTCCACACGCGAAACAATGAGCTTGATTACCTATGTTGGGAGCGAATTCTAGCCACTCTTTCGGCGGTCGTTTCTCGGTTCTGCCATTGTTAGTGCTTGGGTTTCAGACGAGGGGGGAGGCGCCTTAGCGGGGATGGAAGATTGGACGAGATTATGTGCGGACAAAGATGGAGAAGCGAATATGTGCTGCGGGAAGTGGACAGGTGATGATGACTACAGCACGCCGCTTGACTTACGAGACACATACCAGCAACGTAGGGTCATGTCGATGCCAGACAACTTCCTTGAGTGATCACAGTACTGGTACTCGCTACAATGCTATGCCCTAACTTGCTTGGGCAGAGTAGTAGAGTAGGACTCTGCTCTACTACTACCACCGGAGGAGTAGTATATTCTAATCTTAAATAGTTACAAACTTCAATGCCCGAGCATGGAACGACTACGAACCATGCTCAAAGACCGTGTCTACGTGGTGTTTGGACATGGGCGACAACCTCAACACCAACGGTGCAGCTCCTGTTGCACCGTATGTGTTTCTGTCCTTCCTGTTCGAAATCGTGGTAAAATTCATGTTTCTACTCTGTATCCTACTACTATGCTAGTACACATGATTAGTTGTGAACTACGACTTCTTCCCCGACCTCGGCAACCTCATCCTCGACGACATGGGCGACAACATCAACGCCGGCAACCAGTGAGATACAAGGTGTAGGTAGCGGTTTGGGAATTTGCATGCCTTTCCAACAAGTGAGATACTCCGTACAAAGTACGACAGAGAAATAACCACAGAGAAGGAAGCTAAAAGTAAACAATCAAACGAGCATTTTTGCTTTTGTTTTGCATTGAATCGTTTCACAAGCTTGACTAGTGTTGTTTCTCTACTTCTACAGAAACCTCATCGTAATGTTAAAACGTGCATTTGCACCTACATAAGTAATAGTAGTACTCCCTCCGTCTAGGTGTATAAGTCTTCCCTCCTTCTTGGTCATGGTGCACAACCGAAGATGACTTATTGACTTGGACGGAGGGAGTAGCACAGTCTGCAAGCATATATCGAGAGAGACATGTAGTGCGATAGTGGAAAAAAATTACTCGTATATAAGACCAGGTCTCACGGTTAGCAGGTGAGACCCGTCCTGATGGATGACACGTGGCTTCTAAGTGGGGGGGGGTGGGGGATGCTTTGTGATTTGTGAATGCCATGTGTCATCCATCGGGATGGGTCTCGCGTGAGACCTGGTCTCATAGAATTCTTTTCCTGCGATAGTATATAGTAAACTTTGTGCTATATGCACGTACTTGCAAAAATGCGTACGAATACACAAGGTTTCCAAACATTCCCTTTTACATAGTTAATTAAGGACGCTAAAAATTCCTGAACATTCGGGATTTATCATTTGCGTCCCAAAACTAATGAGATCGCCTTACGAAACAAAAATTATACTACTCCTAAAAGCCACGACGCTCGTAGGAGCGCTTGCGGCGCGCCACGAGTGCCCTGGTGCGCGGCCGTTTCCCAGCGCACCGACACAACGCCTCTTCCTCAGCCTCGCAACTCGTGAGGTGCTGATTGGCGGCTTGCCGGCGGGCGAGCGCGGTCTCACCGGTGTGGTGATCCGGCGCCAACAGGTACTCCTCCTCGCTGGAAGCGTGCACCCGGTCCATGTACCGCCAAGCATAGATGAGGCGCTTGGGCCCGACTGCACTCAGGGCGTCGGCACGGGCGTCCTCCGCCACCCTCACGGCCCTCGCACGAGCCTTCTGCCAAAAGCCAATTGCCTGACTCTCTTGAACGCGACATAGGCCTCGCAGGCAGCTTGTTCCGTGGTGCGCTTCTCTTCCTCGGCCTTCTTCTCCACCTCTATTTTGGCGTGCTCTCCTGGAGGCAAAGCCTCCCACAAGGCGACATCCATTTCTTTCCAAAGCTCCTCAAGGCTGGGGGGCTCGGCGGGCAACGCGGCATTCTCCTCGTAGCAGGGAGTCAACGCGTCCTCCGGCACGCGTGGTAGCGAGATTGGGAACGTCGACGCGTCCACCTCGACACGTCGTGGCGAGGAGCGGAACACCGACGCGTCCTCCTCGACTAGTGGCTGCGAGAAATGGAATGGCCACGCGTCACGCAGTGGTGAGGAGCGGAACACCGACGCATCCTCCTCGACTAGTGGCGGCGAGGAACGGAACAGCAACGCGTGACCGTCCGCGCGATGCAGCGAGGGGCTCCTAGGTCTTGGGAGGGGCGATGCCATGGTGGTCGACGTGAGAGGGATGGGGAGGAGATAGCGATGAACGTGAACATGAGGGGGAGGAGATAGCGATGTCGTGGGAGGCGCAGTATTTATAGCGAGCAATGGCACACCTACGTAAGATATGGACTAAGCTGCACTGACTTAACTGCCGGTCCAGTTGCATCACTGACATGTGGGCCAGACCCCTGTTGGGCCCATATGTCAGTGACCAAATGCACCTGCAGTTAAGTAATAGCTACGTGGGCATATTTGTTGGAGTAAATTACGGGGGAGCGAAGGGGTGGAAATATTCCTGGTCACAACGGATTGGACGAGCGTGGGGGAGGAGAGTCATGCATGCAGATTTTTTCACACGGGGTGGAGTGCTGGGACCGCCGGAGGGAGAAGGAGAGTTTGGTAGGCATATTGTTTCACACATGGAGATGAAAAAATTTGGAGACGAACGGGCTTCCTGCAGGTATGGGGAATGGTGCATAATAAGTGATCTTGCATGCCGGGCTAGGTATAGTCTCAAGTCATTAAAAAGAAACACGCCACACACATGTTCATATTTGAAGGTGCACTAAATTATTGCATGCGATGATTAAGGCTGGCCATAATGGTGGTATCTTAGCTGGTATCATGCACACGGGAATAGAAAACATGCTGATGTGGCAAAGAATTAAAGAAGATAGGGGGGTTAGAGTAACTAGAGTTCATGCATGCATTGGTAAACACTTTTTTTGTGGAGAACGACAGCACTAGTTGAGTACTTTTGCAGACTTCAAAAACTATTCCACAATGTGTCAACATTCACAATGTCAAATCAATATTTTTACACTCGTTATAAAACGTAGTTCTTATACCAATACTAGTTGAGTACTCATTATAATCAGTACTCCCTCCGTCTAGGTGAGCAAGTCATCTTAGATTGTGCACTGTGACCAAGGAGGACGGGAAAACGATAGATCTTAATGTTTATAATCAGTACTCCCTCCGTCTAGGTGAGCAAGTCATCTTAGATTGTGCACTGTGACCAAGGAGGAGGGGAAAACGAGAGATCTTAATGTTTATTTGCTAATTAATAGCATTGCATGCAATGAACTAACCACTGCATGTCGTGTTTGGTAGTCTCAAGTCATTAAAAGCATGCACACCCACATCTCCTATTGGTTGATATGTCAAGAAACAAGAAACGAGGTAGAATTTAATGCACCGCGCCTAAGTGTTTTGGGAGTATTGTAGATATTGATATTTTAGTATAAATTTGGTCATGGGATTTCATTGATGCCTGTCAAAGCATTGACAGGTCTGCTATGCGTGACCTGAAGATGAAAGCGTTGAGCATCTTGAAGTTGATCAACAAACTTCAATTGTCAAAGATTAGCCGTTCGGCCAATAAGGTGGCACACTTAATCGCTAAGTATAGCTTTGACAATAGATTAGATGGTATTCTTGTAAATAACATACCGCCCTGTGTGGTGAATATTGTATCGAATGAGTGTACTGGTGTGGCTGGTTAATTAATATAAGGTGGTGTTCAAAGAAAAAGTATAAATTTGGTCAAACACTTTGCAAACGGTTGATAGGAGTAAAAAGGACCAGAGGGAGTATCATGCAAGCGGAGTAGGCAAAAAAAATTGCTTGTCTAAAAAAAGGCAAAAAATTTGCTCATTTATAGCCGGTCGAAGTCTCAAAGGGCATGACCGCGCGAGGGAGGCGAAGGTCGTGGGAGGCGCGATGTTTGACGGAATTAAGTGAAGTTACATCCACACGCCGGCAGAAGCTATACCGTCAGGCCTACGATATGGGTCTAGTAGACATGACATCTAGTGGGTCCTGCATAGTTCTCGAGAACTCTTTGGGGGCTTGCAGCCGTTTATCCACCGGGCAAGCCAGCAACCCCATGCCGTTCGCACGCCCTACTCGTCCCCGTCTTCTACCTTACATCAGTTCGCTCCCAGTCGTCCCGTCCTTTCACATTAGTTCGCTCCCAGTTTTTTTTGCGGGGTACAAGAGTTCAAGTTCTCCTAACCCTCCTCCAAAATCCATGGCCTCCCAAATCTCCATGTTCGCCGCTGAGTACTAGGTTAAAGCCATCACCGGCGATCAGTTCATCATCATCTACACACGTGGATCCGAGACGGTGAAAGCATGGCCTGCTCACTTCCTATGCATGTTCAACAGTTCAACGGATGAGTGGGTCGCTGGGCTAGATGTTGAGTACACCACAGTCCTGGGACGAGAGAAGGATCTAAAGGACGAAGAGAGGAAGAAGGCCGCCATGATCCAGGTTTGCGTACATAACATTTGCTTGGTCTACCACATATGCCATGCCGATGTTGAGTACCAGGATTTTAAGAACTTCCTTAAGGACAAAAGAGTGAAATTCGTTACTGTAGGCTTTAAGAACGACAGTGACGTCCTGCGTCGGATAGGTCTCGTTGTAGGCCAGCCCTTCGATCTCCCGAAGGCAAGCCTGGTGTCCACCTCTCAACCTTCAATGCTGACCCTGGCAGCAGCCATGATTGATCCTTCGTATGCTAAACTGAAGAAACCTCATCACGAGTTTCATCATGCATGGGAGTCGAAGACATTAGGTGAAGGTCACATCCTGTACGCAGCAATGGATGCCTACCTTTGTCTAAATATCTACAAGGGTTGGATGAAGAAGCAGAGCCCAGTGTCCGGTTCAAGCAAAGAAGCATCGGCGAAGAGGAAGAGGAAGAGGGACGAGGACGAAGTCGAGGACGTGGACTCGGACTCCAAGTAGGCGGCAATGTCGTCGCTCATGTTGGTTCTACTACAGTGTCAAGCGGACTAGTTGCTTATTAGTTTATTTTCAAGGGTGTGTTGTGCTGACGCCCCAGTAGAACTATGGGGGCTGTTTGGATTGTGACTATCTTTGCCATATGTTGCCACATGATTTTCGCCACATTTGTCACACTTGCCTTACTTGAGTTGTGTAACACCCTCGATGCGACTATAGCTCCCACGTGTCGAGGCACGACTTAGAGACATAATCGCATTGAAGGCATATGTCGCAAGTTAGGCAATCTTCACAACATCCCATGTAATATAAATAATAAAGGGGAGATAACATAGTTGGTTTACACTCGCCACGTCAATCAAGTACATAAATAACATTACATCATCCAAACACTCATGGCCCGACTACGGCGCCAAAATAAAAGAGAACCCAACATGCGACAACGGTCCCAATCACCCCCAACTAGGCACCACTACGGATCATCAGGAAAGGAAACATAGTAAAGTTGAGAATCTTCGTCGAACTCCCACTTGAGCTCAAGCACGTCACTTGGAGGGGAATCATCAGGCCCTGCATCTGGTGTAATAGTAATCTGTGAGCCACAGGGACTCATCAATCTCGCACCCTCGCGATCAAGACTATTTAAGCTTATAGGAAGGAAAAGGCAAATATATGTGGACCTGCAGCAAGCGACTAGCATATATGGTGGCTAACTTATTCGCAAAAGAGAGAGAGAAGAGGAGGCAAAGCACGAGCGAGAAGCTAGAGAACAGCCTGCGCAAACATTACTCCAACACCATGTCCACTTCCCGGACTCCACCGAGAAGAGGCCATCACGGTAACACACTCAGTTGATTCATTTTAATTAATTAAGGTTCAAGTTATCTACAACCGGACATTAACAAATTCCCATCTGCCCATAACCGCGGGCACGGCTTTCGAAAGTTCAATCCCTGCAGGGGAGTCCCAACTTAGCCCATGACAAGCTCTCACGGTCAACGAAGGAATAGACCTCCTCCCAAGACGTTCCGATCAGACTCGGTATCTCGGTAACTCAAGACACTTCGACAGGTTAAAACAAGACCAGCAACACCGCCCGAATGTGCTGACAAATCCCGATAGGAGCTGGACATATCTCTTTCTCAGGGCACACTCAGATTGTCTAAACTTCCGGTAGGCCAGCCCAGAGTTGCCCCTGGTAGCCACCGGCGGCTGACGGTTTGGAGCAACACTCAGAGGAGCACTGGCCCGGGGGGTTAAAATAAGATGACCCTTGAGTCTGCAGAACCCAAGGGAAAGAAAAGGCTAGGTGGCAAATGGTAAAACCAAGGTTGGGCATTGCTGGACAAGCTTTAATCAAGGCGAAATATCAAGGGGTTCCCATTATAACCCAACCGCGTAAGGAACGCAAAATCCGGGAACATAACACCGATATGACGGAAACTAGGGCGGCAAGAGTGGAACAAAACACTAGGCGAGAGGCCGAGCCTTCCACCCTTCACCAAGTATATAGATGCATTAAGATAACATAGCAATATAATGATATCCCAACAAGTAAGTAAATGTTCCAACACGGAACGGCTCCAAACTTCACCTGCAACTAGCAACGCTATAAGAGGGGCTGAGCAAAGCGGTAACATAGCCAATTAACGGTTTGCTAGGACAAGGTGTGTTAGAGGTTTGACCTGGCAATTGGGAGGCTGACAAGCAAAAGGTAGGCATCGTAGCATTGGCATAGCAAGAGCAAGCAAACTAGCATAGCAAAGATAGTAGTGATTTCGAGGGTATGATCATCTTGCCTGCAAAGTTGTCAGAGTTGACTGGATCCTCACAAGCAAACTCAACGGGCTCCTCGGTAGCAAACTCGTCTCCTGGCTCTACCCAAACAAGACAAACAAGCAACAAGGATACAATCAACCACGTCCAAGGATCAAGCGATATGATGCAATGATGACATGCTATGCGGGATGCGATGCGGGATGCAAAATGCAAGATATGACAGGAAACGCATGAACCTAGCCTCAACTTGGAATTCCAAGGGTGCCACTGGAAAGACAAGATGAAATCACTTGAAAACGATATAAAGAACGCCGGAAACGGAGTTATGGTTTGGAAATGGCAAGCGTTTTAAGATATGACACCGGTCTACCATTTACAGCAAGTAGGCATATAAATGCAACGAAATGAACATGCTACAGCACCCAAACATGACAACAAAATACATGTCAGGGATGCACACAAGATGCTTAACAAAAGACTAGCACTGAGCTACGGCCAATTCATTCAATATGAGGTTCAAACAAGCATGGCAAAAACGCAAATGCAAAACAGATTCCAGACTTAGTGAAATTAACACTTGTCTGAAATTTCAGATCGTGAAGCCCTCTTCGGAGCAGCAAAACAACATGATACATGACCTGATTATGACAAAGAATAGCATTGCATGGAGCTACTCAACAAGCTTACCAAAAGTCCCAAAGTGACCTGGGGCCAAAAGGGATCACAAAATATACTAACAAGCACACGAACATAGCTCAAACACAATCAGTTTTCAGACTTAGTGAAAACTGAGACATGCTGAAATATAACTCACGAAGGCATGTTTACGAGCTTGATGCACTCACCACGGTGCAAGTCATGGCAAGACAAGCATACATCCTTAAAGAAGGCACAAAATACAAGGTAGACATAGCAAGAATAATAGCATAGCATGCATGGATCAACTACAACAACATCGGCAAAATCGCAAACTAGTTGACGATCTGGCCAGATTCATAACGAAGCAAAAGTAGAGCTCGATTGGCTCTAGCTAGGGTGCTCCATAATTGCAAACAAAGACATGGATGTATAGAGCATAACATGATTAGCAAAACTCCTTTATTGATCCTCCTCAAAAGAGGCACGGATCACTAGGAAACAAGCTGAACATATGGCATCATGAACTAAATAATCCCAGACTTGGTGAAAACTACTAAGTCTCTGAAAACAGATCTACCGGGTGCCTCACTTTGCAAGCTTGCACAACTCACCACACACATCCTAAAAATGCATGGGTTCCACCTCTGGAAAGAAGACAAAATGCTTAACAAAACATATCAAGGACTCACAGGCATAGCATGCACAAATTAATCATGGCAAAAATGACAAAAGTCTAAGATGAACTAGCAGATCTCACAATTAACTCACGAAGCAATCTTCTAACAGCACTTTGGGCATCAAGATGAGCTCAAATGAATATGATGCAATGGAATGAAATGATGTACTCGTCGAAGCTAACATTCTGATATGCTATATGCATGAATCGGAGCTACGGATGCAAAGTTACGGGGCCGCGAACATGAGCATATGGATCAAAAATTCTGGGACTTGGTAAAAAAAATTCAACCTCTCGGATCAGATCTAGGGTATCGCACGGAAACCGAGGCGCGGCGCTGCACTGTAGCTGTTCGAGGTTCACCGGAAAAAAAAGGGGCGCGGCGGCCGGAGCTCTCGCCGGAGAGGCGCCGGGGAAGTCGGAGGAGACCCGGGCCGGGCGGATCCGGCGCCGGAGGATCCGCCAGCGACGAGGGCAGCCGCGCCCG
>NC_041380.1:169335137-169343401 GCF_002162155.2 Triticum dicoccoides | reverse complement strand
GCTGGCGGCGGAGTGGAGGCGGAGGTGCCACGGGGCGGGCGCTGGGTGGCGGCGGCGGAATCCGGACGTTTTCCGGCTCGTCCGGACACGTCCAGCGGCGGCGGAGTGGGATTTTTAGGGTTTTGAAGAGGGAGAAGAGATCCGAAAATGGAGGGGTGTATATATAGGCATAGAGGGAGCTAGGAGAGTCCAAATGAGGTGCGGTTTTCGGCCACGCGATCATGATCGAACGCTCTAGGACATGGAGAAGAGTTTGGTGGGTTTTGGGCCAAATTGGAGGGGTGTTGGGCTGCAACACACACGAGGCCTTTTCAGTCCCTCGGTTAACCGGTGGAGTATCAAACGAAGTCCAAATGATACGAAACTTGACAGGCGATCTACCGGTAGTAAACCAAGGCCGCCTGGCAAGTATCGGTCCAATCCGGAAATGATTAATCCCCACACATGAAAGAAAGCTAGAAGTGGCCACCGGAGGAGAACGAAGCGCCGGAATGCAAAACGGACAACGGGGAAAATGCTCGAATGCATAATGTGAACACGTATGCGAATGCAATGCACATGATGACATGATATGAGATGCATGAAAATGAAAACAACACACGGAGACAAAGACCCGAACCCGAGAAATAAATATAACCTAACGCCGGAAACGACAAGAGTTGGAGTACAAATTGGGAAAGTTATATCTGGGCCGTTACAAGTTGCTCAAATTGTTAGCCATACTTTGGCTTGCCTAAGGGAATCTTGCCACACTTTTTGTGCCTATGACATGTGGGTTTCACTGCTCATAAAATATAACTTCTCTCAAGTGTGGCTACAACCAAACACCTACCTAACTTTGTCAAACTTGCCTAAGGTTAGGTGTGGCAAAGTGTGGCAATGTGTGGCTAGGAACCAAACAGTCCCTATGTTTATGTTCTTTCTCGTTATTTGAACTCTTTCATACGTACAGTAGTACTAGTACTATGTCTTACTACTGTTCTTCTTGCAGTTGGTACTAATGCTCGTATCTTCGTGTTCCTACTGTACTTAATATGTTTGTACTAGTAGTATAATTTGGCTCAGTCGATTTGTGAAAGAAGTTCGACGGAGCGAAGGAAGAAGACGGTAGAAGAGGTGGAAGAAGCCCTTCTAGCCATCCATGTTGCATCAAATGGCTAACATGAGTCGACTGACCCAAATTGCTCCTTCAGATTGCAGGATCCACGTGGCATTCAAGGTCTCGAAGGTAGATTCCGCGTCCGCACCCGGTTTGCGGGCTCGACACGCGCGCGACCGGCTTCCACCGCGACAGCCACCATGCGCGCCTCCTCCATGAGGGCGGAGACGACAATGACACGCTAGTTCCTCCTCGCCGGCGTGCTGGAGCACGCGCTCGTCCTCCTCTTCGTACGCTGCATGCATAGACACGGCTCCACCAGCTACTCGCGTGCTTGGCAGCGCGGCGGCATCGCGAGGAGGGACTGCAGACGACGTGAGCGGGCGAGCCTTCGGCTTCATGGCACAGGGATGGCGGCGACACGGCGGTGAATGGCGAGAAATTGTTGGCTGGACTAGGCGGGCGTCGGCATGCGCAACGGCGGCGGCATATTGATGAGTGCGCGTGTGGGAGCTTACATTAGTTTTATATATAAGGTTGGTCAAACTTAAAAGAAAACCGTACTAGTACGCGTAAACATTAGACTTAGGCAGCGCTTTTATTAGTTACTAGCTTATGTTCTTGCCCATTATGACCAGCCTTAGTACCACGGCCACGATACGGAATCCTGTGCAAGTGCGTGAACCGCGGCCGCGTGGTCGATCGAACGGTGCGTCACCTTGTCGTGCTCGAAGGACATCCACCGAACCTTTTTGTGTTTGTGAAAACAATCCTCGAATATTACTCAAATTTTTTTTCCTGTGAAAGTTCTTGACGCTGCAATATTTCCATATATTTGAATTTAGCTCCAGTACGTGTTTATTTGGATTTGGACGTTTTAGGTGCGCCCTAGTTGTTTTAATACTGATTTTGTGTGTTTGACTGGGAGAGAACGTGTGTATGTGTCCATATGTGTGTTGTGGCGGAAGGGCAATGTGGAGACGGTGTGCGTGTGATACAGACATAGAGAGGTGTGAATGTGCAAATGATCGTGCATGAGTGAGACATAGACAGATGCCGATATGTTGTGTATACATTAGAGAACGGTCTTCTAGTTTACTTGTGTGTGTGAGAGAGAGAGAGAGGAAGAGAGATAGACAGAGAGAGGAGCATCCATAACACAACAACCATCTGTCTCGATTCGTCCGTCCCTCGCACGGTCACATGCAACACATGCATCAACACGCACATTTTGACACCCTCACCCGGCCCCTGCCCACCTCAAGGCCCGCACAATATCTTGTGAATAACCATTTCTCCCCTTAGGTTTGTTTTCTCTCAATATCTGACACACACACACATGCATAGAGAGAGAGACACACAACACAACACACACACACACACACACTCCCCCGAGCACACAATTCTTCCCCATCCAAGGTTATACGGCGACCACTCTCGCTTGTGCTTCTTTGCACCCCAACATGCACAAGACCTCAATCTTCAAAGAGGGCAACGAGCAGATCGAAGACGGCGACCACACCGCGCTAGAGAATGTGGGATCATTTGGAAGCAGGGTGATGTGATGACGACTGACTGACTCCTCCCCCACCCTCTCTCTCTCTTGCACAAGATTACCAATCCCTCTATCCCCCGCACAAAATTTTAAATCCCTCAACCCACGAGATCCTTCCCCTCTCGTCCATGTTTTTCCTGCTCTCTCATCAAACATGTTGTCTCTTCTCCTTCCACGTATACAGAATGCAGATGCACACGCATCTCATGTATATTACATGTATGCATCTTTCTCATAGACCTAACTTCTTCCTCTCTGTTTCTCTCTCTCTCTGTCTCGTTAGGTTTGTCTCCTACTCTCTCGTCCACATACATACAATGTTTCCCTCCCTATCTGCTCCATCTTCAAAAGCTCTCTCTGCACGTTTCATTCACACATTGGGATATGTAAAAATGTTGCTTCTATAATGGCTGATGTAGAGTTATGGTTGTTCTTGTTGCATCCTACAAAGTAATAACTATGAAATGCATTTGGATTCTCATTTGACTGAGATTATGTGAGTTTGAGCATGTTGTGAGGTACTATAGACCTTGTATACATCTTGGGATTCGACAATGGTTGTAACTATTGAATTGTATAGACCATTACATTCGAAGTCAATAGCCTAATATATTTATTTGACAATTTCAACAAATGATTAGTTCACTACAAACTATGAAAACAAATGTGTACTCCCCCCGTTTTTATTTAAGTCCGCATATTAGCATTGGTCAAAGTCAAGTTTTGTAAACTCTCAGAAAGCTTATAACAAAAAATATTAACATATACAATAACAAATAAATACCATTAGATTCATTATTGAATGTACTTTCACATCATACATATTTGTTATGGTAAATGTTTATATTTTTCTATAAACTTGGTCAAACTTTAGGAAGTTTGACTTCGGTCAAACCTAATATGCAGAGTTTACTACTACTACTCGCTAGTTGCTTAGCCGAATCACTCAACACGCCACACGGGGAGTCTAGTGTCACCAAATTTTGTGGTCGGCGGGAAAATCTCCCGCGACCTTGATTCGAGCAATGGGAAGTTACCATCATAGCCTTCGGAACAGGCATACGGATGACGCTTGGTACGGGGCTATTTTCGTAACTTCAGGTTCACCCTACCCAGCCAACCCCACCCCGGCACCCAGAGTAGTACACATGAATACTCCCCAATTTCTATCCCCACCGCAAAATAGACTTCTCCACGACACCACAGCCTTCGTGCTCCTCCCCTTTACATCGGCGCACTCGTCCACCGCAGCGCATCTGCCTAATCGACGACCTCGTATGCCGCACTGGAGCGGGTCCATCGTCGTCATCGTACACGGAGCCTCTTCCCCGGCATCGTCTTCCACGGTCTTGTATCTGCTTCCCGGAAGCCGACGCCAAGCGCAGAAGTACCACCGTCGTGGAGAATGAACTGACTCCCGTTGTCGACCATGACTCACAGAGGCCGCTGCGACCATCATTCTCCTCCTCGATTGGTAATGTGTGTATTGAATCACTTAGCAGTACATGTGTAGTTCCAATTTTGTTGATACCTACCCTTCAAATTTCCTGGGTGCTATTGTTCCCATAAAAGTAATTGGTTATAGCCTCCATTGTCCAATAGAATATTTGCTTGTAATTGTGCGTCGCTCCTGTATCACGCTGTGCTTGGGTAGGTTTTTCATCTGCAACCAGTAGTGTGGCAAATGATGGAAAGGTTTTTAGAACTAGCAAAATGCCCATGCATTGCACGCATCAAGATGCATTTGTATGAGTAGTTTATCTTATTGGAGATGCTCTAACATGGCAGACGAGTGCTTTAATGTTTCCCACAAGATGCACGAGTATTACTAGTAGTATATTTTTCTTGCCATGTTGAGATTTTAAAACCACGAGTACGAACATGTAGAGGAGCAATGAAGATCAAACACGGGATATTCGGGACATCTTTAAGGAGTGTGGCAAGTTAAAGAGGAGCTGCACCGAACCTGTAAAACGAGCTTTGGTTAGTAACACCCTTTCAATTACTTCCATGTAGCCTCGTGTTCTTCGATGTGTATATGTTGTAGTTTATGTTTCTCTTAAGCGTGGTGTTCTTCGATGTGTAATAAGAAGAGTCTTAATCGTCCTAATGCTTTCGTTTTTAGCTTGATGTAGGAAGTGGGTGTTCTCACCTTGTAGTCTGTTTTTATTTATTTATTCCTTTTGAGTTGACTTCTCCGAGTTCTGTTTATCTAACTTCTACTAAATGGATCTAGGTTGCTCTGAGTATTGATCTAAAAAAGAAGTAACTTCATGTCAAGATGCAGTTCCTGCAAGGAGGGAAGTATGGTCAACTGTAACACCCTCGATGCGACTATATCTCCCACGTGTCGAGGCACGACTTAGAGGCATAATCGCATTGAAGGCATATGTCACAAGTTAGGCAATCTTCACAACATCCCATGTAATATAAATAATAAAGGGAGATAACATAGTTGGCTTACACTCGCCACGTCAATCAAGTACATAAATAACATTAAATCATCCAAACACTCATGGCCCGACTGCGGCGCCAAAATAAAAGAGAACCCAAAATGCGACAACGGTCCCAATCACCCCCAACTGGGCACCACTACTGATCATCACGAAAGGAAACATAGTAACGTTGAGAGTCTTCGTCGAACTCCCACTTGAGCTCCAGCGCGTCACCTGGAGCGGAATCATCAGGCCCTGCATCTGGTGTAATAGTAATCTGTGAGCCACAGGGACTCAGCAATCTCGCACCCTCGCGATCAAGACTAATTAAGCTTATAGGTATGGCAAGGTAAATATGTGGAGCCGCAGCAAGCGACTAGCAAAATATGGTGGCTAACTTATTCGCAAAAGAGAGCGAGAAGAGGAGGCAAAGCGCAAGCGAGAAACTAGAGAACAACCTGCGCAAACATTACTCCAACACCGTGTCCGCTTCCTAGACTCCGCCGAGAAGAGGCCAACACGGTAACACACCCAGTTGATTCATTTACTTAAGTTAAGGTTCAAGTTATCTACAACCGGACATTAACAAATTCCCATTTGCCCATAATCGCGGGCATGGCTTTCGAAAGTTCAAATCCCTGCAGGGGAGTCCCAACTTAGCCCATGACAAGCTCTCACGGTCAACGAAGGAATAGACCTCCTCCCAAGACGTTCCGATCAGACTCGGTTTCTTGGTTCTTCAAGACACTTCGACAGGTTAAAACAAGACCAGCAACACCGCCCGAATGAGCCGACAAATCCCGATAGGAGCTGCACATATCTCTTTCTCAGGGCACACTCAGATGATCGCTCCATACAACTAAAACCAAACCTCGAGTTTCCGCGAGGGGGCGCTGCACAGGACTCTAGTTTGGACCAACACTTAGAGGAGCACTGGCCCGGGGGGGTTAAAATAAGATGACCCTCGGGCTCCGGAAACCCAAGGGAAAAAGAGGCTAGGTGGCAAAAGGTAAGACCAAGGTTGGGCATTGCTGGAAAAGCTTTAATCAAGGCGAACTATCAAGGGGTTCCCATTATAACCCAACCGCATAAGGAACACAAAATCCGGGAACATAACACCGATATGACGGAAACTAGGGCGGCAAGAGTGGAACAAAACACTAGGCGAGAGGCCGAGCCTTCCACCCTTTACCAAGTATATAGATGCATTAAGATTAGATAGAAATATAATGATATCCCAACAAGTAAATAAATGTTCCAACAAGGAACGGCATTCAATCTTCACCTGCAACTAGCAACGCTATAAGAGGGGCTGAGCAAAGCGGTAAACATAGCCAATCAACGGTTTGCTAGGACATGGTGGGTTAGAGGTTTGACACGGCAATTTGGGAGGCTTGAAAGCAAATGGTAGGCATCCTAGCATTGGCATAGCAAAAGAGCGAGCAATCTAGCATATCAAAGATAGTAGTGATTTCGAGGGTATGATCATCTTGCCTACATAGTTGTCAGAGTTGACTGGATCCTCGAAAGCAAACTCAACGGGCTCCTCGTCTCCTGGCTCTACCCAAACAAGACAAACAAGCAACAAGGACACAATCAACCACGTGCAAGACTCAAACAATATGATGCAATGATGATATGCTATGCGGGATGCGATGCGGGATGCAAAATGCAAGATATGATAGGAAATGTAAGAACCTGTCCTTTACCTTGGAAATCCAAGCATGCCACTAGAAAGATGAGATGAAATCGCTTGAAAACAATATAAAGAATACCGGAATCGGAGTTACGGTTTGGAAATGGCAAGCCATTCAAAAATGACATCGGTCTGCGATTTACAGCAAGTAGCCATGTAAATGCAATGAGATGAACATGCTACAGCACCCAAATATGGCATAAAAATACATGGCAGGGTTGCATTCAAGATGCTTAACAAAAGTCTAGCACTGAGCTACGGCCAATTCATCCATTAACAGGTTCAAACAAGCATGGCAAAAATGCATATGGCAAACAGATTTCAGACAGTGAAATTAACACTTGTCTGGAATTTCAGATCAGGTAGCTCTTTTCGGAGCATCAAAACTACATGCTACAGGACCTGAACATGGCAAATTAAAACATGGCATGGATCTACTCATATAGCTTAACAAAAGTCCCTTAGTGACCTTGAGCCAAAAGGGATCACAAAATATACTAACAAGCACGTGAACATAGCAAAAACATAATCAGTTTTCATACTTAGTGAAAACTGGCACATGCTGAAACATAACTCAAGTAGGCTTGTTTACGAGCTCGATGCACTCACTACGGTGCAAGTCATGAAAAGATAAGCATACATCTATCAAGAACACACAAAATGCAAGCTAGACATGGCAAGAACAATAGCACAGCTTGCACGGATCAACTACAACATCATCGGCAAAATTGCAAACAAGTTGACAATCTGCCCAGATTCACAAAGTAGCAAAAGTAGAGCTCGATTGACTCAAGATAGGTTGCTCCATAATTGCAAAAAAATACACAGATGGAGAAAGCACTACAAGATTAACAAAACATCCTTACTGATCATCCTCAAAAGAGGCACGGATCACTAGGAAACAACATGAACATATGGCCATATGAGATAAACAGCTCAAGGACATACTGGAATTGCTGAGTGCCTCACTTTGCAAGCTTGCACTAGTCACCATACTCATCACAAAAATACATGGATTGCACCTCTGGAAAGATGACAAAACCCTTAACAAAACATATGTAGAACATCAGGCATAGCATGCACACAATAATCATGGAAAAAATGACAAAACTCTAAATGGAGTAGCAGATCTGACAATTTAACTCAAGTAGCCCTCTACTAACAGCATTTCGGGCATCAAGATGAACTCAAATGAAAATGATGCAATGGAATGAAATGGAATGAAATGATCTACTCTCTGAGATAAACATTTTGATATGCCATATGCATGAATCGGAGCTACGGATGCAAAGTTACGGGGCTATGAACAGGAGCACTTGGATCAGGAAATCTCGGGACTTGGAAGAAAAAAATGACCTAGGGTTTACTGTTCACCGGATCTCAGATCTGGCGAAAACACTGTTCACCGGCGGGGTCCGAAGCTCGCCGGAGGAAGGAGAGCTCGCCGGCGCGAGTGGGAGGGCCGGCCGGAGGGCGGCA
>NC_041380.1:169200960-169334956 GCF_002162155.2 Triticum dicoccoides | reverse complement strand
GCGGATGGGCCCGTGGGGGCCGGATGCGGGCTCCCGGGGCCGGCGGCGGGGATGTGGGCGCGGGACACGTGGCGCCCTCGGAGTGGCTGCGGGCGGCGGAGCGGACGCGTCCGGTCCGTCCGGACATGTCCGGCGGCGGTGGAGGAGATATTTTAGGATTTCGGACGAGGGGGGATCCGAATTTCGGGGAAGGGGTCTATATATAGGCATAGAGGGAGCTAGGAGAGTCCAAATGAGGTGCGGTTTTCGGCCACGCGATCGTGATAGAACGCTCTAGATGATGGAGAAGGCTTAGGTGGGTTTTGGGCCAAATCGAAGGGGTGTTGGGCTGCAACACACACGAGGCCTTTTCGGTCCCTCGGTTAACCGTTGGAGTATCAAACAAAGTCCAAATGATACGAAACTTGACAAGCGGTCTACCGATAGTAAACCAAGGCCGCTTGGCAAGTCTCGGTCCAATCCGGAAATATTTAATCCCCACACACGAAAGAAAGGTAGAAATGACCACCAGAGGAGAATGAAGCGCCGGAATGCAAAACGGACAATGGGGAAAATGCTCGAATGCATGAGACGAACACGTATGCAAATGCAATGCACATGATGACATGATATAAGATGCATGACAACGACAACAACACACGGAGACAAAAACCTGAACCTGAGAAAATAAAATAACTTAACGCCGGAAACAGCAAGAGTTGGAGTACGAATTGGGAAAGTTACATCCGGGGTGTTACAACACTCCACCACTACAAAAGGATCTCGTCCCGAGATCTAGGACTGAAGGAACGCCGGGTACTCAGAACGGAGGTGATCCTCGCGTTCCCAGGTAGCTTCACGGTCGGAATGGTGTAACCACTTGACTTTAAGAAATTTGATTGACTTGTTGTGAGTCTTGCGTTCAGTCTCTTCAAGAATAGCAACTTGGTGCTCACGATAGGAGAGATCTTCTTGGAGCTCAATGTCCTCGAAGTTGACGGTGCGGTCAGGAGTCTTGAAGCACTTTCGGAGCTGAGAGACATGGAACACGTCATGAACATTTGCAAAGTTTGAAGGAAGCTCGAGTTGATAGGCGAGGTCGCCTCTCTTGCTGACAATCTTGAAAGGTCCCACGTATCTAGGGGCAAGCTTCGCTTTGATACCGAAGCGACGAGTACCTTTCATAGGAGAGACATGGAGGTAAACATGATCTCCGATCTTGAAAGCCAAATCATGGTGCTTACTATAATAGTAGCTCTTCTGACGGGATTGGGCTGCTTTGAGGTTATCACGAATGACTTTGCACATTTCTTCTCCCTCTGTGATTAAATCATTACCCAGCAGCTGACGTTCACCGGTTTCAGACTAGTTGAGAGGGGTACAACACTTCCGGCCATACAGAATTTCAAATGGGGCCTTGCCCGAACTTGCTTGAAAATTGTTGTTGTAGGAGAATTCAGCATAAGGAAGACAATCCTCCCACTTCATGCCAAAGGAGATCACACAAGCCCTGAGCATATCTTCAAGAATCTGGTTGACACGCTCGACTTGACCGCTAGTTTGAGGATGGAAAGTTGTGCTGAAGCGGATGTTCGTGCCCATGGCCTTCTGAAAAGAATCCCAAAACTTGGAGGTGAAAATGCTGCCACGGTCTGAAGAGATCACTTGTGGAATACCGTGCAGAGAAACAATTCGAGAGGTATAGAGTTCCGCCAATTGAGCTGCAGTGATCGACTCTTTGATAGGCAGAAAATGAGCCACTTTGGTGAGTTTGTCGATGACAACGAATATAGCATCATTGCCACGCTTGGACTTTGGAAACCCAGTCACGAAGTCCATCTCAATGTGGTCAAACTTCCATTCTGGAATGGAAAGAGGTTGGAGGAGACCTGCTGGCCTTTGGTGTTCTGCCTTCACTCTTCTGCAGACATTACATTCATTCACGAATTGAGCAATCTCGCGCTTCATTCGAGTCCACCAATAAGCTTGCTTGTGGTCCTGATACATCTTCGTGCTCCCAGGGTGGATGGTGAGGAGAGAATTGTGAGCCTCGTTCATGATCACTTTACGGAGGTCACCTTTGGGTACGACAATACGATCCTCGAAGAAGAGAGTATCCTTGTCATCAAGGCGGTAGCACTTGTACTTGGGCTGACTCTTGGCAATCCCAATCTTCACCTTTTTCACCATAGCATCAAGAAGCTGGGCTTGGCGAATCTGGTCTTCCAAGGTAGGAGAGACTTGAAGGTTAGCGAGGAAACCTTGAGGAACAACTTGCAGATTAAGTTTGCGGAAAGCTTCACAAAGCTCAGGTTGATAAGGCTTAAGAATCAGACTGTTGCAGTAAGCTTTCCTGCTCAATGCATCAGCAATCACATTGGCCTTGCCTGGAGTATACTCGATACTCGGATTATACTCTTGAATCATTTCGACCCATCGAGTTTGCCTGAGGTTGAGATTAGGCTGAGTGAAGATGTACTTGAGACTCTTGTGATCAGTGAAAATGTCCACTTTTCTTCCCAATAGAAGATGTCTCCAAGTCAAAAGAGCATGCACAACTGCCGCCAACTCGAGATCATGAGTGGGGTAGTTTTTCTCATTAGACATCAATTGGCGAGATGTATAAGCAACAACTTTCTTCTCTTGCATCAAAACTGCGCCAAGACCTTGGAGAGAGGCATCACAAAAGACCTCGTACGGCTTGGATTCATCAGGTGGAGTGAGAACTGGAGCAGTGATCAATTTCTCTTTCAAAGTGTTGAAAGCAATGGCACACTCCGGAGACCAAACGTACTTGATGTGCTTCTGGAGAAGATTAGAAAGAGGCTTCGCGATCTTAGAAAAGTTTTCAACGAATCTTTGGCAATAGCTTGCGAGACCGAGGAAGCTACAGAGTTGCTTCACGTTCTGAGGAGGTTCCCAATTCACAATTGCAGACACCTTCTCAGGATTCACGGCGATGCCCTTGGCAGAGATGATATGACCAAGATAAAGAACCTCATCGAGCCAAAATTCACACTTGGAGAACTTGGCATAGAACTGATGTTCCCTCAACTTATCGAGAACCAAACGCAAGTGCTTGGCATGATCTTCCTTGTTCTTGGAGAAAACCAGAATGTCGTCGAGGTAGACCAAAACAAAGTCATTTGTGTAGGCGTTGAAGATGAAGTTCATCATACGAGAGAAAGTCGGAGGAGCGTTGGCGAGGCCAAAAGACATGACTGTGTATTCATATGAACCAAAGCTTGTCCTGAAAGCCGTCTTGGGAATATCTTGCTCATGGTTTCGAATCTGATGATAACCTATACGGAGATCAAGCTTGGAGAATACTTGAGCACCTTTAAGTTGTTCGAACAGCTCATTGATGTTGGGAAGTGGGTATTTGTTCTTGATGGTCTTCTTGTTCTCTGGACGGTAATCAACACAAAGTCGGTCCGTTCCATCCTTCTTCTTCACAAAAAGAACACCACAATCCCACGGAGAAGAACTAGGCCGGATGAGACCCATTTTCTCTTGAATATCGAGTTGCTTCTTCAGCTCCTTCAACTCTTCAGGTCCGAGCTTGTAAGGACGTTTGCACACAGGTTCCGTGCCAGGCTCAAGATCAATAACGAATTCAACTAGCCAGTGCGGAGGCATTCCTAGAAGATCTTCTGGAAAGATGTCTTGATATTCGCAAACGACTAGAATTTGCGAGATGGCATCCAATTCACCCTTCTGATTGAGAGAAAACAGACAGATAGTATTATCCCGAGAAGCAAAGACAATTACATCCTCAGACGAATGAGTCAATTGAATCTGCCTGGCAGCATAATCAAGATGTGCCTTGTGCTTAGAAAGCCAATCCATTCCGAGAATAAGATCAATATACGAGTTACCAAGAACAATTGGGGAAGAAAGGAACTTGTAGTCACCCAAGGTGATAGTAACCTCCGGGACGCAGGTGTTAGCTGTCATCTGCTTGCCCGGTGACACAATTTGCAAGGAACTTTGCAGATACTGATAATCGCACTCATACTTTGATGCAAAAGGTTTGGAAAAGAAGCAATGCGATGCACTAGTGTCAAAAAGAACTTTAGCTGGAATATCATTAACAGGAAGGTTACCCATGATGACATCTGACGAATCCTCTGCCTGAGCTGCATTCATCAAGTTGACCTTGGCATGCTTGGGGTTATGCTTGACCACAGTTGTACTTGCCGATCTGACAGGAGGAGGAGGAAGATGCCTCTGGTTGAAACACTTGTTGGCATAGTGACCCTTCTGTTGGCACTTGTTGCAAGTGACCTCTGAAAGCGGACGGTGGTACGGAGCACTCAATCTTGGAGCTTGAGACGAAGTCTTGTTCTGAAAGCTAGGGTTGGGTGGGTGGGAAGATCCACTGCCACCTTTGCTCTTCTGCTGATACGGCTAACAGAACGGAGGAGGAGGAAGCCAATACTTCTGCTGCTTGGCCACTTGAGTAGAGGAAGAAGGAGTAGCATCTCTGACTCGCTTCTTGGAAGCATCACACCTCAACTGAGCAGCCTCTTGCTTCAGTGCCATGTTGTAGAACTCATCGTATCTCAAGGGCTCAAAGAGAACAAGAGCTAGCTGAATTTCTTCTCTGAGACCACCCCTGAACTGATATATCATGCTCTTCTCATCAGGGACGTCCTGCTTGGCAAAGCGGGCGAGCTTCTGGAACAACTTATTGTAGTCATAGACAGACAAAGAGCCTTGCTTCAGATTGCGGAATTCCTCACGCTTGCTTTCAACCATGCTCTGGGGAATATGATGAGCTCGGAAATCTCGACGGAAATCATCCCAAGTGATAACATGTCCACCTCTGGAATCCTTGTACTGTTGGAACCATTCTGCGGCTTGATGTTTGAGTTGGAAAGAAGTGAACTTGACAAAGTCCTCAGGCCTGACGTTACTGCACTCGAAATGCTTGCACAGATCCACTAGCCAATCGTCAACATCGGTTGCCTCAACACAATTGCTGAAAGTCTTTGGGCCGTTAGCAAGGAACTGGTTGAGTGTAGCAAAGTGATTCTAATTGTTGCCTTGATTCCCATGGTTCCCTTGATTGCTCTCTTGAAGAATTTGCATGATCAACTGTGTGTTTGCATTGGTTGCGGCCATCACAGCTTGCCATGCCTCCGGAGGAGGTGGAGGTGGTGGCGGATCAGGATTCGGAGTCGTGCGCGTTGGAGGAGCCATCCTGAAGAGGTTGACCACCATTAGCACATTGATAGACAAATATTGAAGCTGAATCCAACGGAATGAAAATTGCAACATATAGTCTTCACATCCAAACAAAATGAACGAATGCATTCCTCTTGAAATGGTCACATATCTATAAATTGAGAAGCCACGTAGAATTAAGGTAGAGAAATAAATCAACAAGGTACGGATCAAGAACGAATAATCGGTAAGAAATCCCAATCTCAAACCAATATTCGTGGAAGAAGAACTAGAGCTACTAGAATTCCCACCTATGAAACTCCCGAACCTTCCCGGTTATGCAATCAGGTGTTGGGGATACAGGGGAACCATAATATATCACCCAAATCTAGCAAATCCTACATCCAGCTGTATCCATCCTTCAACACATAACCAAGAAACCTTCGGAAACCATCTACCTCAACCTTCAAAAAGCATCCGTTATACAAGTTAAGGCGATACTCCCAAACTCCCGCCCCAGTACTGGGTGGCATCGAGGTTATCTCACCAACGAACTGCATAAAAGAGATTTTCGATGTCGACGTACTAAACTCAGGTATTCCAGAACTGCAACGATAAAATTATGATGACAACACCTCAGAGCTCAACTCCCCGGGACACTTCCACTAAACCCCTGACAGGAGGCACCAAGACAATGTTCTCATCATAAAATCATCGGAATGATTCCAAGATACCCGTGTGATCCTAAAAAAAATTTCAGTGAAATTTGAAAAGAGAAGAGTCAAAACTCTACGTCAGGATGCCTTACCAGAGCGCTGAGGAGACAGGGAAGTAAAAAGAATTCCTAAACTCTCCGATATATAATTCCTAAATGACTCAAAACATTTTTCTAGACACAACTCGGCCACTAAAAACGATCAAGCAATGGGGCTCCTAAGGTCGGGGAAGGCTCTGATACCAACTTGTAACACCCTCGATGCGACTATATATCCCACGTGTCGAGGCACGACTTAGAGGCATAATCGCATTGAAGGCATATGTCGCAAGTTAGGCAATCTTCACAACATCCCATGTAATATAAATAATAAAGGGGAGATAACGTAGTTGGTTTACACTCGCCACGTCAATCAAGTACATAAATAACATTACATCATCCAAACACTCATGGCCCGACTACGGCGCCAAAATAAAAGAGAACCCAACATGCGACAACGGTCCCAATCACCCCCAACTAGGCACCACTACTGATCATCAGGAAAGGAAACATAGTAAAGTTGAGAGTCTTCGTCGAACTCCCACTTGAGCTCAAGAACGTCACTTGGAGGGGAATCATCAGGCCCTGCATCTGGTGTAATAGTAATCTGTGAGCCACAGGGACTCAGCAATCTCGCACCCACGCGATCAAGACTATTTAAGCTTATAGGTATGGCAAGGTAAATATGTGGAGCTGCAGCAAGCGACTAGCAAAATATGGTGGCTAACTTATTCGCAAAAGAGAGCGAGAAGAGGCAAAGCGCGAGCGAGAAACTAGAGAACAACCTGCGCAAACATTACTCCAACACCGTGTCCGCTTCCCGGACTCCGCCGAGAAGAGGCCATCACGGTAACACACCTAGTTGATTCATTTTAATTAAGTTAAGGTTCAAGTTATCTACAACCGGACATTAACAAATTCCCATCTGCCCATAACCGCGGGCACGGCTTTCGAAAGTTCAAATCCTTGCAGGGGAGTCCCAACTTAGCCCATGACAAGCTCTCACGGTCAACGAAGGAATAGACCTCCTCCCAAGACGTTCCGATCAGACTCGGTTTCTCGGTTCTTCAAGACACTTCGACAGGTTAAAACAATACCAGCAACACCGCCCGAATGTGCCGACAAATCCCAATAGGAGCTGCACATATCTCTTTCTCAGGGCACACTCAGATGAGCGCTCCATACAACTAAAACCAAACCTCGAGTTTCCCCGAGGGGGCGCTGCACAGGACTCTAGTTTGGACCAACACTCAGAGGAGCACTGGCCCGGGGGGAGGTAAAATAAGATGACCCTCGGGCTCTAGAAACCCAAGGGAAAAAGAGGCTAGGTGGCAAAAGGTAAGACCAAGGTTGGGCATTGCTAGAAAAGCTTTAATCAAGGCGAACTATCAAGGGGTTCCCATTATAACCCAACCGCGTAAGGAACGCAAAATCCGGGAACATAACACCGATATGACGGAAACTAGGGCGGCAAGAGTGGAACAAAACACTAGGCGAGAGGCCGAGGCTTCCAACCTTTACCAAGTATTTAGATGCATTAAGATAACATAGCAATATAATGATATCCCAACAAGTAAATAAATGTTCCAACAAGGAACGGCCTTCAATCTTCACCTGCAACTAGCAAAGCTATAAGAGGGGCTGAGCAAAGCGGTAAACATAGCCAATCAACGGTTTGCTAGGACATGGTGGGTTAGAGGTTTGACACTGCAATTTGGGAGGCCTGAAAGCAAATGGTAGGCATCCTAGCATTGGCATAGGAAAAGAGCGAGCAATCTAGCATAGCAAAGATAGTAGTGATTTCGAGGGTATGATCATCTTGCCTGCACAGTTGTTAGAGTTGACTTGGTCCTCGAAAGTAAAATCAACGGGCTCCTCGTTAGCGAACTCATCTCCCGGCTCTACCCAAACAAGACAAACAAGCAACAAGGACACAATCAACCACGTGCAAGACTCAAACAATATGATGCAATAATGATATGCTATGCGGGATGCGATGCGGGATGCAAAATACAAGATATGACAGAAATGCAAGAACCTGGCCTCAACATGGAAATCCAAGCGTGCCACTGGAAAGATGAGATGAAAACGCTTGAAAACGATATAAAGAACACCGGAATCGGAGTTACGGTTTGGAAATGGCAAGCGATTCAAAAATGACACCGGTCTGCGATTTACAGCATGTAGCCATCTGAATGCAATGAGATGAACATGCTACAGCACCCAAACATGGCATAAAAAGACATGGAAGGGATTCTTTCAAGATGATTAACAAAAGTCTAGCACTGAGCTACGGAAAATTCATCCATTAACATGTTCAAACAAGCATGGAAAAAATGCATATGGCAAACAGATTTCAGACTTAGTGAAATTAACACTTGTTTGGAATTTCAGATCAGGTAGCTCTCTTCGGAGCATCAAAACTACATGCTACAGGACCTGAACATGGCAAAGTAAAATATGTCATGGAGCTACTCAAATAGCTTAACAAAAGTCCCTTAGTGACCTTGAGCCAAAAGAATTAGAAAATATACTAACAAGCACGTGAACATAGCAAAAACATAATCAGTTTTCATACTTAGTGAAAACTCGCACATGCTGAAACATAACTCAAGTAGGCATGTTTACGAGCTCGATGCACTCACTAAGGTGCAAGTCATGAAAATATAAGCATACATCTATCAAGAACACACAAAATTCAAGCTAGACATGGCAAGAACAATTGCATAGCTTGCACGGATCAACTACAATATCATCGGCAAAATTGCAAACAAGTTGACAATCTGCCCAGATTCACAAAGTAGCGGAAGTAGAGCTCGATTGACTCAAGCTAGGGTGATCCATAATTGCAAACATAGACACGGATGGATAGAGAACTACAAGATTAACAAAACATCCTTACTGATCATCCTCAAAAGAAGCACGAATCACTAGGAAACAACATGAACATATGGCCATATGAGATAAACAGCTCAAGGACTTAGTGGAATTGCTAAGTCCCTGAAAACAGAATTACCGAGTGCCTCACTTTGCAAGCTTGCACTAGTCACCATACTCATCACAAAAATACATGGGTTGCACCTCTGTAAAGATGACATAACCCTTAACAAAACATATGTAGAACATTAGGGCATAGCATGCACACAATAATCATGGCAAAAATGACAAAACTCTAAATGGAGTAGCAGATCTGACAATTTAACTCAAGTAGCCCTCTTCTAACAGCATTTCGGGCATCAAGATGAACTCAAATGAAAATGATGCAATGGAACGAAATTATGTACTCTCTGAGATGAACATTTTGATATGCTATATGCATGAATCGGTGCTACGGATGCAAAGTTACGGGGCTATGAACAGGAGCACTTGGATCAGGAAATCTCGGGACTTAGAAGGAAAAAAATGACCTAGGGTTTACTATTCACCGGATCTCAGATCTGGCGAAAACACTGTTCATCGGCGGGGTCCGAAGCTCGCCGGAGGAAGGAGAGCTCGCCGGCGCGAGTGGGAGGGCCGGCCGGAGGGCGGCGGGGTCGGCGCCGGGCGCGGACGGGGCGGCGCCGGCTCGGGTCGACCGCGGCGCAGCGGGCCGGCGAGTGCAGCGGGCGAGGCAGAGAAGACGGCAACCGGCGTTGGCGAGGTGGCGCGGCGGCGGCTCGGGCGGCGGGCAGCAGCCGGGCTGGAGGAGGACGGTGGAGGGGGCGACCGGGCGGACGGCGCGCGCGGATGGGCCCGCGGGGGCTGGATGCGGGCTCCCCGGGCTGGCGGCGGGGATGTGGGCGCGGGACACGTGGCGCCCTTGGAGTGGCTGCGGGCGGCGGAGGAGATATTTTAGGATTTCGGACGAGGGGGGATCCGAATTTCGGGGAAGGGGTCTATATATAGGCATAGAGGGAGCTAGGAGAGTCCAAATGAGGTGCGGTTTTCGGCCACACGATCGTGATCGAACGCTCTAGATGATGGAGAAGGCTTAGGTAGGTTTTGGGCCAAATTGAAGGGGTGTTGGGCTGCAACACACACGAGGCCTTTTCGGTCCCTCGGTTAACCGTTGGAGTATCAAACGAAGTCCAAATGATACGAAACTTGACAGGCGGTCTACCGGTAGTAAACCAAGGCCTCTTGGCAAGTCTCAGTCCAATCTGGAAATGATTAATCCCCACACATGAAAGAAAGGAAGAAATGACCACCGGAGGAGAACGAAGCGTCGGAATGCAAAACGGACAACGGGGAAAATGCTCGTAGCATGAGATGAACACGTATGCAAATGCAATGCACATGATGACATGATATGAGATGCATGACAACGACAACAACACACGGAGACAAAAACCCGAACCCAAGAAAATAAAGTAACTTAACGTCGGAAATGGCAAGAGTTGGAGTACAAATTGGGAAAGTTACATGCGGGGTGTTACATCAACCTCGAGATCATGTTTCCAAAATGAGGCTGGATTACACACAAGGTGCCAGTTCCCTGATGATGCTGGATTAGACACAAGGTACAAATTCCCAGATGATGCTGGATTACACACAAGCCAGGTGGAGTCGTCAGCTGTTCGTGTCCTCATGCCATTAGTAAAGGCTGAAAGAAAGCATGCAGCAGCCCTTGAGAATGTAGCTGAGTTCCTGAAGAAGCGAAAAGAGCAATCAGATGATGTCTTCACCCAAGCCAAAGAAGAGATGGAAGAAGCCAGAAATAAGCTAGCAGAGGCAGAGCAGGCTAGGCGTCTCCTGCTATCTAAAACGGTTGTCAATACAAAATTTCCTTCATAATAGCTAGGTTCAAATGTTTATCCAGTCAGCATGCCTATTGTGATGTCCGTGCATCTACTGATGTAGCACAAAATGTTTTTTTCGGGTCATGTAATAACAGGAATTACTTTCCAAACAATAACAGACGAAGCATTGGACATGGTATAGTTCACGCGCAAGCCCGACATTCCAAGTTCAACTTCCACATCAAACTCATGTTCACAGATATCTGCACATTCATACATAATGTCCACAACCATGATTCACTTCAAAGCCAAAAAATGTGAGGAGAGTTATAAATAAAGAAAATCCTCTACTAGTTCCTGCTACCAGTGCGAGCACAACAAGTCAAGACCATGCGTAAATTAATTATATTGTAGTCATTTTTTGTGTTCTAAAATGCCTGCCGGCTCGCGGAAGGATGTGTTGCCGGCACACTTACCAATTCAATGAAGGCAGGCGGGGCAGTCTTAAGCTGGTTGCACGCGGCGAGGAGGCGTGCTCAGCCGGGCCTGCAGCGAGTGCGGCCCTTTTGGCCAGCGCGCCGGTTCAATGCCTGCGCTATGAGAGGTCGCGTCCATGTCATAGCAATCACTCCCTCTAGTCCTTTTTTGTTTGGGTATAACAAAATCTCGTTTTCCATTCACATATTAGTGGTAGGAGTTGTGCGTGTGTGTCTGAGAGAGAGAGAGAGGAGACGGTAGTCGGGGTTGTCTGATCGGTAAACAAATGAATAATGTTAGTATGGGATGGAGACGAAAAGGAGACCGCAACAAATGTTGTGTCTACAGGAGAGATAGAGTAATTTTAGTGGTATGAGTCATATGTAGAGACATATAGGGTGTGTGTGAGAGAGAATCCCATAGAGACAAAGTGAAAGACGAGTGGAGACTGTTTGTTTGGTGGTGAAAAAGAAAGCTTAGGTACCGAGTGATACCAGAGAACAGTAGAGACGTGAGAGATAATGAAAACCATGTAATTTATAATGATAGGGAGAGTGTGACACTTCTCAAGGGAGACGTCGAGAGACCATGTTTGTGAGGATAGGAGCAACATGAAGTGAGCGTGCGGGTGAGCTGGAGAAAAGAGAGTGATAGCTACCTGAAGGAGCATGCATGCGAGAGAGATGGGCGTGAAAGGAGTGAACAAAAAAGGGATTCAAATATTTGAATTCGAGATGATGATACATGTAATCCATACTCGAACCAAAATTGATCTATCAAACATGCATACTCATATGAATTCACACGCATCTATGTTATTTAATATGTAGATATTACTGATCCATACATTTTAGTAGAACATAATTTGGTTAATTTTTTTCGAATTCAACCTTAAGATCTCGAGATCATTGTATTTGTAGATCATATTATACATATAAAGGAGCAGAATTCTTTGTTGTGCTTTTGAAAGTATATATATAAAAAATGATGTATATAGAATGTAATTCAATTGAAAATGGATCCCGCCCGAAAAAAAATAGAATACAAACGGGATTCGAATTGAGTTGGCACGGTAAACATGTACTCTGCAAAATTTGAACGAAGCGGGGAAAGTCGCAGTAACCGCCCGAAACCAAAATCTGCGAGATGGAAATCACTACTGCCTATCCCTGCCACGCAAAGCCTATATGCTGGATTTCTATAAGTTTCGATAGGGATAGATTTGTAATTTCACCCAAACGTGACGTAACCGCCTCCCACCCGGATTCATACACGGTGGGCGCCAAAACACAGAGTGTCCGCGGCCGAAATCGACTCCCTCCCTAATTCATATTCATACATGGTGGGCGCCAAAAACAAACTCTCGTCGGCAAATATTCGGTGTATTCGAGATTACCGTCCTATCCCCGACCGACTAGTGTTGCTGTGATGTAGTAGAAATTTGAAACGGGGGCTAAATTTGTAAATTTCCTCGCATTTGAGACAAGCGCACCCTGAATACATGGTTCCCCCCTTCCTCTCTACCTCCCTTTTCTCCATTCATACTCCGTGGGTGCCAAAAAACCCTCTCCACCCCACCCTCCTCCGTCCGCTGCCATCCGCCACCCCATCCACCGCCGTCCTCCTCCACCATGCCGGAGCTGATACCCCGACGTCGTCGTCCATTACAAGAGATCGAACTCTCTCATCCACGGCTTCAGACCGGGATCCTTGCATCCCGTCCTCTCGCTTCATCCCCGCCGTCGTCCACCTTGTCGGCGCCGCTCCTACGACCGTCTCATCCACCGTGCCCCGCCGCCACCGTCTACCCTCCTAGATCTGCTTCCACGCCGCCGACAGCCATCGGTACCGCAGCACCGTCAAATTCTCAGCAGATGCCTACACGGCGCCGCACCAGAGGCGGTACTCTTTCGTATCTGCTCAACTTATTTATCGCAGCAAGAAAATAGATCGCCACTGCTTTACTCTGATTTCTTGTCTTGGTTGCGAAGTTTCCTTTGTCCGGTTTGCACCTCAGATCCGCCATGGCACGCTCAACACCATACTTGCAATGCTTATGGTTTTCCCCTTTTATATTCCACACTAGTTAAATCACAGTAGGCTAAATTTCAAAATTGGGTCAGTCGATTTTCAGAGCTCGCCGGAGTTCGCCGGTGCGATCGAAGGGGCTCGGGTGGTTGTGGGGCCTCGCCAAACGAAGAAAACTCGATGCAGGTGGGGTTGGGGTGGGGGTGGGGGTGGCGTAGGAACACAGGCGGTGGGGGCTGGTGGTCCGGTCGGCGGCCCGTGCGGTGTTCTGTATGGGAAGAATCAGAGACGAGGAAGAAGAAGGGTTAGGAGATGTAGGATCTTCATCCAACCGCCTGAAATGGTCGAGAGATAGCTAGGAGTTGCATTCTTAATGCGCTCTGGTTCATCATGTGTGGGCACTGCGCAACGAACATTTTATTATCCAAAATCTGCTTGCTCTTCTTTACCATGTTCCTCTTCCATTCTTCTTTAATATGTACTCTCTCCGTTCCTAAATACAAGTCTTTGTATAGATTCCACCATGGACTACATATGGAGCAAAATGAGTGAATCTACACTCTAAAATGTACCTGGATACATCTTTATGTGATCCATAGTGGAAATCTCTACCAAGACTTATATTTTGGAACGGAGGGAGTATGATAGTAGTACAGTATGTTCCTTGTACTGAAGATGAGCAGGGACATTTGCAGTGTAGAGGTCTATACGGTCGGTTGTGATGGACACTTTGAGCCTCTTTGATTCATAGGATCTTGTAAACATAGGAATAGGATTTGTAGTGGCCGGCCCACTTGAATCCTATAAGAATAGCAAGGAAATGCGGGGAGATGTGTCGGCTTTGAGAGTTACATTGATATTAACAGTACCGCACCTTCACTTGAAGAGAGCTGGTATCCGAAGCCTTTCTAGCCGTACCGGCAATACTAGCACATATATTCTAGCAAGTTCCACTTTGCTGATTTTACTCTGATGCTTAAGGTTTTCCCGTTATATCTACACTATGATCTATGTAGCTGCTTTGTGTCGCACTAGTAGCAGTCCACTCTTGAAGCTAAACACTGCAATGACTTACAAAATTGGCACCAAGGCATTGAGTGCCATTCTAGATGCAATGAAACTCATACGCTCCCCACCTGTTGATTCTTGTTAAAAATATCATCCTAATGACTATTCTAACCTCGAGGAGTCAAAGGCAGATGGCCTGTCCTATTCACCCATCAAGGTGCCTGTTCTAATTTGGCAATGTTTTATTGATTGCGGGTATCTTGCATATGTTGTCTTGCATTTCTTCTACTTTGTTGCACCGCCATCTGCTTAGTTTACTCATCATATATGTCGAGATGCCAGGCCCATCCATTACCAATACATATTTCATCTGTCATCATACCATGTTTTTCCACTCAAATGTTGTTCTTGTGCATCAGACATCAAAAAGGAAGAGGGTGATTGCCGAACCTGAAGGAGCACCAGCAAAGTCCTTGAAACACGTGGTGGTGCCAGAGAAATCAGACAGCACCCCACTTATATTGGTTATACAACCAGTGACACAAAACGTAGGACCGACTCCAGCAGACTGTACCCATACTTCACTGGCCACACCACTAGCCCCACCACACAGGACCTGCACTCCAGCAAAAGGTATACCGATTTCATTTGCCATAGCACCAGCTGTACCACAGAAAAATCCCACTCCAGCAAAAAGTACAGCAAGTCCACCGGCTGAAGACCTATCCCAACTGCAGAGACGGCCAATTCCTGCAGATTGGAACCCCATTCCATTTATTCCCAATTTAAAAGACAATGCTTTCAATGTTGTTAGGGACTACGTGCATATATTCCCATCATGGGAAGATTATTGTGAAGACAAACACCATTTTCACATCTTCCTGTCCAACTTACGTGTAAGTGCTATTATCCATGGCTATTAGTTTCCTGTTTTCTACTGACTAAACACATCAATGATTTACATTACATTGTTGTAACTAGGCGAGGGTCAATCTGGATAGTCATGATGAGCAAAGCTTGCTTGTGATTTTCAAGGAAGCATTGCAGCGGTATCGGTGTTACCTGAGGAAATCACACTTTGATGGCAAGTCTATAAACGAATTCCCGGTGAAGTATCCTGTGCTAAATTTAGAAGACATTGAATGGAAAAACATTGTTATGCACTGGTCTCGTTTCTAGGATGAGGTACTGTCTATGAAATCACATGACAATTTGAACTTCTACTTTTCCACATGTGCCTTACGGATCTTTTTTGCAGGAAATCTGCTCGAAGAAGAATTCCGGTTTGACAAGAACGACAGGATATCTCAAATATGCTGCCCGCTGCTTTTCTCTTGTTAGTACCTATTGTCCTGTATCACTGTACTTGCATACATACCTGGTTCATTATGTGACAGCAGTATGCATGATAGCTTTCTTATCAATTGTTCGCTCCAAATTATCTAATCTGTATGAATGGTTACATTAGTGTAGAATATATCCAATGCCAATGTTTTTTTAGCTCTGCATTGTTCTTGTGAGTACATGATGTCCTTTATCAGTGTACTTATAATGACAGGTAGTTGTTCATGTACCATCACTTGCATCTTATTTTCCTTTGCCCTCCATTTTCTACACATCAGATCTATATTTACTCTTCCCATAAGGTTGGTACTGAAGAAGTTTAGCTGTGCATTGCTCTTGGCTGTACCTTTTGCTTGTATCGCTGCACTTACATTTATAGCTACTTGGTTATGTAGCATCACTCTTCATCTTATCTTAAATATTCTCCATTTTTTCGTGTATTATCACATCTATATTTACTCTTAACAAAATGTAGAATAAAGGAAATGCTTTTGAAGAAGATTCTATGGTAAACTTCTTGAATTGCCCCCCCCCCCATCAGCATGGACAAGGCCTTTATAGAGCATGTCTTCACCAATAATGTAAGTTTGTCCATCTCAAGCCATCAAACTTTGTTGTATATATTTGGTTAGGCATGACTGCAACAGCTGTTTATTTTTTGTGTTTGCATCAAATTGCTTGTTTAAAGTTTATTATATGTAGTTCATAAACAAAAGTTCGTCCTTTCTCAATTTAAGTTCTCAGTTGTACAACCAAGTTCCTTCTTCATACCATGTAAATTAAACTATACAGAGCAAGTGATCTTCTTTTGCACTGCATGTATGCTTCTGTACTTCATTTGTAATCCAGTGGTGTGGTGAACCTACCCCTACAGCACAATGTCATATTCTGCAATGTCTTAACTATGAAAAATGTCATATCATTCTACTATTATTTAAACGGTCTCTTTATTTGCCAATCTGAAATGGTCTAAATTGATAGCACACTAACCATTGATACTTATGAGTTCTTGATCTGTAATCCAGTGGTGTCGTGAAGCTGCCAACTCCTTCACAATGTCATTTCCTGCCATGTCTTGGCCTGAATAATACCATATTGTGTTAATGCAAATTTAAACTGTGTCACTTTATTCGTCAGTAAGAAATGTGATGAATTGTCAGCACTGATACTTTTATGTGCAAAACCTGTCATCTGTCTACTTGTTTATCTTTCAGAGTGAGGAAGATATGAGTGTTGAACAAGCGCAGTCTCATCATCTTGCTCAGCTGCTTGCGCTGCAGCTCCCCAGCAGGGCTAACCTTTTTTGAACTCTATTGAAGTGCTGTCGGTTTTGTATATTATTTTGTCGGCGTGTTTATTTGCACTGGTGGCGATCTTTGATGTCCAGTGTATGTAATCTGCTGTCTGCTTGTGCTTTATTATCATAATGGCGAACTTTGATGCCTAGTGGATGTAATATGTCGTAATTTCTTTATTGTATAGTATAGGTTTTTTCTTATTCCCGATGCTGCAGTTATTTTACTGTATATATATCCTGTCTTCGCAGTAAACCGGCCAAACTGTAAAATTACGGTACATAATCGGGCCGTCATGCAATCACGATGTAGGTTGGGCCTGAAATGTGCCGATCAGCTCACGGGCCGGCAGCAGCCCGAAATGAACCCCGGCCCATGATTGTGCGAATCAAATCACGGGCTTTTAACAGGCCGAAAAATTGTCTCGGTCCTTGTTTGGCCCAATCAGATATCGGCTGCGAGCAGGCTGGATGCAAACCGGGTCGTAGTTAGGCCCAACTATATGACAAGCTTTTAACATGCTAAAATTAATATAGGGCCGAAATGTTAAATGGGCCCTTAACAGGCCAAAACTAATATTACGCCGAATTACTAAGTGGGCCTTTAGCAAGTGGGACCAAAAGCATAGTGTCCAGTTGACGGGCCGAATCTGATATGGGCCATAATTAGGCCCAAAACCTCTTAAAGGGTCGGACCTGATCTAGGCCGTAATTTGGCCCAGAACATGGTAGGCTTTTAACGGGCCGGATCTCATATGGGCCACTATTAGTCCCGGAGCGTGGCATGCCATTAATAGACCGTATCAAATATGGGCCGGCATTTGTCCCAAAACATGGCAGCCAGTTAACTTGCCGGCCTACTAGGGTCCTCAAAATCTTGTGGGCCTATAGCTGGGCCGGCCCATTAATGTCGGCGAAATCTCGTGGGCCTTTACCTGGGCCGGCCTATTATGGCACACAAAATTCTTGTGGGCCTGTACCTGGGCCGGCCCATTATGGCCCGCGAAATCTTGTGGGCCTTTAGCTGGGCCAGCCCATTATGGTCCGCAAAATCTCGTGGGCCCTTAGCTGGGCCGACCCATTATTGTCCGCAAAATCTTGTGGGCCTTTAGTTGGACCAGCCCATTTAAACTTGTTGGGCCGTGCCACGTGTCGACGTATCATATGCGCCTTTTGTCCAGTGAGTGGATGACATCTGTCCCGATGATGAGCCGACACATGTTTCCTCTAGCCAATGATGATTTTACACGTGGAAAATCCTCATTGGTCGGGGCTGTTAACAGGGTTATCGGATCCAAAACCCGACCCGATAGCTTAACGGCGTTCCTTTACGGTGGATTCCACGTGTCGGTCACCCTTGACAACAGCACTTCTGTGACGCGCGATTTGTCGTCATGGAAGTGGACACTTCCGTGATGATAATTTTGGTAATATCATGGAACACTTCAACGACAGCACAAGTATGACTATCTTGATTCTGTCATAAATTTCTCATGGATGTACATGCATGACAAAAAAAGCGACCTACTGTGACAAACACGTATCATCACGGAACTGTATTTTTTTGTAGTGGAGGTGCAGGCGTCCTGCCTGGGATCATCCTAAAGTACTCCTGGTCGCCGTCAGCGGGCTGCACGTAGTAGTAGGCACCTCCCGAGTAGTAGTAGTCGTCATGGACAGTGGCGTCTGGCTCCTGGGCTCCAACATCTGGACGGAACAATTGGGTATAGGAAGGGGGGAAAGGGGGAGCAAAGCAACCGTGAGAACTCATCCAAAGTACTCGCAAGCAAGGAGCTACACTACATATGTATGCATTGGTATCAAATGGAATAAGGGTATCATATGTGGACTGAACTGCAGAATGCCGGAATAAGAGGGGGATAGCTAGTCCTCTCGAAGACTATGCTTCTGGCAGCCTCCGTCTGGCAGCATGTAGAAGAGAGCAGAAGGTAAATCCGCCAAGTAGCATCGCATAGCATAATCCTAACCGATGATCCTCCCCTCATCGCCCTGTGAGAGAGCGGTCACCGGTTGTATCTAGCACTTGGAAGGGTGTGTTTTATTAAGTATCCGGTTCTAGTTGTCATAAGGTCAAGGTACAACTCCAAGTCGTCATGTTACCGAAGATCACAGCTATTCAAATAGATTAACTTCCCTGCAGGGGTGCACCACATTTCCCAACATGCTCGATCCCCTTTGTCCGGACACACTTGTCTGGGTCATGCCCGGCCTCGGAAGATCAACACGTCGCAGCCCTACCTAGGCACAACAGAGAGATCAACACGCCGGTCTAAATCCTATGCGTGCATGGGTCTGGGCCCATCGCCCATTGCACACCTACACGTTGCGTGGGTGGCCGAAGAGCAGACCTAGCAACCTCCATTACAAAGGAAGTTGCCTTACACGGTCCAACCCGGCGCGAGCCGCTCAGTCGCTGATGTCACGAAGGCTTCGGCTGATACCACGACGTCGAGTGCCCATAACTGTTCCCACGTAGTTGGTTAGTGCGTATAGGCCAGTAGCTAGACTCAGATCAAATACCAAGATCTCGTTAAGCGTGTTATCTTGAAGTCACCGCGAACGCTGACCAGGGCCAGGCCCACCTCTCTCCTAGGTGGTCTCAACCTGTCCTGTCGCTCCGCCACAAAGATCCACCCAGAGGGCCGTCGGGACAAAGGTCCTTTCAGCCCCCACTCCGTGAATCACTCGCGGGTACTCCTCGAGCCAACCCGACTTTAGTCATCACATTTATCATGTGTAAAGTATATAGTATATACTCATGATCACCTCCCGAGTGATCACGTCCCGATAGTATAGCATGGTAGACGGACAAGTATGTAGGGCCACTGATGATAAACTAGCATCCTATACTAAGCATTAGGATTGCAGGTAAAGGTAACAACAGTAGTACCAAGGACAGGCTATGCATCATGATAGGATTAACGGAAAGCAGTAACATGCTACACTACTCTAATGCAAGAAGTACAGAGAAGGGTAGGCGATATCTGGTGATCAAAGGGGGGGGGGGGCTTGCCTTGTTGGTCGAGCAAGAGAGAGGGGTCGTCAACACGTAGTCGTACTGGGTAGCGGCGGCGTCGATCTCAGTGTCTAGCGAGAGAAGAGGGGGAAGAAACAATAAATATAATGCAAACAAATGCATAGTGATGCATGACATGACAAAGTGTGATGCTAGGTGTGCCCTAACGCAGTATGAGGTGGTACCGGTGAAGGGGGGAAACATCCGAGAAAATATCCCCGGTGTTTCGCGTTTTCGGACAGATGAACCGGAGGGGGAAAGTTGCGTGTTCGCTATGCTAGGGATGCGTGGCGGATGAACGGGTTGCATACCCGAATTCGTCTCGTCGTTTTGAGCAACTTTCATGTACAAAGTTTTTTCATCCGAGTTACGGTTTATCTTATATGAATTTTAAAAGAATTAAATCATTTTTAGGATTTATTTAATTATTTTAATTCAACATCATCCAAAATAGTGTTTGCTGATGTCAGCATGACATCAGCAGTTGATCTAGTCAACCTGACAGGTGGGTCCCACCTGTCAGTGACACATTTAATTATCCAGTTTAATTAACCTAATCAGGATTATAGGGGGGTGCGCCCCACTGTCATTGACTAATTAATTAATTAACTAACAGTTTAATTAGTTTAGTTAGTTATTTGGTTAATCTTAATTATGATTAATTAGTTTAATTAATTGTTTAGTTTAATTAATCAAGAATAATGAAGTTAATTATTTATTTATTTAATTAATTAACTAGCAAAAGAGCTCGTGCGTTGCAATGGGAGAGAAAACATAACACATGCTCCTAACTCAACAATCATCCCTCAAGACCACAATAGGTCCATCTCCTTTATTGTTGCGAGGCATCATATTTGTGTTGCCGCTTATCCTCCTTCTCACCCTCGGCAACTGCCTCGGTGTTCACACAAAACAATAAAAACATGTGTTGAATATGGTTAATCCTAAGGCGTCTCTCTCTCTCCCTCTCTCTCTCTCTCTCTCGCTTTCTCTCACTCTCGCGACGAGAAATCTGTTGTTTCCCCATGCGACACTTTTCAGAGGTATGCATGTGTAGTTATCGATGTTTTATTTTCCCTATATGGTTATAGTGCGGTGTTTATTTGCAATCTGGATTACCGCCGGTATGAAAAAACGGATCTTGCGCTATAAATTATAAGTTTGCTTCCATAACAATATTTTAAAAATATTTAACAGGTAAAATTAACATCATATTTAGATTCCACACATTTTTCTAATAAAATTTCATATATAATATGTTAAAATCGAAGTTACGGTTTAAAAGATACAAATAATTCATAAAATCATTTGGTTTGACTCAAATATATTCCAAAATCATATTTTAAAATACTTCTCTACTACTTAAAAAGAACGTAAGGTTCCCATTTCACCTTTCTCCTCACCACCCTTTCGTCCAGCCTTCCATGTATATGATAATCAATCACCTTAATTTACTTACCTTCTGAATACTATTTTAATTTACCTACCAAACTTCTAATCAAAATATAAGGTAATTCACGGTCAGAATTTGATGAACATTTATTTACACAATCACATTGTTATTGACAGGTAAATCACAAACTAACGTACTAGAATATTTATATCCCATTGCAACGCACGGACATTGTTCTAGTAACAGGTAAAAATAATCTCCTATTCATATTGTACGTATTTTTCTATAAATTTCATATATAACATGTTCAAATCGGAGTTACAGTTTAAAAGATATGGATGATTTTAAAAAGCATTTGTTTGACTTAAATATGATCTGTGGATGAATTACCTAAAACATCAGGGGGGGGTTCAAAAAATGTAAAATAACAGTTCTGGTGTGACTTAAATCCAGACGGCGGGTTGATTTCAAGAAAAGACAGGGATTTTTGTGTAAAATACAAAATTAAAGATTCATTTTAACTTAAAACATGACTGCGGGTTGAATTCTCTGAAATAGAGGGACTTTTCTAAAAAATGCCATGACGGACGACAGAAACCCAATTTGCTTTATTATTAGGTAAAGATTAATATTATTTTTATTTATTTATTATATATATATATATATATATATATTAACGTTCCAGGGCAGTGGCCCCATTCGTCATTGGCCCGGAGGGGGCTTGCGGACGCTGGGCGATTCGGGCGCACCAATGCGGGGCGTGCTGGCGCCTGACCTGGGCGACGGCCGAACGGGCGTCGGTGGGCGCTGGCGTGGACCAGCGGCAGCATGCCAGGGAGGCGCCGACGTGGCCTGGCATGGCGGAGCCAAGGCGCAGGGGGGCACAGCGCGACGGGGCGGAGGTGGTGCGGGTGCGCACTACATGCGGCAGGGCGGCGTAGATGCAGCAGGGGCGAGGCGCGGCTGAGCGGAACGGCGAGGCCAGGCGGCGAGGGGAGCGGCGCGGCGCGCTGGCTGTGGCCAGAGCGGGCGCGTGGCGGCGGGGACGTGTGTGCGTGGGCGATGGCGCAGGACGCCGAGCAAGGCAAGGAGGAGGGCCGCGGGCATGACCAGTGTGGCCCACGCGCGTGCGGGCGCCGGAGAGCAAGGCCATGGCCGAAGTAGCCGGAGCAGGGGTGAGGCCACGCGTGGGCCGGGCGTGCGGCCGCGGCGAGCACGCATCGGGCGCGACCGGGTCGCGTGGTGCACGCGATGACCGCGGCGAAGTGCGGGACAGAGAGGGGATGGGAGAACGGGGGTGGCCTCACGGTGGTTTGCAGTGAACGTGGCAACACGGAGTGAGGTGGATGACGGGGACGATGGGGTCAACGCAGAAGTAGGCTGGCAGGGAGGCGGCGAGGTGGTCGCGAGGTCCAGCGACGTTAGAGGCGGTGCGGCGTCGCGCGTCTAGCTGCGGGGATCGATCCCCTCCCCGATCCAAATGGGATCGAGAGGAGTGGGGGAGGAGACGTGGATGAGTGGGGGTGAGTGGGAGGTGTCGGTTAGGGTTTCCCCCGTGGTGGGGTTATGGCAGGGGCGGGTCGGTCGGCTGGGCCAGGTAGGCGGCCTAGCCTGTGAGCTGGGCCGTCTGGCCCAGTTGGCCAGGGGGGCATTCTTTTTCTTTTTCTTTTTTTGTCTTTCATTATTTCTCTTTTACTGTTTTAATTCAACTTCGGGCATTTAAATATTTTATAAATTTGTGTTTTCTCTACTATAATAATCTATGCCATTTTTGGCACGCTCCAAGCATTTTTGTTTTAATTTTTGGAAAACTTTTATTATTTAACTTTATTTTAAAGTCGAATTTTGAATCGGTTTTGAACTAACTGTAGTTTAGCAATAGTAACCGTGGTGACGTGACACCATTTGCATGGAATTACTGTAGCTTGATTACCCGGGCGTTACAAAACTCCTCCACTACAAGAAATCTCGTCCCGAGATTTAGGAGGTAGAAGGAAACAGTGCGGGGTATTCCTCACGCAGGCGATCCTCGCATTCCCAAGTGGCTTCATCTTCAGAGTGATGCGACCACTGGACTTTGAGGAACTTGATCGCTTTGTGACATGTGCGGCGTTCAGCTTGGTCGAGAATGCGGACCAGATGCTCTTTATAGGAGAGGTCCTGTTGCAATTCGACCACTTCATGATCCACTGCTCGGATTGGGTCCTTGAAGCAACGGCGGAGCTGTGACACGTCGAACACATTGTGAACCTGAGAAAGGTTCGGCGGAAGCTCCAGTTGATATGCCACTTTTCCACGCCTTTCAAGAATAGTGAAGGGAACGATATAGCGAGGAGCTAGCTTGCCCTTGATCCCGAAGCGGTGAGCACCCTTCATTGGGGTAACTCGAAGATAAGCCTTTTCGGCAGGTTGATTGACCATGTCTTGGTGATGACGGTCATACTGACTTTTCTGACGTGACTGAGCAGTCTTGAGATTCTCTCTAATAATGCGAACTTGTTCTTCGGCCCGTTGGATAATATTCGGACCAAAGAGTGGACGTTCACCAGTTTCTGACCAGTTCAGAGGGGTCCGACACTTTCGTCCATATAGCACTTCGAAGGGGGACATCTTCAGACTAGCTTGATAGCTATTATTATAAGAGAACTCGGCATATGGAAGAGATTCCACCCATTTCTTGCCGAAGGAAATTACACAAGCTCGAAGCATGTCTTCGAGAACTTGGTTGACACGTTCAACCTGCCCTTGCGACTAAGGATGAAAAGCAGTATTGAACGACGGATGGTTCCCATAGCTTATTGGAAACTTGCCCAGAATCTTAAAGTGAATAAACTGCCACGGTCTGAACTGATAACCAGTGGAATACCGTGAAGTGAAACAATTCTGGACATGTAGAGAGTTGCAAGCTAACTAGCAGTGATTGTTTCTTTGACCACCAGAAAATGTGCAACTTTAGAAAGCCGGTCGATGACGACAAGAATAGCATCATTACCTTTCTGCGATTTGGGAAATCCAGTGACGAAGTCCATTTCAACATGGTCCCATTTCCATTCAGGAATAGAGATAGGTTGCAGAGTTCCAGCAGGCCTTTGATGCTCTGCTTTGACACGACGGCAAACGTCACACTCAGCAACATAACGAGCAATGTCCTACTTCATATTAGACCACCAGAATCTCTGACGAATATCCTGATACATCTTTGTACTACTAGGATGAATAGATAAAGGCGTATCATGAGCTTCTTTCATAACCTTTTTAGTCTGATCCAGGTTTTTCCTCGAACGTGGTACCACTAGGCGGCCTTTGAAGTACAAGGCGCTATCATCAGCGATAGTGAAGAATGAAGGCTTTCCTTCTGCAAGATGGCGTTTAATCTTATGGACTTCAGAGTCATAACCTTGAATAGTCTTTATACTATCTACGAGATTTGGTACGACAGCCAGGGTATTTAGAGAACCCTTAGTAACAACACAAAGATTCATCTTCTGAAACTGTGGGGGAGAGGGAGTGAGTGCTCCAGGAGGAACAATATGAAGATTCAGCTTTCTAAATTCTTCGACAAGCGAGGGCTGAACTTTGTGAACCTGGAGGTGGTTGCATTAAGACTTGCGAGTCAAGGCATCAGCCATTACATTAGCCTTGCCAGGGGTATAGGATATACCCACGTCAAAGTCTGCAATAGTCTCCATCCATCTCTGCTGACGGAGGTTCAGATCTGGCTGAGTAAACAGATACTTCAGACTTTGGTGGTCGGTGAAGATCTCGCAACGATTACTGAGAAGGTAATGTCACTATTGCTTCAGTGCATGAATGACAGCGGCAAGCTCGAGGTCGTGAACTGGGTAGTTTTCTTCATCAGGGCGCAGTTGACGAGAGGCATAAGCAATCACTCTGAACTCTTGCATTAGGACACAGCCTAGTCCTTGACGGGAAGCGTCGCAGTAAATGACGAAGTCCTTCTTAGTATCAGGTGGAGCTAGCACTGGGGCAGAAGTCAACTTATCTTTGAGTGCCTGAAACTTTCCTAACACTTGTCTGTCCATTCGAACTTGACACCCTAATGCAACAGATTAGTCAGAGGCCTGGCAATCTTGGAGAAGTTCTCGATGAATCGACGACAATAGCTGGCGAGACCGAGAAAACTTCGGACTTGCTTGACATTCTTCGGAGGAGTCCAATCGAGAATAGCCTGAACTCGTTCATTGTTGACGGCAATACCATCCTTGGAGATGACATGCCCAAGATAGGTTACTTCGGGGAGCCAGAATTCACACTTGGAATACTTAGCATAGAGTTGATGCTCTCGAAGCTTTTCCAGCACAAGACGAAGATGTTCAGCATGTTCTTCTTTGTTCTTGGAAAATACCAGGATATCATCCAGATAAACCACGACAAACTTGTCGAGTTAATCCATGAATATATAGTTCATCAGACGAGAGAAGGTGGCGGGAGCATTCGTTAAGCCGAATGACATGACGGTGTACTCGTATGATACCGAGTCACGAAGGCGGTTTTTGGGATATCCTCTTCACGAACACGGATCTGGTGGTAACCCAATCTCAAGTCGAGTTTGGAGAACACTAATGAGCCAGCCAGTTGATCATAAAGATCATTGATCCGAGGAAGAGGATATCTATTCTGAATGGTAGCTTGGTTTATAGGACGGTAGTCTTGGACTAATCAGTTTGTCCCATCCTTCTTCTTAACAAAGATAGAAGGTGCTCCCAAGGAGAGAAACTAGGGCGAATGAAACCTTTGACACGAGATTTGTCGATTTCTTCCTTAAGCTCAATGAGTTCATACGGCGGCATCTTGTAGGGTCATTTGGCTATAGGAGTGGTGCCTGGTTTCAAGTCGATGATGAATTCGACAGCTCTAGCAGGGGGAATCCCTGGAAGTTCTTCCGCAAAGACGTCTTGGAATTCACGAATGATGGGAATGTTTTCAATGCCCTCGAGTGTTGCAGCATTCAATGCATTCAAGGCATAAAGTCGTGCCTCTTCGTTCTAAACTAGATGAGCTTGGTAAGGAATTATTTCATCAGAAGGGTGTAGGAGATGCACGATCTTAGTGGCGCAAACTATAGAAGCAGTATGCGCTTTCAACCAATCCATTCACAGAATGAGATCAATGCTACAGGACTTCAGTACAATGGGAGACACAAGGAATTCCAGTCCTTCAATTTCAACGGGGACGTCGTTGCAAATCATGGAGGTCCGACATTGGTCCGCGGGAGTGTGCACTAATAGTGAAGTGTTCATGTCCTCACATTTAATGTCGTGCAAGCATGCAAAATCTTCTGACATGAATGAATGTGATGCACCTATATCAACTAAAACAGATGCTGGTACTGAATTTACGAGAAGTGTACCCATCACGGTAGTAGGCTGGTCTAGAACTTCATTGACATCACCGTGGTTGGCATGAAAACAACCATAAGACCTGGCATTGTTGTTGCGAGGCTGTTTGCTTCCACGGCCAGGTGTAGGAAGGGACAGTTGATTCTGGTTCTGAAAGCAGTTCCTAGCGAGGTGACCTGGTTGGCCACACTTGTAGCACAGACCATTATTGGGAGTGGGAACATGAGCTTGGGGTGGTGGAGCTGGAAGCCTTGGATGCCTAGTTGGTGGGGGAGGCAGACGCGGTGCAGGATAGGACTGCCTTGGAGCAGGTGCAGTTGGCTGGTACATGCTGTTGGGAATCCATATTCTACACTTCTGCGAGGACGGGCCCGAAGATGAGCCTGTGTCACGGTTGCGCCTGTGAGAGCTCTGGTGTTCCTGCAGACCAGTTTCGGCATTGATGGCCTTGTTCACCAAGGTGGAGAAATCAGCAAAGTTATGCACTAGAAGTGCGAGCTTGATATCAGCTTGAAGGCCATCACGGAACTTCTCCTGTATGCATGCATCAGTTGCAATGTCTTCTTCAGCATAGCGGGACAGATCCAAAAACTCCCGCTAATAAGCTTCGACAGTTTTGTTGCCCTAGGTGAGGTTGCGAAACTGGCACTTCTTCCGGTCCATGACTCCTTGAGGAATGAAGCGAGCATGAAAAGTAGCTTGGAAGTCTGGCCAGGTGATGATTGTTCCAACTGGCAGAGTACGCCTGTGACGGTCCCACCATTGAGCAGCGGGTCCCTTCAAGAAGAAGGAAGCAAAGGTGATGTAGCTGGCAGGGGCTACATCAGCAGACTCCATCTCATAGGTGATGTCACGGAGCCAGTCATTAGCATCCAGAGGCTGAGTTGAGCTGCGATACACAGTTGGGTTGAGGCGCATGAAATCCTGCAGAGTCACTTGGGCTGGCTGCTGGTTCATATTGGGGCGAGGAAACTGAGCCATCATATTTTCCATGAATTGGCGGTTCAGCTCTAACTGTTGGATCATATCAGCCATGTACTCAGGCGGTGGTGGGGCATGTCCACCATGACCACGACCACCTGGTCTAACCATCCTGCTAATATATAACAGGGGTAGTTCAGCATTGAGAATTTGCAAGGACAAGAATCATTCATGATGAAACATGCATAATGAAAGGAACACGATAGATACTACTTGGTAGTTGGCATATCTTACAAAAGAGATCATGCATAGAGTTCGGTACACAGAGTTCAGTACATAGGCTAAGAACATCATAGGCGGCACGCAGGCTCGCGGCGAATGCATCTAACACTAACAAGCAAGCCTACATCAGTCCCAGGAGGAACTGTGGAGGTAGGTGTAGCCTGACAGCTGGTAGTGACATGAAGGGAAGTCCTCCACGTGAGTAGCCTGGGGTCCGCGGATACTCTGATGCGGAACCCGATGCGCAGGTGGAAGGAGAGGACCAAGTGCGGGAGAGTAGCCTCCCACATCTGGCCAGCCGACACCCTGGGGCATGACGGTCCTGGCAGGGTAGATCACAGAACGCGACAGATCACCAGATCGGACAGAGGGGTGCAATAGCGTCAGAGCACGGCACAGGTGCCGACGGGTGGTGTACAACTTGTGGCGAAGAGCTCGGTTAGCTCTATCCAGCCCATCAGCATGCAGATCCAGGTTCTGATGGTAGAAGGGCTCTCGGGTGACAGTGGATCAGGCAGCAGTGTAGTATCCCTCTGCACCAACATCTGATGCGATAGCAATGTGCCTGAAGGGGGAGGTGTCCAACTCCCGATACTCTCCACGAAGAAGTGTTAGAGCAGCATAAGAAGCATCATGGACCGCCATGTCGATAGTCACTCCAACACCATGAGCAGTGTGTAGCACGGTAGTGGAGTCATACTCCCGAGAGTAGATGTGGACGATGGCACGGTACTGCTCCTGGTTGAAGTCCTGGTACTCCTCGTATACATTGTACTCAGGGTGCCAGCGATAACCCAGATAGGTCATCATCTCAACCAACACAGTAGGTGATCCTGATGCACCAATGGCCGTCGTGTGGTGCACGACCTGTCTTGTGGGTTCCATCTGAAAACAAAGATGTTTTCACATGAGTCAAATGACAATGTGGATAATGTCAAATACTACTCTAAAGAATAACTAAGACTTATTCAACTTTGGGGTGAACATGGTCACGGGATCCTAATGTTATAGTTAGTAAAATCATTTAACCCGAGTAGAAGAGAGTTTAGAGTCCCAGAGTAAGGATCGAGGAGTAAAAGATCCTAATACCACCCAGATGGTGACGTGGGCCCGTAAGGCACACAGCCATGTTAGTAAAAGTTTTTGCATTGTCTAGACTCGACTTCGGCCAAGGAGTGTGGAAGGGGGATTCCTACAGGCAGTCGGCTCTGATACCAACTTGTGATGCCCTGAATTCAATCGTACACTAATCATACACGCAAACATGTACGATCAAGATCAGGGACTCACGGGAAGATATCACAACACAACTCTACAAATAAAATAAGTCATACAAGCATCATATTACAAGCCAAGGGCCTCGAGGGCTCGAATACAAGAGCTCGATCATAGATGAGTCAGCGGAAGCAACAATATCTGAGTACATACATAAGTTAAACAAGTTTGCCTTAAGAAGGCTAGCACAAACTGGGATACAGATCGAAAGAGGCGCATGCCTCTTGCCTGGGATCCTCCTAAACTACTCATGGTCGCCGTCAGCGGGCTGCACGTAGTAGTAGGCACCTCCCGAGTAGTAGTAATCGTCATTGACAGTGGCGTCTGGCTCCTGGGATCCAACGTCTGGACGCAGCAATCGGGTATAGGAAGGGGGAAAAGGGGGAGCAAAGCAACCGTGAGTACTCATCCAAATTACTCGCAAGCAAGGAGCTACACTACATATGTATGCATTGGTATCAAATGGAATAAGGGTATCGTATGTGAACTGAACTGCAGAATGCCGGAATGAGAGGGGGGTAGCTAGTCCTGTCGAAGACTATGCTTCTGGCAGCCTCCATCTTGCAGCATGTAGAAAATAGCAGAAGGTAAATCCACCAAGTAGCATCGCATAGCATAATCCTAACCGATGATCCTCCCCTCATCGCCCTATGAGAGAGCGATCACCAGTTGTATCTGGCACTTGGAAGGGTGTGTTTTATTAAGTATCCGGTTCTAGTTGTCATAAGGTCAAGGTACAACTCCAAGTCGTCCCGTTACCGAAGATCACGACTATTCGAATAGATTAACTTCCCTGCAGGGGTGCACCACATTTCCCAACATGCTCGATCCCCTTTGTCCGGACACACTTGTCTGGGTCATGCCCGGCCTCAGAAGATCAACACGTCACAGCCCTACCTAGGCACAACAGAGAGGTCAGCACGCCGGTCTAAATCCTATGTGCGCAGGGGTCTGGGCCAATTGCCCATTGCACACCTGCACGTTGCGTGGGCGGCCGGAGAGCAGACCTAGCAACCCGGCGCGCGCCGCTCAGTCGCTGACATCACGAAGGCTTCGGCTTATACCACAACGTCGAGTGCCCATAAATGTTCCCGCGTAGTTGGTTAGTGCGTATAGGCCAGTAGCCAGACTAAGATCAAATACCATGATCTCGTTAAGCGTGTTATCTTGAAGTCACCGTGAACGCCGACTAGGGCCAGGCCCACCTCTCTCCTAGGTGGTCTCAACCTGCCCTGTCGCTCCGCCACAAAGATCCACCCTGAGGGTCGTCAGGACAAAGGTCCTTCTAGCCCCCAATCCGTGAATCACTCGCGGGTACTCCTCGAGCCAACCAGACTTTAGTCATCACAGGTATCATGTATAAAGTATATAGTATATACCCGTGATCACCTCCCGAGTGATCACGGACCGATAGTATAGCATGGCAGATGGACAAGTATGTAGGGCCACTGATGATAAACTAGCATCCTATACTAAGCATTAGGATTGCAGGTAAAGGTAACAACAGTAGTAGGAAGGACAGGCTATGCATCAGGATAGGATTAACGGAAAGTAGTAACATGCTACACTACTCTAATGCAAGAAGTAGAGAGAAGGGCAGGCGATATCTGGTGATGAAAGGGGGGGGGCTTGCCTGGTTGCTCGGGCAAGAGAGAGGGGTAGTCAACACCATAGTCATACTGGGTAGCAGCGGCGTCGGTCTCGGTGTCTAGCGAGAGAAGAGGGGGAAGAAACAATAAATATAATGCAAACAAATGCATAGTGATGCATGACATGACAAAGTGTGATGCTAGGTGTGCTCTAACGCGGTATGAGGTGGTCCCGGTGAAGGGGGGGAACATCCGGGAAAATATCCCTGGTGTTTTGCTTTTTTGGACAGATGAACCGGAGGGGGAAAGTTGTGTGTTCGCCATGCTAGGGATGCGTGGCGGACGAATGGGCTGCGCATCCGAATTCATCTCGTCGTTCTGAGCAACTTTCATGTACAAAGTTTTTTCATCCGAGTTACGGTTTGTCTTATATTAATTTTAAAAGAATTAAATCATTTTTAGTATTTATTTAATTATTTTAATTCAACATCATCCAGAATAGTGTTTGCTGACGTCGGCATGATGTCAGCATGACATCAGCAGTTGCCCTGGTCAACCTGACAGGTGGGTCCCACCTGTCAGTGACACATTTAATTATCCAGTTTAATTAACCTAATTAGGATTAATTAGCGGGGTGGGCCCCACTGTGATTGACTAATTAATTAATTAACTAACCTTAATCATGATTAATTAGTTTAATTAATTGTTTAGTTTAATTAATGAAGATTATTTAATTATTTTATTAATATTATTTTTATTATTTATATATATATATATATATATTAAACGTTCCAGGGCAGTGGCCCCATTCGTCATTGGCCCAGAGGTGGCTTGCGGACACTGGGCGATTGGGGCGCACCAGTGCGGGGCGTGCTGGTGCCCGACCTGGGCGGCGGCCGAACGGGTGTCGGTGGGCGCCGGCGTGGAGCAACGGCAGCATGCCAGGGAGGCGCCGACGTGGCCTGGCGTGGCGGAGCCGAGGCGACAGGGGGGGCGCGGCGCGACCGGGCGCAGGCGGTGCGGGCGCGCACTACGTGCGGCGGGGCGGCTGTCACATCCCTAGTTCTGGTATGACCTAGGCCAGCCTTCATGTTTACATCATGTTTAAATTTTATTTAAATTTGAAATGGGGATTTGTGAAACCCTCAGAAATCATTTCTGGAAATGACCCAGATAAAAAGTGCTCCAAAAAGGACAAAGAAAATGTTCATGTTGCTCTCTGAAAATATTAGTCAGAGGTAAAATTCAAACCAATAATTTTAGGAGCCCATAAATATTTATTTAGGCCATTTGGAATTAATGCAATAATTATTTGCCTTGGATATATATATATGTGATATATTTTATATATGTCCAAAAATTCTGAATTTTGGTGAGGGGCTTTGGATTAATCCCTTAGGTCCTTGCAAAATTTGACAGAAGTAAATAAAATGATTTAGTATTATTACTAAGTCAAAACAAATGACAGAAAATAGAAAAAGAAACAAAAAGGGGAAAAACATCACCTGGCTTACCTGGCCCAGGAGAGAAGCCGGACCAGCTGGCTGGCCAGCCCAACAGCCTCCCCCTGTCGTCTTCCTCCTCTGCCAGGAGGACGAGGGCGTGTGCCCGACGCAAGCACGCACTCGCGCGCCACCTCCACCCTGCTTGCTTGCCCCCTCGATGGCCTGGACGCCTCTAGCGTCGCCACGCACCCCTGACTCTCCCTCTCTCTCTCTCGCTCTCGAGCGTTTCCCCCTTCCCTGGACCTATCTCTCCCACCCACCGAACAGGTTCGTCGCCGCCGCTCGCCATAGCCATGTCCACCGTGCTCCCCTTGCCTCGCTGCTGTTTCCTAGAGCTCCGCCCCATTGCCTTCTCTGTCATCGTCAAGCCAAGCAACCGGGGAAGCCCCATGGAGCCGTCACCGCCGTCTTATTCACCTCCGACCACCGGAGATCGCCGTCGCCATTCTGCCCGCGTTGGACGTGTTGGGGATCGTAGCAGAAATAAAATTTTCTATGCATCACCAAGATCAATCTATGGAGTAATCTAGCAACGAGGGGAAAGGGGGTGCATCTACATAACCTTGTAGAACGCTAAGCGGAAGCATTGAAAGAACGCGGATGAAGGAGTCGTACTCGCAGCGATTCAGATCGCGGTTGATTCCGATCTAAGCGCCGAACCACGGCGCCTCCGCGTTCAACACACGTGAAGCCCGGTGACGTATCCTACGCCTTGATCCAGCAAGGGGAGAAGGAGAGGTTGGGGAAGACTCCATCCAGCAGCAGCACGACGGCATGGTGGTGAAGGAGGAGCGTGGCAATCCTGCAGGGCTTCACCAAGCACCGCGGGAGAAGGGGAGGACTTGGGAGAGGGGGAGGGCTACGCCAAAACTTGGGTGCGGCTGCCCTCCCACCCCCCATATATATATAGGGGCAAGGGAGAGGGGGGCGGCGGCCAGGGGTGTTGCCTTGCCCCCCAAGGCAAGGGGGCGCCCCCCTTTAGGGTTCCCCCAAACCCTAGGCACATGGGCCCTAGGGGGGAGGTTCCCAGCCCACTAAGGGGCTGGTCCCTCTCCACACACTGCCCATAGGGCCCTCCGGGGCAGGTGGACCCTCCCGGTGGACCCCCGGAACCCCTCCAGTGGTCCCGGTACAATACCGGTAACCCCCCGAATTATTCCGGTGACCGTATTATGACTTGCCATTCCGGACCATTCCGGAACTCCTCGTGACGTATGGGATCTCATCCGGGACTCCGAACAACATTCGATGACCACGTACATACTTTCCCTATAACCCTAGCGTCATCGAACCTTAGGTGTGTAGACCCTACGGGTTTGGGAGTCATGCAGACATGGCCGAGACAACTCTCCGGTCAATAACCAACAGCGGGATCTGTATACCCATGTTGGCTCCCACATGCTCCATGATGATCTCATCGGATGAACCATGATGTCAAGGATTCAATCAATCCCATATACAATTCCCTTTGTCCATCCGTACGATACTTGCCTGAGATTCGATCGTCAGTATCCCGATACCTTGTTCAATCTCGTTACCGGCAAGTCTCTTTACTCGTTCCATAACACATCATCCCGTGATCAACTCCTTGATCACATTGTGCACATTATGATGATGTCCTATCAAGTGGGCCCAGAGATACCTCTCCGTTTACACGGAGTGACAAATCCCAGTCTCGATTCATGCCAACCCAACAGACACTTTCGGAGATACCTGTAGTGAACCTTTATAGCCACCTAGTTACGCTGTGACGTTTGGTACACCCAAAGCATTCCTACGGTATCCGGGAGTTGCACAATCTCATGGTCTATGGAAATGATACTTGGCATTAGAAAAGCTTTAGCATACGAACTACACGATCTTTGTGCTAGGCTTATGATTGGGTATTTTCCATCACATCATTCTCCTAATGATGTGATCCCGTTATCAACGACATCCAATGTCCATGGTCAGGAAACCATAACCATCTATTGATCAACGAGCTAGTCAACTAGAGGCTTACTAGGGACATGGTGTTGTCTATGTATCCACACATGTATCTGAGTTCTATCAATACAATTCTGGCATGGATAATAAACGATTATCATGAACAATGAAATATAATATAATAATAACTAATTTATTATTGCCTCTAGGGCATATTTCCAACAGTCTCCCACTTGCACTAGAGTCAATAATCTAGTTCACATCGCCATGTGATTAACACTCACAGGTCACATCGCCATGTGACCAACATCCAGAGAGTTTACTAGACTCAATAATCTAGTTCACATCACTATGTGATTAACACTCAATGAGTTCTGGGTTTGATCATGTTATGCTTGTGAGAGAGGTTGTAGTCAATGGGTCTTGCCATATTCAGATCCCTATGTATTTCGCAAAACTTTATGTCATATCATAGATGCTGCTACCACATTCCACTTGGAGCTATTCCAAATTGTTGCTCCATTATATGTATCTGGTATCTCTACTCAGAGCTATCCAGATACGTGTTAAGCTTGCATCGACGTAACTCTTTACGTCGAACTCTTTATCACCTCCATAACCGAGAAATATTTCCTTATTCCTCCAAGGATAATTTTGACCGCTATCTGGTGATCAAGTCCCAGATCACCGTTGTACCCTCTTGCCAGACATGTGGCAAGGCACACATCAGGTGCGGTACACAGCATGGCATACCATATAGGGCCTATGACAAGAGCATAGGGGCCGACCTTTGTCCTTCCTCTTTCTTCTGCCGTGGTCAATCTTTGAGTTTTACTCAACTTCACACCTTACAACTCAGGTAAGAACCCCTTCTTTGACTGATCTATTTTGAACTCCTTCAAAAACATGTCAAGGTGTGTGTTCTTTGAAAGTATCATCAGGCGTCTTGATCTATCTCTATAGATCTTGATGCCCAATATGTAAGCAGCTTTATCCAGGTCTTCCTTTGAAAAACACTCTTCAAACAACCGTTTATGCTTTCCGGAATTTCTACATTATTTCGGATCTACAATATGTCATCCACATATACTTATCAGAAATGTTGTAGTGCTCCCACTCACTTTCTTGTAAATACAAGTTTCTAACAAACATTGTATAAACCTAAAAGCTTTGATCACTCCATCAAAGCATATATTCTGACTCCGAGATGCTTGCTCTAGTCCATAGAAGGATCGCTGGAGCTAGCATACCTTTTAGCATCCTTAGGATCGACAAAACTTTGATTGTATCACATACAACTCTTTCTTACGAAAACTTGGTAAGAAAACTTGTTTTGACATCCATCTGTAAGATTTCATAATCGAAAAATACAGCTAGTGCTAACATGATTCCGACAGACTTAAGCATTGCTACGGGTGAGAAATTCTCATCATAGTCAACTCCTTGAACTTGTGAAAAGACTCTTTCCCACAAGTCGAGCTTCATAGACGGTAACATTACCGCCCACGTCCGTCTTCTCCTTAAAGATCCATTTATCTCAATGGCTTGCCGATCATTGGGCAAGTCCACCAAAGTCCATAATTTGTTCTGATATATGGATCCTATCTCGGATTTCATGGCTTCTAACCATTTGTCAGAATACGGGCCCACCATCACTTCTCCATAGCTCGTAGGTTTATTGTTGTCCAACAACATGATATCTGAGACAGGATTACCGTACCACTCAGGAGTAGTACATATCCTTGTCGACCTACGAGGTTCGATAGCAACTTGATCCGAAGCTTCATGATCACTATCATTAACTTCCTATTCAACAGACGTAGGTTCCACAGGAAACATCTTTCTATGTTGCATCACTCTCTGGTTGAAGTAATGGTTCGACAACCTCATCAAGTTCTATCTTCCTCCCACTCAATTCTTTCGAGAGAAACTCCTTCTCAAGAAAGGACCCGTTCTTAGCGACAAACAATTTGCCCTCGGATCTGAGATAGAAGGTATACCCAACTGTCACCTATGGGTATCCTATGAAGATGTGTTTGTCCACTTTGGGTTCGAGCTTCTCCGGCTGAAGCCTTAAGCATAGCAGCCCCAAACATTAAGAAACGACAACTTTGGTTTCTTGCCAAACCAATGTTCATTCGACGTCGTCTCAACGGACTTAGATGGTGTCCTATCTAAAGTGAATGCAGCTGTCTCTAACGCATAACCTCAAAATGAAAACGGTAGATTGATAAGAGACATCATAGATCGCACCATATCTCATAGTGTTCGATTACGATGTCCGAATAGACCATTACCTTGTGGTGCTCCAGGTGGCTTCAACTGCGAAACAATTCCACAATGTCTTAAGTGATTTCCATACTCATAACTCAGCAAATCCCCTTTTGATCAGATCATAGGAACATGATCTTACTGTTATGATGATTATTAACTTCACTCTGAAATCGCTTGAACTTTTCAAACGTTTCTGTCGGTGGGAACGACACCTATGGGATCACAAGAATCCCTACTACGGTTGCGGGGCGCGGGGTCGTGAGAAGAGCAGATCAAACAGATAGCACACGGTTCGTTTATCCAGGTTCGGGCCACGGGGATGCGTAAAACCCTACTCCTGCTTTGGTGGATTGTATATCTGTGTTCTTGAGCTAGCTATGGGGCGTGAGGAGCTCCAAAAAGCCGAATCCCCCTCCTAGTCGCCTTGGGCCTCCATTTATAGGAAAGGGGTTGCCACAGTGGCACACAGGAGGTGCAAAGGGAACAGTGATGTGAGGTTATCCTTCGCATTACATGACACGGCGCATTTAATGCGTCTTGCCCAGGTGTCCTTGCTTTATCAGGGACGGGGGAGACCGTCGCCGCTCCCTCTCGCGTCGACACGCGCCCTGGCCAGCGGCACCCGCGGTGCCATGTAGGCAGGCAGGCAGCTGAGGTGGCGTAGTGGTGGGTCTCCATGAAGATCTGCATGTCGCCACGTAGGTGCCTGCCCAGCTGGTTGGGTCGGCAGCTGCATGCGAACGACGGTGGAGGTTTGACTGGCGTGGGCCTGATGGTGGCCCTACGGGTGTTCTTGGGAAGGGCCTTGCCGTGGCGCCTGCTGTCATCCCCGGCAAGGCTCTTGCCAGGGGCCTTGTGGTCCTCCTTGGCTGGGACCCCACCAAGGATCATCATCTTCTAAAGGGTGTATCTGATCTTGAATGTCTTCACAAAGATCTGCATGCCACCACGGGGATGTCTCCCGAATCCTTGCCCCATGGGGGCAATGGACTCAAGGGTGACTCACTCCGTAGGTGTGGGGCGAGCTGCCACGACAAGGGTCTTGTCGGGTTTGCTAAAACCGCCTCCCGGCAAGGATCTTGCCCGGGGGGTCCGCTTCGTCCCCTTCGCTCTTTGTGGTCTTGGTCTTGGCGTCGTTCTGCTTCTCCTGAGCTTCGGCCTTACCTTGGCTCACCTCCCTTGCCTTGCTCAGTGTGGTGGTGCCGGTGGCTCAGACTGCCTGTGCACAGTTATAGGGGTACAAAAAGTGTACCCCTCTTTTTGTACACCGATAGGAGCCCCCGGGCCAGGGCCACACGTAAGCGCAATCGCTCGTTGGGCTAGGCCCAAAAACGGTGCGCGGGCAGGCGGGGTGGTTTTTACCGCGGTAAGTCTCTTCGCGCGCTGTGCTTCCCATGCTTCCCACGCGTGGCGCGGCATGGGGAGGCGTGTGTGACGTGGGCGGCATGCGTGGGGTTGCTTCCCGCGGGCATGTGTCACATCACAGTTAATGTGAAAGGAGGCGGCCCGCATTTTTCCCCCATAAGAAGGAATAACCGTGGGCACGCTGCTCACTTTCTCCTCTTCCCTCGTGCCTTTTCCAATCTCAGCCCCGCTGTTCCATTTCTTCCTTCCTTCCTAAGCTTCCGCTGTCACCCGCCGCCATCGCTTCGCCATCCCCCTTCCTCAGGCCTCTGAACTTCTTGGTTGCCATGGCTCCCAAATTCGCCAAGGGCAAGGGGGTGGCTAAGGGCGTCGGGACGGTGGAGCCGTCGGAGAGCGCGCTGTCGGGGGACCGGACGAAGTCCGCCTTCTTCTTCCCCTCGACGGTTGACATTCAAGAGCTCCGGGCATCCTTCAAGCCCCTATGGGGAGTGAAGACGGGGGGAGAGGATTCGGGACACCCGGCGATGCGCATCATTCCTGCTGCTTGCACTGATCCTGCCTCAAATCGGTACCCCTTCTTTGTTGATTACTTTTCTTGCGGGTCATGCCCTCCTTTCTCTGATTTCTTCTGCGATGTTATGCGCACCTTCGGCTTTTGCCTCTTGGATTTTACTCCGAATGCGGTGGCGTGCATGGCTTTCTTCGCGCATCTTTGCGAAGGCTTTGGCGGGGTGCATCCCAACACGGCGCTCTTCCGCCATTACTTCTTCCCTCGAATCCAGCCGGTAGGAGCCGTCTCCGGTTGCGTCACCTGGATCCCAAGATCCAACGGGGTGTGCCCGGACGGTGCCGTGAAGGAGAGGTGGGAGGAATGGCGTGGCCGGTGGTGCTAGATTGAGGATGAAAACCCGCAGGAATTCTGTAAGGTCCACCGAGTGCCTCAGGTCCGAGGCAGCGATTGGAGCGATGTTGACACCGCCGATGGTTGGCTCACCGTCGCCACCACCAGGATTCTTCGGCTCACCCAGGCCGGACTCACCCTTGAGATGATCGGGGCGGACTTCATTCGCTGCCAGATCGCCCCGTTGCACAACAAGGGGAGGCCAGCTTGGCTCTTTACGAACCCGGCTGACATTATGCGACTCTGCCCCGGCCTCGATCACAACTTCATAGTGCTGGCGCATGCCCACTTCTGCCAGCGGCTTTTCCAGCTTGATGTGTGTCGTGATGGCGAGGTCGAGCGGACCGGTAAGGCTGCAAGGGCTGCTGCAAAGGTTGGCAAGGCCCTCAAGGGGCCATTTTTCAAGCTGCCAGCGGGGGTGGTCCCGTTGTGCAACAATTCGCGTTGGTCCGAGATCATCGCCATGATGCCGAACTATAATGCGCATGGCCCTGTCCCGAGCTGGGAGGAGCCGAAGGACGAGGATGTGCAGCAATTCTTCGACACCCTGATCGAGGTGTACATCAATGCCGACGACGAGCGGTGGCTTATCATGGACACCACCCAGGCAGAGCTAGACTACATCGCCACTAGGGCGAGGGAGGCACAGCTTGTCATCGAGGCCGGCAGCGCCGGGGGCGTGGAGGACATGGCCGCAACGGCGGCGGAGGAAGAGGAGCTCTCCCGGTGTGCGGCGGCCTCCGGGGAGGTCAGCAGCGCCAACACTGGATCTCTGCTCGTCAAAGACGCGGCCGAAGAGGACGTGGCAGCGGGCTCGAAGCCATCCAGGGGAAGAGGGCGAGTCCTGCGGCGGGCTGGCTCCGGTGAGCCGGTCCGGCCCGGTAGGGCTGCGCAGCCTCAATTGACCCTGGAGGGGTCTTGGCGCCACACGAGGGCCACGACAGCCAAGAGGCTGACGAAGGCCGCTGAGAAGAAGAAGACAACAGCCCCTTCCTCATCCGGGCGCGCACAAACCCCGCCGCCTCCTTCGCTTCCTCCGGCAAGCGTCGACTCGGATGATGATGTGGAGCTCCCTTTTGATCTCGGGCCTCTCAGCCCGGAGAGGAAAAGGAAACTGGTGGAAGAGGAGGAGACGGATGACGAGTAAGTTCTCCATTCCTTACTGTCATTTCCATTTCCTCGAATTGGGTCGCTTGTCTTGATCCATTTTTGCTTCTGTAGGGAGAGAAAGATGTTGGCCCAGAGGGTGAAGAGGGCGAGGACCTCGGCAAGCAGCCAGCCCCTGGCTGGGGCTTCAAAGACACCACTAGTGCTGCTGAGCAGCCCGGACAGCAGCCCCCGGCGCAGCTCCCAGCGTAAGTTCGTCACCCTCTTCTTACTCGACATGTGGTAGGTGCTCGATGCTATGATGCTGACCTTGCCGGGTTTGCATGAGCAGGAGGAGCCATAGAGGGCTACTCATAACACACCACCCCCATCGACTACGCCGCCGCGGGGGGCGTCCCCGGCAAGGGCATCAGGCACGGAGCCCACACTCATGGAGGAAGAGGGGAACTTGGGTGCTAGTGGCTCTGCCACGGCGCCAAATGCTGGCGGAGAGGGGACTTCTGCTTCACAGCCTGGCACAGGTGAGTCGCTGTCCTTCGTCTCTATTTTTCCCTTATTCTTTCCTTGGCTTCATTGCTCCCGTTGCTGCCCAATCCCTCCTTCAACAGGTATGGAGGACGTGGATACCGTTGCTGGGAACATTGCTGCGGAGGCCGCCAAGGATGCTGCCGAGGACACCGCGGCGGGGGCCGCCAAGGCGACCGGCGAGGCTTCTACCGAGGGAACCAGCGGTGGACCTGCCGGTGAGGCCGGCAAGGCCTCCGCCGAGGAAGAGGTGGTGGGTGACCGGCCTCCCTCCTCCTCAACCTCGGGCCCCGGCAGGTATCTGAAGGTGGGCGACGATCTCTTCGTCCACCTCCCAGGGGCGTCAAGCCGGGCGCCCGCCAAGGGGAAGTTTTCGACGGCGAGGTGCTTGCCGCCACCGGGCTCGAGGTGGTTGATGAGCCGGGCGTTGGTGGTGACGGTTCTCCAGAAGAGCAGCTTTTCCGTGCCATGGGGCCAATTTCCGGAAGCTCCAAGTGCTCTACCGTGCTCGCCTGGACAAGGTCAAGTCCAGGATGGCAACGATGGACAACGCGGAGGTGGACTTCAAGGCGCGCGTTGCCGAGACGCAGACCTGGTTCCACCAGGCTCGCGAGGAGCAGAGGGCCTTTCAGGAGAAATTGGCCAAGCGCGATGTGGATCTCACCATGAAGATGGCCGACATCGAGAAGGCCCAGGAAAAGGCGGCGAACTTGGCTGCCGCGGCCGAGGCCGCCCGGAACCAGCATCAAGCCACCTTGGATTCCCAGGAAGAGGACCTCACCGCGCGTGAGGCGAAGCTTGCCGCAGCGCTCCGCGGCAAGGATGAGGAGCTCGAGGCCCTTTTGACGCGGCGGACTCACGAGCTCGAGCAGAGGCACAAGGAGGCACTCGATGCCCAGACTCTGGCCCATGCCGGCAAGGTAAGGGAGTTGGAGGTGGCGCAGGACGAGCTGAAGGAGCAGGCCCTCAAGTTGTCCAACGAGAAGAGCACGCTCAACAGCGCCTTGGTGGAGGCGCAAGGAGCGGTCATCAGCAGGGCTGGGGAGCTCTCTAAAGCGCAAAACTCCGTTAGAGAGCTCAAGCTGAAGCTGGAGGATCTCGAGAAGATGTTGTCGGAGAGCAGGGCTCGGGAGGAGACCTTGACCAGGAGCCTGGAGGAGGAGAAGCACCTGCGGGCGAACAAGGCCACCTCCCACCAGGATTATGTGGCGGGCGAGAACAGATGGATCAGCCGTCTGGAGGAGGTCGCCGGCAGGGTTACCTCGCAGTTGGCCACCATGGGGATGCCACACGTGAGGTACGCCCCTGAGCGCAGCGGGACCGTCAACACCAAGTTAACCCTGTTCTTCGAGGGTGTCCTCGGAGCCTTGGCCTATCTTCACTCCAACAGGATGGCCACGCTGGCCGAGGAGGCCTGGCGACTTTGCCGGAGGGTCGTGACCAAGGTCCTCACCAAGACGGCGAACTGGAATCCCGATCTTGACTTCGCGGCCGCGATGAAGAGCTTGCTGGATGGTGCTGACCTCACGGTGCTCAAGGAGCGCATCAAGCCCATCACCGACTGCACCGATGAAATCAAGAGGGTGGAAGGCCAGCGCCGGGATTAGGCATCCCGTTCTTCTTCGCCGCTGCAGTTTCCCGACCAAGACAAATTTTATCTTTAGTTAGAACCGTAGCTATGATGTGGTGTAATATAACTTTGAAGTACTCTTAATTTTCATGCATGTTATTTCCCCATTCGATTCCTCTTTGTATGCATGACCTACGTCAATCAGGAAGGCTTGCCGACGCGGAAGCCCCTAGCGGCGTTTTGGGGACGGATTCCCATGGCCAGCAGGGTACGCGTGCTGCCGGACGAGCCACCTTTCCATTCTGAACGCGGCCGCTCGAACTGTCGAGCTTGACTCGAGTCAGAATCGGGGGTGTTGCTGATCATGGAAGGCTACCCTGCCATTCTCGACGCAGCCGCTTGAGCTATTGAGCGGACTCGAAACAGGGCAAGGGCCTTGCCGATCGTGGTAGAGCCCCCTGGCATGCAAGTTTCTCATACAAAGCAAATATCTCCGAGGGGAATAACCTCAAATAAGAAGGGTAGCACAAATAAGGGTTCAGTGCAACTTAGCTTCTGTTTGCGATTGCTCGAGTGTCGATCTTCTGGCCTCCTTTCTTATTCAAGGGTCATGAAGATGAAGGAGTGCCGGGCTAACTGCTAGAGCCGATTCTCACAACTGCGCCCCCTACCTGGCGCACCAAAGATGTCGGTGGGAACGACACCTATGGGATCACAAGAATCCCTACTACGGTTGCGGGGCGCGGGGTCGTGAGAAGAGCGGATCAAACAAATAGCACACGGTTCGTTTATCCATGTTTGGGCCGCGGGAGTGCGTAAAACCCTACTCTTGCATTGGTGGATTGTATATCTGTGTTCCTTAGCTAGCTATGAGGCGTGAGGAGCTCCAAAAAGCCGAATCCCCCTCCTGGTCGCCTCAGGCCTCCTTTTATAGGAAAGGGGTTGCCACAGTGGCACATAGGAGGTGGAAAGGGAATAGAGATGTGAGGTTATCCCTCGCATTACATGACAAGGCGCATTTAATGCGTCTTGCCCATGTGTCCTTGCTTTATCGGGGACGTGGGAGAGCCCTGTCTCGTCTGTCGCTGCTCCCTCTCGCGTCAACACGCGCCCTAGCCAGCGGCGCCCGCGGTGCCATGTAGGCAAGCAGGCAACTGAGGTGGCGTAGTGGTGGGTCTCCACGAAGATCTGCATGTCGCCGCGCAGGTGCCTGCCCAGCTGGTTGGGTCGGCAGCTGCATGCGAACGGCGGTGGAGGTTTGACTGGCGTGGGCCTGATGGTGGCCCTACGGGTGTTCTTGGCAAGGGCCTTGCCGGGGCCCCGACAAGGGTCTTGCCGTGGCTCTTGCTATCATTCTCGGCAAGGCTCTTGCCAGGGGCCTTGTGGTCCTCCTTGGCTGGGACCCCGCCAAGGATCATCATTTTCTAAAGGGTGTATCTGATCTTGAATGTCTTCACAAAGATCTGCATGCCACCATGGGGATGTCTCCCGAACCCTTGCCCCATGGGGGAAATGGACTCAAGGGTGACTCACTCCGCAGGTGTGGGGCGAGCTGCCACGGCAAGGGTCTTGCCGAGTTTGCTAAAACCGCCTCCTTGCCGGGGGGGTCCGCTTCGTCCCCTTCGCTGTTTGTGGTCTTGGTCTTGGCGTCATTCTGCTTCTCCTGATCTTCGGCCTTACCTTGGCTCACCTCCCTTGCCTTGCTCAGTGTGGTGGTGCCGGTGGCTCAGACTGCCCGTGCACGGTTATAGGGGTACAAAAAGCGTACCCCTCTTTTTGTACACCGACAGTTTCATACTTGTGCTTCATTAAGTAGATATACCAATATCTACCCAAATCGTCAGTGAAGATGAGAAAATAGCGATATCCACTGCACGCTTCAATTCTCATTGGATCACACGCATCAGCATGCATGATTTCCAACAAGTCACTTGCCCGTTTCATTGTACCTGAAAACGGGGTCTTAGTCATCCTGCCCATGAGGCATGGCTCGCATGTATCAAGTGATTCAAAATCAAGTGACTCCAAACATCCATCGACATGGAGTTTCTTCATGCATCTTACGCCAATATGACCTAAGCGGTAGTGCCACGAGAAAGTGGTACTATCATTATTAACTCTATATCTTTTGGCGTGAACATGTGTATTACCACGACCGAGATTCAATGAACCATTCACATAGGGTGCATGACCATGAAAGGTATCATTCATGTAAACAGAATAACCATTATTCTCTAACTTAAATGAATGACCGTATTGCAATGAACATGATCTAATCATATTCATGCTCAATGTAGACACCTAATAACATTTATCTAGGTTCAATACTAATCCCGAAGGCAGATGGAGCGTGCGATGGTGATCAACTTTGGAAACACTTCCAACACACATCGTCACCTCGCCCTTAGCCAGTCTCTGTTTAGTCCGTAGATATTGCTTCAAGTCACCAATAATAGCAACTGAACTGGTATCCAATACCCAGGTGCTACCAAGAGTACTAGTGAGGTACACATTAATAACACGTATATACTTTGTTGAAGTTGCGAGCCTTCTTATCTACCATGCATTTGGGGTAATTCCGCTACAAGTGACCGTTCCCCTTACAATAGAAGCACTTAGTCTCGGGTTTGGGTTCAACCTTGGGTTCCTTCACTGGAGCGGCAACTGGTTTGCCATCCATGAAGTTTCCCTTCTAGCCCTTGCCCTTCTTGAAACCAGTGGTCTTGTTAAACCATCAACAATTGATGCTCCTTCTTAGATTTCTACCTTTTGCGGTCTTAAGCACCGCGAACAGCTCCGCGATCAACTCCATCCCTTGCATGTCATAGTTCATCACGAAGATCTAGTATCTTAGTGATAGTGGCTAGAGAACTCTATTAATCACTATCTTATCTGGAAGTTTAACTCCCACTTGATTTAAGTGATTGTAGCACCCAGACATTCTGAGGACATGCTCACTAGCTAAGCTATTCTCCTCCATCTTATTGGCAAAAGAACTTGTCAGAGGTCTCATACCTCTCAACACGGGCATGAGCCTGAAATCCCAATTTCAGCTCTTGGAACATCTCATATGTCTTATGGCATTCAAAACGTCATTGGAATCCCGATTCTAAGCCGTAAAGTATGGTGCACTAAACTATCAAGTAGTCATCAGAATGTGTCTGTCAGGTGTTCACAACATCCACAAACGACGTTGTAGGGGTTTGAACATCGAGCAGTGCATCAAAGACGTAAGCCTTCTGTGTAGCAGTGAGGACACTCCTTAGACTACGGACCTAGTCCGCATAATTGCTTACAATATCTTTCAACTTAATCTTTCTCTAGGAACGTATTGAAACAGGGAGCTACAACATGAGCTCTTCATCTACAACATATTTGCAAAGACAATTTAGACTATGTTCATGATAATAGAGTTCATCTAATCAAATTATTTAATGAACTCCCACTCAGATAGACATCCCTCTAGTCATCTAAGTGAAACATGATCCGAATCGACTAGGCCGTGTCCGATCATCACGTGAGACGGACTAGTCATCAACGGTGAACATCTCATGTTGATCGTATCTTCTATACGACTCATGATCGACCTTTCGGTCTTCCGTGTTCCGAGGCCATGTCTGTACATGCTAGGCTCGTCAAGTCAACCTAAGTGTATTGCATGTGTTCCGAGGCCATGTCTGTACATGCTAGGCTCGTGAACACCCATTGTATTTGAACGTTAGAATCTATCACACCCGATCATCATGTGGTGCTTCGAAACAACGAACCTTCGCAACGGTGCACAATTAGGGGGAACACTTTTCTTGAAATTTTAGTGAGGGATCATCTTATTTGATCTACCATCGTTCTAATCAAATAAGATGTAAAACATGATAAACATCACATGCAATCAAATAGTGACATGATATGGCCAATATCATTTTGCTCCTTTTGATCTCCATCTTCGGGGATCCATGATCATCGTTGTCACCGGCATGACACCATGATCTCCATCATCATGATCTCCATCATCGTGTCTTCTTGAAGTTGTCTCGTCATCTATTACTTCTACTACTATGGCTAACACTTTAGCAATAAAGTAAAGTAATTACATGACGTTTAAGTTGACACACAGGTCATAAATAAATTAAGACAACTCCTATGGCTCCTGCCAGTTGTCATACTCATCGACATGCAAGTCGTGATTCCTATTACAAGAACATGATCAATCTCATACATCACATATATCATTCATCACATCCTTTCGGCCATATCACATCACACGGCACATGCTGCAAAACCAAGTTAGACGTCCTCTAATTGTTGTTGCAAGTTTTTACGTGGCTGCTATAGGTTTCTAGCAAGAACGTTTCTTACCTACGCGAAAACCACAACGTGATATGCCAATTTATATTTACCCTTCATAAGGACCCTTCTCATCGAATCCGATCCGGCTAAAGTGGGAGAGACAGACACCCGCTAGCCACCTTATGCAACTAGTGCATGTCAGACGGTGGAACCAGTCTCACGTAAGAGTACGTGTAAGGTAGGTCCGGGCCGCTTCATCCCACGATGCCGCCGAATCAAGATAAGACTAGTAATGGCAAGTAAATTGACAAAATCGACGCCCACAACTGCTTTGTGTTCTACTCGTGCATAGAAACTACGCATAGACCTGGCTCTGATACCACTGTTGTGGATCGTAGCAGAAATTTAAAATTTTCTACGCATCACCAAGATCAATCTATGGAGTAATCTAGCCACGAGGGGAAGGGGAGTGCATCTACATACCCTTGTAGATCGCTAAGCGGAAGCATTGCAAGAACGCGGATGAATGATTCATACTCGCAGCGATTCAGATCGCGGTTGATTCCGATCTAAGCACTGAACCATGGCGCCTCCGCGTTCAACACACGTGCAGACCGGTGACGTCTCCTACGCCTTGGTCCAGTAAGGGGAGAAGGAGAGGTTGGGGAAGACTCCATCCAGCAGCAGCACGACGGCATGGTGGTGAAGGAGGAGCGTGGCAATCCTGCAGGGCTTCACCAAGCACCGCGGGAGAAGAGGAGGACTTGGGAGAGGGTGAGGGTTGCGCCAAAACTTGGGTGCGGCTGCCCTCCCACCCACCCCCATATATATAGGGGCAAGGGAGAGGGGTCCCGGCCCCCTCAGATCCAATCTGAGGAGGGGGCGGCGGCCAGGGGGGTTGCCTTGCCCCCCCAAGGCAAGGGGGCGCCCCCCCTTTACGGTTCCCCCAAACCCTAGGCGCATGGGCCCTAGGGGGAGGCTCCCAGCCCACTAAGGGGCTGTTCCCTCTCCACACACAGCCCATAGGGACCTCCGGGGCAGGTGGACCCCCGGAACCCCTCCAGTGGTCCCGGTACAATACCGGTAACCCCCTGAATTATTCCGGTGACCGTATGACGACTTCCCATATATAAATCTTTACCTCCGGACCATTCCGGAACTCCTCGTGACGTCCGGGATCTCATCCAGGACTCCGAACAACATTCGCTGACCACGTACATACTTTCCCTATAACCCTAGCGTCATCGAACCTTAAGTGTGTAGACCCTACGGGTTCGGGAGTCATGCAGACATGGCCGAGACAACTCACCGGTCAATAACCAACAGCGGGATCTGGATACCCATGTTGGCTCCCACATGCTCCACGATGATCTCATCGGATGAACCACGATGTCAAGGATTCAATCAATCTCGTATACAATTCCCTTTGTCCATCGGTACGATACTTGCCCGAGATTCGATCGTCGGTATCCCGATACCTTGTTCAATCTCATTACCGGCAAGTCTCTTTACTCGTTCCATAACACATCATCCCGTGATCAACTCCTTGATCACATTGTGCACATTATGATGATGTCCTACCGAGTGGGCCCAGAGATACCTCTCTGTTTACACGGAGTGACAAATCCCAGTCTCGATTCGTGCCAACCCAACAGTCACTTTTGGAGATACCTGTAGTGAACCTTTATAGCCACCCAGTTACGTCGTGACGTTTGGTACACATAAAGCATTCCTACAGTATCCGGGAGTTGCACAATCTCATGGTCTAAGGAAATGATACTTGACATTAGAAAAGCTTTAGCATACGAACTACATGATCCTTGTGCTAGGCTTAGGATTGGGTCTTGTCCATCACATCATTCTCCTAATGATGTGATCCCGTTATCAACGACATCCAATGTCCATGGTCAGGAAACCATAACCATCTATTGATCAACGAGCTAGTCAACTAGAGGCTTACTAGGGACATGGTGTTGTCTATGTATCCACACATGTATCTGAGTTTCCTATCAATACAATTCTAGCATGGATAATAAACGATTATCATGAACAATGAAATATAATATAATAATAACTAATTTATTATTTCCTCTAGGGCATATTTCCAACAGGACCTCCCCCGAGCTCGCTGAAGCCTCTGCCGGATCCGCTGTAAGCTCTGCCGTTGAACCCCCCCTCTCCCCTGCTCTCCTGGCGCCCTCTAGCCCCGTCTTCCACCACGCCCGCAGCACCTCGCCGCCGGCCATGGTGCCACCGTGGCTAGAGCCCGAGCCAGCCGCTCCCGCGCGCGTCACCGTGCTCCTGGTGATGCCAGGAGGCCGTAGAGGCCCTCCACACCCCTGTCGTGCCCTGCAGCCACATCCCGCCCAGAGTCGTGCTCCGGCCACCGCTGCGAGCTCCGCTCCGGCGAGCTCCAGCCACCCCGCGTCCTCCCGTCGCCTTCCCTGGAAGCGCGAGAGCCCGGGGTACGCCCCGGTGCCCTTAGCCGCCGCCCCCGTGACCTGAATCGCGGACACCGCCGCGTCCAGAGGTCGCCAGCGACGACCTCGCCGGCCTGACATGCGAGCCCGACCTACCAGGTGATTAGCTTAAAGCTAATCACCATTTTGCTAACCCCCTGACACTAACAGTGCACCGTGGTGCCTTAATCTTTTAGTTAAATCAGAAATAACCCCCTGTTTAGCCTGTGACACTAACGTGTGGACCCCACACGTCAGGTTTGACCTGGTCAGCCGCCTTTGACTTGCTGACGCAATGTTGCTGTCATGCTGATGCAGTAATGGTTTTCTGGATTTAAATAAATCAGGAAAATCCATAAAATGTTATAAACTTCAAAAATTCATAGATATTCAACCGTAGCTCAGTTTGAAATAATTTATATATGAAAAATTATCAGAAAAATGCAATCTATCCATCTATACCATTTTCATGCATGACAAACGAACCTATACATGCTGTATATACTAAAACACACTTATGGCATTTATAAAGACTTAACTTGGAATTGCATTTGAATTCTTGATTCAAATGGACTTCATCCAAATAGAATGCTAGTTGCATTAGCTCAAAAACATCACATACTCATGCCATGTTCATGCATCATATTGTTGCATATGCTTGTGTTTGATTTTCAACACCATTCCTTCTTGATAGGTCCTGCTCCGGAGACCGATCCAGAGTAACTATCAGAGGAGCAGTGCCCCCCTGTTGATCTATCAGGAAAGCAACCCCCCTTGTTCATTCTGATACAATCCTACTCTCTCGCTCCTACTCTCATTTATTGCATTAGGACAATAACGATTCAACTGCTACTTTATGATGCGGTAGTTGAACCCATTCCTCTGCATGACCTGTCATTGCCACAGTAAATAGTTAAAAGCCACTAGCATGTGTAGGAGTTGATTGAGCCATGTTGTGTTCCTACCATTCCATGCCTTCTATTGCTTAGAGTTGTGTCAGGTCTGATTCATCGGGAATGAATTGGAGTGTTACGATATGTTCCGGTGCTGAGAGTTAAGTGTGTGAACACGATTTGGTAAAGGTAGCGGTGAGAGGCCATGTAGGAGTACATGGTGGGTTGTCTCATTGGGACCGTCCTTAAGAACTGAGTTCTGTGTAAGTTGTCCAATGACTAGCTACTACCACACATTGGGCTCCGGGCATTCCAAGCTCTCTCGACTTATTAACCGCCTTGATCTCTGTCCAGGAGTTGCAAATTGTTTCTGGTGTTTGTAGGTAGTGCTATTTTTCTACTAAGTGGCACCCGACAGGGTGGACTTGGGACAGACTAGGCACGTTGCCTGGTGTACCGAGTGGCACCCGGATGGTGGGCTCGGGAACCCTGTACACATCGTTTGGGGCTATGAGAGAAACCCCGGCCGGATCTCCTTGCGGATGGAACCCGAATAGGCGGTAAACCTGAACTAGAGTCTTGTGTGGTTAGTCAGGTCATGGCCGACACCCTCGCTAGGCTTCCGCTTGAAGGTTGCCGAGATACATGACGTGTATATGATGATAAGTGGTGAGAGCGTGTGTGAAGAAGTACACCCCTGCAGGGTTATCATGATCTATTCGAATAGCCGTGTCCTCGGTTATGGACTTCTTGGATGCTTGCATGGTACATAGACAACTTGAAGTGGATACTCTAAAATGCTCAAGACAAGTGTGAGTGATATGGATGGCCTTCTCATAAGGAGACGAGGATGAATCCATAGTAGTGTATTGATGTGGTGATTAGTGGACTCGTGTGCGCTGCCTCACCTCAAAGAAGTTTCTCGTTGTCGTAGAATAGGATAGCCACTGAGTCAAAGCTGGCTTGCTGCAACTAAACCCCACATTACCTTCTTGATACAAATGCATGCATGATAGGGTGTGATGTAAGTCTTGCTGAGTACCTTTGTACTCACGTTTGCTTCATTTATGTTTTGCAGGTGAGACATCTGTCTCACTAGTAGTACCGCTTGGACTTCGATGAGTAGCTTGTTACCTCAGCTACGATCTTGTACCCTTGGGAGGGACTTGTAGATAGTCAGGCTTCTCAGCCTTTTTCCTTTTGTAGTTGTCTGTACTTAGACATGTAATGCTTCCGTTGCTTATATGCTCTGGATGATAGGTCATGAGACCTCAGCTTGTATTAATGCTATCTGGCTCTTCTAGGCCTTTATCTATATGAGTTTGCTTTATGTTGTGATGCCATATTGTACAGCACATACTTGCATGTTATGCGTATGTGTGACGTGTATTGCTATGTGTGGGATCCGACAATCTAGTTGTTTATCCTTGGTAGCCTCTCTTATGGGGAAATGTAGTCTAGAGATTCCACCGAGCCAGGGTAGTCCGCTACAGCCCGGTTTACCCAGAGTCCTGCTAGCCCAGTACTACTGCTCCAGAACACTTAGACTGGCCGACATGTGATTCACTTCATCCTGTGTCTGTCCCTTCGGGGAAATGTCACACGGTGACATCCAGAGTCCTGCCTAGCCTGCTACAGCCCGGTTCACCGGAGTCCAGTTAGCCCAGTGCTACAGCCCGGATTCGCACGCTGCTGACCGACATGTTCGATGTTGATTCATGTATGCCTATCCCCGTAAGTTAGTGCCACTTTGGGTTCACGACTAGTCATGTCGGCCCGGGTTCTCTGTCATATGGATGCTAGTGATACTATCATATACGTGATCCAAAAGGCGCAAACGGTCACGGGCCATGGTAAGGCGACACCCATGGGAATACCGTGCGTGAGGCCGCAAAGTGATATGAGGTGTTACATGCTAGATCGGTGTGACTTAGAATCGGGGTCCCAACAGCTTTGGTATTAGAGCCTGGCTGCCTGTAGGATTACCAAGCCAACCTAGTCGAAGTTGAGTCTAGAAATTCTTTAGCTATATAGGGGAATTCATTGTGAAAGGGAACGTAAGGCTCTTTTTACTCCTTATACCTCATGCCTTCTGATCTGAGTCATCCTATCTTTCATACGGGGTTAAGGAACTGGGCTTTCTCTTCCCTCTATCAGGATCACGTGTTACTACTCGGTAGTCTCTAAGGATTGGTTGATCTAAGTCATATCCCAGTTCGAGTACCTCCGGTGTAGCCTGTTTAGTAATATCTCAGAACCTTGAGTGTTGATGTTGGGTTTGGTGTTACCCCGTCTTTTGCAGAATGTCTCATTTTGAGCATTTTACTGTCGTTATGCTGCTGGAATTGTCCTAGGAGTTCGAGAGATACTAATTTCTTGTGCTTCCTTCTGCATCCTATAGTTGGTGCTGAATACATCCTTGTTTTCCCTTGGTTTCGTTCTTCAGGATGTTTCCGGTTAACCGAAGTTCTGTTCCTCGTAGCCGGAACCACGGTGATGGTAGGGATGAGGATCCTCCCGACCAGTCTTCATTGGCAGAGTTCATGTTAGAGATGGAGAGGAACAAGCGTGAGTCTAACCGCTTGTTAGCACGTATCGAGAAGAACACCACACCCCCGTGCAAAGAGTCAGCGACCATCTATGATTTCATTGGTATGAAACCACCTACCTTCCATCATTCCATTGAACCACTCGATGCAGATGACTGGCTTCGTAGTATCACTCACAAGCTGCGTTCTGCGAACGTAGCTGAAGGTGACAAGGTCACCTATGCTGCATATCACCTGGAAGGTCCTGCTAGTCTTTGGTGGCAGAATTATGAGGCTATGCTTCCAGCTGGCCAGATAACCACCTGGAGAGATTTCACTGAGGCTTTTCACGAGCATCACATTCCTCGGGATCTCATTGACCGCAAGAGAGAAGAGTTCTATAGTTTCACCCAGAGTAAGATGGCTGTTGATGCTTGTAGTAGAGAGTTTGAGAACCTTGCCCGCTATGCTACAGAAGAAGTGTCCATAGACGCCAAGAAGCAGGCTAGGTTTCGGAAGGGTCTCAACCCCAAGTTGCGTCGTGATCTCCACTTGCATCATTGCAATACATTCCAGGCTCCTGTGAACAAGGCCATTAATGCAGAGACAGCTCAACTCACTTACGAGGAGTCTCATAAGCACACCTGTGATTTGGGTTCTTCCTCGGGTTCTAGTTCTCAGAAGCGCCGAATTTGGGTTCTGAACTCCGCTCTTCCACCCGGTTATACACCGAGGCCTTCTTGTGTGGCACCTCACCCAATGCAGCAGTATGCTCCACCCAAGCCTGTTGGTAGACCACTTGTCAAAGCGGGTCCACGTCCTACTTCAGGGACTTGTTTCACATGCGGAGAGCCAGGACACTATGCACGTGACTGCTCTCAAAACAATTATGCTCCAACCCCCTTTGAGAAGTCTGTTGGCCGTGGTAAGCCATCACGCAAGATGATTAGTGTCAAGTCAGCTCCCACTGTATGTGGATGTGTGCATCACGTCTCAGCTAAAGACGCTCATGATGATCCGGATGTCATTCTTGGTACACTCCTTGTCAACCGGAGCATCTCACTCCTTCATCTCTGAAGGCTATGCTTGTTTGCACGACATGTCATTTTGTGATATGCCAGCTCCACTTGAAATCCAAACTCCAGGGTCTAGATGGAAACTACCATAATAAGCCATGGTAATGAAATCCTTGTTGACAGACTTGTATTCCTTGCATCACTTATAGCCCTCAAGTCTACAGATATTAACATCATCTTGGGTATGTACTGGATGATAGCTCATTTTGCCAAGATTGATTGTTACACAAGGTTTGTTCAGCTTACACACCCATCTGGGAAGATTGTCATTGTCTCTACTAGAGTTGCAAAGCGCCAACTCTATTGTCTTAATGCCAACCCTCTTCCTGACCTTGAAGATATCCCGGTAGTCCATGACTTTCCGGATGTCTTTCCAGAGGAACTGCCAGGTATTCCACCTGACAGAGATGGAGAGTTTGTCATAGATCTTATCCCAGGAACCACTCCAATCTCTAGGAGACCTTACAAGATGGCACCCTTAGAACTAGCTAAGCTTAAGAAACAACTCGATGAATCCTTGCAAAAGGGTTTCATCCGTCCTAGTTCTTCTCCCTGGGCTTGCCCGGTCCTCTTCGTCAATAAGAAGGATGGTACGGACCGAATGGTTGTAGATTATTATCCCGTTAATTTATTCATGATAAAGAACAAGTATCCGCTCCCCGGGATCAACGACCTGTATGATCAGCTCGCCGGATCCTCAGTCTTTTCAAAGATGGATTTGAGGTTAGGCTACCACCAAATCAAGATCAGAAATGGGGACATTCCTAAGACGGCTTTTGTCACTCGTTATGGCTAGCACGAGTACATCATCATGTCCTTTGGTCTAACCAATGCTCTAGCTACATTCTCTCGCTTGATGAACTCGATCTTCATGGAGTACTTAGATAAGTTCGTCGTGGTTTACCTCGATGATATTCTTATTTACTCGAAGAACGAGGATGAGCATGCCGAACATCTTAGACTTGTGTTAAAGAAACTCAGAGAGCACCGCCTTTATGACAAGTTCTCCAAGTGCGAATTTTGGTTGCCAGAAGTGACCTATCTTGGCCACGTGATCTCTGGCAAGGGCATTGCCGTCAATCCCGAGAGAGTTCAGGCCGTTCTTGATTGGACTCCTCCTGAAACGGTTAAGCAAGTTAGGAGTTTCCTTGGCCTAGCCAGTTACTATCGATGCTCTGTTGAAAACTTCTCCAAAGTGGCCAAACCTCTCACAGAACTTCTCAAGAAAGATAAAAAGTTTGAGTGGTCCCCACAGTGTGAGCATAGTTTTCAGGAACTGAAAAGACGCCTGACTTCTGCTCCCATACTTGTGCCACCGGATTTCACTAAAGACTTTGTTATCTACTGCGACGCCTCACGACAGGGACTAGGTTGCATTCTTATGCAAGATCACCATGTGATTGCCTATGCATCCCGACAGTTGCATCCACATGAGTAGAATTATCCTACACATGATCTAGAGCTTGCATCCGTAGTCTATGCACTTAAGACCTGGCGACATTACCTTCTTGGTAAGCGTTGCGAGATTTACACCGATCACCAGAGTCACAAGTATATCTTCAACCAACCAAATTTGAACCTTAGGCAAAGGCGTTGGTTGGACTTGATCTCAGATTACGACTTAGGAATTACCTACACCCCAGGCAAGGGGAATGTCATGGCTGATGCGCTAAGTCGTAAGTCCTATTGCAACAATCTTATGTTGCAGCAGGGCCAACCACTTCTCCATGAGGAATTATGTAAGCTCAACCTTCACATTGCTCCTCACGGATTCCTTTCTACCTTGGTGGAGAAACCTACTCTTGTGGATCAGATCATCTCTGCTCAGAAGCAGGATACGGGAATTTCCCGCATCAAGAGAAACATTGACAAGGGAGTTGGTGGCAGTTTCTCCATAGATGATCGAGGTGTTGTTTTCTTTGAGAATCGCTTGGTGGTTCCCAAGAATCAACATCTACGACAACTGATTCTTAAGGAGGCCCATTAATCTCCTCTCATGATTCATCCCGGTAGTACTAAAATGTATTAGGACCTACGCCAGAGGTTCTGGTGGACTAGGAAGAAGAGAGAAATCGATGAGTTCATTGCTAACTGTGACGTTTGTCGTCGCGTTAAGGCAGAACATCAAGGACCTGCTGGCACCCTTCAGTCTTTAGCTATTCCTGAGTGGAAATGGGATAGTATGGACTTCATCACCGGCTTTCCCAGGACCAAGAGAGGGAATAATGCTATCTTCGTAGTCATTGATCGTCTTTCCAAAGTGGCTCACTTCATCACCGGCTTTCCCAGGACCAAGAGAGGGAATAATGCTATCTTCGTAGTCATTGATCGTCTTTCCAAAGTGGCTCACTTCCTACCTGTTCGAGAGAGTATCACTGCTAGTCAGCTCGCTGACTTAGATATTTCTCAAATAGTGTCACTTCATGGTGTTCCACTAGAGATCAATTCACACCGTGGTAGTATTTTCACTTCTCATTTCTGGGAGTGTTTCCAAACTGCCATGGGCACCCATCTTTCCTTCAGTACCGCTTTCCACCCTCAATCAAGTGGTCCGATAGAAAGGGTCAACCAAATTCTCGAAGACATGCTTAGAGCTTGTGTTATCTCATTCCGTATAGATTGGGAGAAATGTCTTGCCTTCGCCGAGTTTGCTTATAACAATAGCTACCAATCCAGCCTCAAGAAAGCTCCTTTTGAGGTTCTGTATGGATGAAGCTGTCGAACACCTTTGAACTAGTCAGAAACCGGTGAAAGACAATTCTTTGGACCGGATATGATCCAGGAGGCAGAAGAGCAAGTTCGCATCATTCGTGAGAATTTGAAAACAGCCCAATCTCGTCAAAAGAGCCAGTATGACCGTAGTCATAAGGAAGTGGCTTATGAAGTTGGCGACAAAGCTTACCTTCGTGTTACCCCTTTGAAGGGTACCCATCGATTCGGTATCAAGGGCAAGTTGGCTCCTCGTTACATTGGTCCTTTTCACATTCTCGCTAAACGAGGAGAGGTTGCCTACCAGCTGGAACTACCCCCACATCTTTTTCGAGTACATGATGTCTTCCACGTCTCTCAACTCAGGCGTTGCTTCTCGGATCCCATCCGCGGAGTGGACCACGAAACGCTTGATCTCCAACATAACCTCACATATCGAGAGTACCCTGTTCGCATCCTTGATCAAGCAGAGCGTGTCACTCGACGTCATAACATCAAGTTTCTCAAGGTTCAGTGGTCTCATCATTCCGAGAGAGAAGCTACCTGGGAGCGTGAAGATCGTCTTTGACTTGAGTACCCTGCTTTCTTTCCGCCAACTCCTGAATCTCGGGATGAGATTCTTTTGAGTGGGGGCGAGTTGTCACATCCCTAGTTCTGGTATGACCTAGGCTAGCCTTCATGTTTGCATCATGTTTAAATTTAATTTAAATTTGAAATGGGGATTTGTGAAACCCTCAGAAATCATTTCTGGAAATGACCCAGATAAAAAGTGCTCCAAAAAGGACCAAGAAAATGTTCATGTTGCTCTCTGAAAATACTAGTCAGAGGTAAAATTCAAACCAATAATTTTAGGAGCCCATAAATATTTATTTTGGCCATTTGGAATTAATGCAATAATTATTTGCCTGGTATATATATATATATATATATATATATATATATATATATATATATATATATGTGATATATTTTATATATGTCCAAAAATTTTGAATTTTGGTGAGGGGCTTTGGATTAATCCCTTAGGTCCCTACAAAATTTGACAGAAGTAAATAAAATGATTTAGTATTATTACCAAGTCAAAACAAATGACAGAAAATAGAAAAAGAAACAAAAAGGGAAAAAACCTCACTTGGCTTACCTGGCCCAGGAGAGAAGCCGGCCCAGCTGGCTGGCCAGCCCAGCAGCTCCCCCTGTCGTCTTCCTCCTCTGCCAGGAGGATGAGGGCGTGTGCCCGACGCACGCACACACGCGCGCGCCACCTCCACCCTGCTTGCTTGCCCCCTCGACAGCCTGGACGCCTCTGGCATCGCCACGCACCCCTGACTCTCCCTCTCTCTCTCGCTCTCGAGCGTTTCCCTTTCCCTGGACCTCTCTCTCCCACCCACCGAACGGGTTCGTCGCTGCCGCTCGCCATAGCCATGTCCACCGTGCTCCCCTTGCCTCGCTGCTGTGTCCTAGAGCTCCGCCCCATCGCCTTCTCCGTCTTCGTCAAGCCAGGCAACCGAGGACGCCTCGTGGAGCAGTCACCGCCATCTTCTTCACCTCCGGCCGCCAGAGATCACCATCGCCGTTTCGCCCGCGTTGGACCTCCCCCGAGCTCACTGAAGCCTCTGCCGGATCCGCTGTGAGCCCTGCCGTCGAACTCCCCTCTCCCCTGCTCTTCCGGCGCCCTCTAGCCCCGTCTACCACCATGGCCGTAGCACCTCGCCGCCGGCCATGGCGCCACCGCGACCAGAGCCTGAGCCAGCCGCTCCCGCGCGTGTCACCATGCTCCTGGTGACGCCAGGACACCGTAGAGGCCCTCTGCAGCCCCTGCCGTGCCCTGCAGCCACATCCCACCCGGAGCCGTGCTCCGGCCGCCGCCGCGAGCTCCGCTCCGGCGAGTTCTGCTAGCCCAGTACTGCTGCTCCGAAACACTTAGACTGGCCGACATGTGATTCACTTCGTTCCTGTGTCTGTCCCTTCGGGGAAATGTCACGCAGTGACATCCGGAGTCCTGCCTAGCCTGCTACAGCCGGGTTCACCGGAGTCCAGTTAGCCCAGTGCTACAGCCCGGATTCGCACGCTGCTGACCGACATGTTCGATGTTGATCCATGTATGCCTGTCCCCGTAAGTTAGTGCCACTTTGGGTTCACGACTAGTCATGTCGGCCCGGGTTCTCTGTCATATGGATGCTAGCGATACTGTCATATACGTGAGCCAAAAGGCGCAAATGGTCCCGGGCCATGGTAAGGCGACACCCGTGGGAATACCGTGTGTGAGGCCGCAAAGTGATATGAGGTGTTACATGCTAGATCGGTGTGACTTAGAATCGGGGTCCCGACAGTGGCGCAGATGCAGCAGGGGCGAGGCGCGGCTGAGCGGAACTACGAGGCCAGGCGGCAAGGGGAGTGGCGCGGCGCGCTGGCTGTGGTCGGAGCGGGCGCGTGGCAGCGGGGACGTGCGTGCGCGGGCGATGGCGTGGGACACCGAGCGATCCAAGGAGGAGGGCCATGGGCACGGCCAATGTGGCCGGCACGTGTGCGGGCGCCGAAGAGCAAGGCCATGGCCGAAGTGGCCGGAGCAGGGGTGAGGCCACGCACAGGCCGGGCGTGCGGCAGCAGCGAGCACGCATCGGGCACGGCCGGGTCGCGCGGTGCACGCGACAACCGCGGCGAAGTGCGGGACAGAGAGGGGATGGGAAAACGGGGGTGGCCTCACGGTGGTTTGCAGGGAACGTTGCAACAGGGAGTGAGGTGGATGACGGGGACGACGGGGTCGACGCGGAAGCAGGCCGGCGGGGAGGCGGCTAGGTGGCCGCGAGTTCCAGCAGCGTCAGAGGCGGGGCGGCTCGCGCGTCTAGCTGCGGGGATCGATCCCCTCCCGGATCCAGATGGGATCGAGAGGAGTGGGGGAGGAGATGTGGGTGAGTGGGGGGTGAGTGGGAGGTGTCGGTTAGGGTTTCCCCCCTCGTGGGGTTATGGCAGGGGCGGGTCGGTCGGCTGGGCCAGGTAGGCCGACCTGGCCTGTGAGCTGGGCCGTCTGGCCTGGTTGGCCAGGGGGCCTTTCCTTTTCTTTTTTTGTTTTATTTTGTATTTTCTTTTATTATTTCTATTTTACTGTTTTTATTCAACTTAGGGCATTTAAATATTTTATAAATTTGTATTTTCTTTACTATAATTATCTATGCCATTTTTGGCATGCTCCGAGCATTTTTGTTTTAATTTTTGGAAAACTTTTATTATTTAACTTTATTTTAAATTCGAATTTGAATCGGTTTTGAACTAACGATAGTTTAGCAACAGTAACCCTGGTGACCTGGCACCATTTGTGTGGAATTACTGTAGCTTGATTACCCGGGCGTTACACTCTATCATGAAGATCCTGGTCCTAGTTTAAAGCACAAGTGTGGTAAAAGGATAGTAGCATTTCCCCTTCTCTCTTTTTCTCTCATTTTTTTTATTTGGGCCTTTTCTCCTTTTTTTATGGCCTTTTTTTCTTTTTTTTCTTTTTCATCCGGAGTCTCATCCCGACTTATGGGGGAATCATAGTCTCCGTCATCCTTTCCTCACTAGGACAATGCTCTAATAATGATGGTCGTCACACTTTTATTTACTTACAACTCAAGAATTACAACACGATACTTAGAACAAAATATGACTCTATATGAATGCCTCTAGCGGTGTACCGGGATGTGCAATGACTCAAGAGTGACATGTATGGAAGAATTATGAACGGTGGCTTTGCCACAAATACGATGTCAACTACATGATCATGCAAAGCAATATGACAATGATGAAGCGTGTCATAATAACGGAACGATGGAAAGTTGCAGTGCAATATATCTCGGAGTGGCTACGGAAATGCCATAATAGGTAGGTATGGTGGTTGTTTTGAGGAAGATATATGGTGGGTTTATGGTACCAGCGAAAGTTGTGCGGTACTAGAGAGGCTAGCAATGGTGGAAGGGTGAGAGTGCGTATAATCCATGGACTCAACATTAGTCATAAAGAACTCACATACTTATTGCAAAAATCTATTAGTTATCGAAACAAAGTACTACGCGCATGCTCCTAGGGGGATATATTGGTAGGAAAAGACCATCACTCGTCCCGGACCACCACTCATAAGGAAGACAATCAATAAATAAATCATGCTCCGACTTCATCACATAACGGTTCACCATACGTGCATGCTACGGGAATCACAAACTTTAACACAAGTATCTCTCAAATTCACAACTACTCACTAGCATGACTCTAATATCACCATCTCCATATCTCAAAACAATCATCAAGTATCAAACTTCTCATAGTATTCAATGCACTTTATATGAAAGTTTTTATTATATCCCTCTTGGATCCCCATCATATTAGGACTAGTTTCGTAACCAAAGAAAACTACCATGCTGTTCTAAAGACTCTCAAAATTATATAAGTGAAGCATGAGAGTTCATCTATTTCTTCAAAATAAAACCACCGCCGTGCTCTAAAAAGATATAAGTGAAGCACTAGAGCAACAACAAACTACTCCGAAAGATATAAGTGAAGATCAATGAGTAGTCAAATAATTATGCATCTATGTGAAAACTCTCTAACATTTAATAATTTCATATCTTGGTATTTTATTCAAACAGCAAGCAAAACTAAATAAAATAAAATGACGCTCCAAGCAAAACACATATCATGTGGTAAATAAAAATATAGCTCCAAGTAAAGTTACCGATGAACAAAGACGAAAGAGGGGATGCCTTCCGGGGCATCCCCAAGCTTAGGCTTCTGGTTTTCCTTGAATATTACCATGGGGTGCCTTGGGCATCCCCAATCTTAGGCTCTTTCCGCTCCTTATTTTATAGTCCATCGAATCTTCACCCAAAACTTGCAAACTTCACAACACAAAACTTAACAGAAAACTCGTTAGCTCTGTTAGTGAAAGAAAAAAAAACACCACTTCAAGGTACTGTAATGAACTCATTGTTTGTTTATATTGGTGTTAAACCTACTGTATTCCAATTTCTCTATGGCTTATAAACTCTTTTACTAGCCATAGATTCATCAAAATAAGTAAACAACACACGAAAATCAGAATCTGTCAAAAACAGAACAATCTGTAGTAATCTGTAGCTAACGCAAGTTCTGGAACTCCAAAAATTCTAAAATAAATTTCTGGACGTGAGTAATTTATCTATTAATCATCTTAAAAAATAATTAACTAAATATCACTCTCCAATAAAAAATGGCAGCAATTCTCGTGAGCGCTAAAGTTTCTGTATTTTACAGCATGATCGCAAAGACTTTCCCCAAGTCTTCCCAAAGGTTCTACTTGGCACAAACACTAATTAAGAGCATAAAACCACATCTAAACAGATGCTAAATGAATTATTTATTACTAAACAGGAAAAAAAGGCAAGGAACAAAAATAAAGTTGGGTTGCCTCCCAACAAGCGCTATCGTTTAACGCCCCTAGCTAGGCATGATGATTTCAATGATGCTCACATAAAGGATAAGAACTGAAACATAAAGAGAGCATCATGAAGAATGTGACTAGAACATTTAAGTCTAACTCACTTCCTATGCATAGGGATTTTGTGAGAAAACAACTTGTGGGAACAAGAATCAACTAGCATAGGAAGGTAAAACAAGCATAACCTCAAAACTTTAAGCACATAGAGTGGAAACTTGATATTATTGCAATTCCTACAAGCATATATTCCTCCCTCATAATAATTTTCAGTAGCATCATGAATGAATTCAACAATATAACCATCACATAGAGCATTCTTTTCATGATCTACAAGCATAGAAATTTTATTACTCTCCACAAAAGCAAAATTCTTCTCATTCAGAATAGTGGCAGTATCATAAGAGACTCGAATACTATAAATTGTTTCCACATTAAAAGAGTAATGTTCATAAAAATGGTAATCATAATCATGACAAGTTTTATAAATATAATCATCACTACTTTTTATAACATAAGTGTCATCACAATAATCATCATAAGTAGCAACTTTGTTCTCATCATAATCAATTGAAACCTCTTCCAAGATAGTGGAGTCATTACTAAATAAAGTCATGACCTTTCCAGATCCACTTTCAACAATATAATCATGATAAGTAGGAGGCATGATATCATCATTACAAATTTGCATATCAAAACATGGGAGACTAAAAATATCATCTTCATCAAACATAGCATCCCCAAGCTTGTGGCTTTGCATATCATTAGCATCATGGATATTCAAAGAATTCATACTATTAACATTGCAATCATGATCATCATTCAAAGATTTAGTGCCAAACATTGTAAGGCATTCTTCCTCTAGCACTTGAGCACAATTATCAGAATCCTTATTTTCATGATATATATATATACATATATTAAAAAGATGAAGCATATGAGGCACCCTTAATTCCATATTTTTTTTGTAATTTTCTTTTATAGACTAAACTAGTGATAAAACAAGAAAATAAAAGATTCGATTGCAAGATCTAAAGATATACCTTCAAGCACTAACCTCCCCGACAATGGCGCTAGAAAAGAGCTCGATGTCTACTACACAACCTTCTTCTTGTAGACGTTGTTGGGCCTCCAAGTGCAGAGGTTTGTAGGACAGTAGCAAATTTCCCTCAAGTGGATGACCTAAGGTTTATCAATCCGTGGGAGGCGTAGGATGAAGATGGTCTCTCTCAAACAACCATGCAACCAAATAACAGAGAGTCTCTTGTGTCCCCAACACACCCAATACAATGGTAAATTGTATAGGTGCACTAGTTTGGCGAAGAGATGGTAATACAAGTGTAATATGGATGGTAGATATATGTTTTTGTAATCTGAAAATATAAAAACAGCAAGGTAACTAATGATAAGGGTTAGCACAAATGGTATTGCAATGCTAGGAAACAAGGCCTAGGGTTCATACTTTCACTAGTGCAAGATCTCTCAACAATAATAACATAATTGGATCATATAACTATCCCTCAACATGCAACAAAGAGTCACTCCAAAGTCACTAATAGCGGAGAACAAACGAAGTGATTATGGTAGGGTACGAAACCACCTCAAAGTTATCCTTTCTGATCGATCTATTCAAGTGCCCGTAGTAAAATAACACGAAGATATTCTTTTCGTTCGATCTATCATAGAGTTCGTACTAGAATAACACCTTAAGACGCAAATCAACCAAAACCCTAATGTCACCTCGATACTCCAATGTCACCTCCAGTATCTGTGGGTATGATTATACAATATGAATCACACAATCTCAGATTCATCTATTCAACCAACACATAGAACCTCAAAGACTGCCCCAAAGTTTCTACCGGAGAGTCAAGACGAAAACATGTGCCAACCCCTATGCATAGGTTCATGGGCGGAACCCGATAGTTGATCACCAAAACATACATCAAGTGGATCAATAGAATACCCCATTGTCGCCACGGGTATCCCACGCAAAACATACATCAAGTGTTCTCAAATCCTTAAAGACTCAATCTGGTAAGATAACTTCCAAGGGAAAACTCAATCCATTACAAGCTAGTAGAGGGGAAGAAACATCACAAGATCCAACTATAATAGCAAAGCTCGCGATACATCAAGATCGTACCACCTCAAGAACACGAGAGAGAGAGATCAAACACATAGCTACTGGTACATACCCTCAGCCCCGAGGGAGAATGTAACATCCCAACATTCTAAATTTTGGAATGTTATATTAAATAGATAGATTTGATTGATTGTTTGATTGATTGACTGAAAGTGAGTGAATTCGAACTTTTTTAAAGCTAAATGAGAGGGAATAAAAGGACTTTCCCAAACTTCCATTTTTGTATTTATGATCTCCGTGAATTAAAATTCTTTTCATCATAAAACCCTGGAGAGAAGATGACATGACTTCTTCCATTTAAATAAATGAAAAGGGTTTTTGAAATATTTGAATTCCATTTGGAAATATTTCCAATTCTGAAACTTTAAGCGACTCAATGATTTTCTCGAGAGAAGATAAAATGACATCTTCAAAACATATGAAATATGAGTTGAGAGTTTCAAAGAAACTCAAATTTAAAATCCATTTAAAATTATTTTTCAATTTGGGTTATTTGAGTTTTATTCAAATTATTTTTCTCCAAAAATAAAATATATGGAAAATAGGGTAACATGATTCCCTACGTCCGAAAATTGGAGATAAATAAATTTGAATTCATTTTGGTTTTTTAAAATGATTTTTATGAGGTTTTATTGCAACAGAAGCACTCTTTGCTTTATTTAAATTTGTGTGGATTTTATTTGACGTGAGAAAAATGTTCATGTCGTAGAAAATCTTTTACTAAAAATTTGGATATATAATATGCCTATATAAATTTTTATTTTATTTTTGTTATTCAGTTTCCCTTTCTGTTTCTATTTTTTTAAAGAACTGTACATGCGGCCATAATTATTTGTCGCCCACGTGCGCTGCATAGTGGCATCGGGCGCCCCATCATTTTAGTTTTTCTTCTCTCCTACATTGGCCAGGCCCAGCCAGCCTTTTCATTTTTTTTATTTTTTTCATAGGCCGAATTTTGTTTAAAAAAACTGCAGCCGCAGCGTGCGCGCGCGGCCGGCCGAAGGCCTCTAGGCCCATGCGAGCAGCCTCTTTTCTTCTATGTTTCTTTTCTTTTCATCTATGTTTAGTCCCACATTGACTAAGCTTTAACCTCTAAGCCTCTTTTGCACCAATAAATATAGACCCATAGAGACTTTAAAAATCATCCGATTCGGGTTAAATCAATATTTTGGTTTGACTAGATTCATTTAAGAAAAATATATTTCTCCTCAAAGTCGTCTTTTCTCAGCCTTATAAAGGTATCTTTCTTTGTTTTTTTATACTTCTATAGTTTATTATTTCTATACTAATACGATAGAATAATTAGATTATCAATTAGTCTACGTATTTATACATTAGACCTTAGCCGTAGATACTCTTTCCGTAAAACACTTTGACCCTAATTTTTCAAATAGCCATAACTTTTTACTCGTTCATCCAAATTAGATGAAACCAATGCCTACTTCCTCGTTACGATCTCCTCTATCCAGTAAAACAACTTAAACATGTTTTTGAAAGTTTTAAAATTTGAATTCAAACAGATTTGTATTCAAACTTCTTTTGTTCATAACTTGAGTTTTATAACTCCGATTTAGTTGATTCTTTTTGCAAATCGAAGCTCTTGACCTAAACTTTCTAATAAGGCCAAATTCACATAATTTTGGTACCGTTAAAAATTGTTTTATGTTGCAAGAGTTATTTGCTTGGTTTTGATGTTTTTCGAACTGTCTTCTTCGTTCTTCCCGATCTTCTGACTGATTGCTTATGGGTGGTTACTATTGCTTGCTCACGATAGATTGAATAGAGTGTGACGAGTAGAACTATCAAGAGTTTTGAGTGCGAATCATCTTCATCAATAGTACAGGCAAGTTCACACTTTGGTCATATCCCCTTCATACCCAGTTTTTGTGCATTAGTTCCAATCCTCAAACATTGCATGGTTAGGATGTGATTAACATGTGGGTTGGGAAGTAGTTGATGAGGTAGAACCTATTGCCCTATTACATTCAAACCCTTGGGAGTTACTTCTACATATTGCTTGTATTGCTATGCTATGCTCGTAGACGTGGTTTGGGAGAATGAAATCCATGATAGATGTGAGATTGTTAAATAATGGTTTAACTTAAGGTGGCAACTTAAATACACATCTTGGTGGATTGAGGCACCTGGAGTACCTAGTGTTGCCTGTATTTTTTGGATATCCTGGGGTTCCGTGTGATTTTCCTATGGACCGCCACCCAGGCTCAAAGGGAACTGAGATGATTCATGCTAGAAACTTCCCTGTGCAGCCACAAGCTATTATGGGCTCTATCATAGTTGTGTAAGTTACGTGAAGCTCTTGAAGAGGTGGATCAGCAGGTAGTGGGTTGTAGGTTTGGTATGGTCTGCTTGGAGTAGAGAGTTAATGTTTCTGAAAGACCGTGTCTCGGTCATCCGTTTATCAAACATCATGCAGTGCGAGAAATCCAACGGACGTGATCGAGTCTTATGGGGAAAAGTGCGCAAACCTGTGCAGAGTGTACAAACTAATCATGGTTAGCCGTGTCCCGGTTATGGACATCTTGAGTATCTAGTACTTGGAGTATCTTAAGTATCTCATCACGTTACTTAAATAATTTGTTGGGTTATTGATGTTAATTTGGGATTGAGTTGAAGGAACCTTCTCAATATTTTATCAACCAACTTTGTAGTTAAATAAAATATATTCCTTTGTAGTAGGGAAAAATTGGCTTTTCGCAAAAACTTTATAACCATAGAGCCTTTCCACCAGCCATATATGCATGTAGTGATAGTTATTATTCATCATTATCCTATGGTGTGAATTTTCCAGTACATTCAATGTACTGACCCTTTGTGGCTGCAACGTCTCATGTTGTAGGATTATCTTACGATGAGTAAGTGATACGTTAGGGTTACGATTTCTACACTCAAATTTGCCGTTGGTGTTGATGGAAATCCACAACCTTGTTATTACTTCCACTATTTGGATTGAGGTAATAGTATTTACGTTACTTGATACATGTGATTTACCTCTGTTATAAATCCTCCAGTACTGTGTGTGTCAGCATACCGATCCAGGGATGACACTTAAGCACAGAGACTTGACCGTCTGAGGTCAGGTCGCTACAAGATGGTATCAGAGCACATGTTGAATGTAGGACATGACCCCTAGAAACTGGCAAGCCCATAGGAAATATTTTCTCTACAACTTCCTTTTCAAAAGGATATTTTACCTCTCTTCTCTTCTGAGCTTATTCAAATATTCCCTTTTAGTGAGACTATACCCCTTTCCCTTTTTGACCACACGAAGATTCGGCTGATGAGACCACTTCAAGAAATACAAGAGATCGGACAACTAAGACCACTTCAGAATGAAGAGGATTTTACTGTGTATTATAATAATGAAACTACAACGATTGAAGACTCCGAAGACTAGGAGAATTTGAAGGCCTTGTAGAATTTTCCAGATTTGTATGACCTAGGAAGGCACCCCTTATGGAACTTGGCAGACTAAGGAAGCTGTCAAGACCCGAGATCAAGGTGTATCGGAGAAAAAACGGAACATGGAGCATGAGAACTCAAAGTTTTGTCAAGAAAACCCTAAGGCAGGAGATATCAACTATGGAAGATAGCTCATGGCAATGACAAGGGCAGAAACACAGTTATCCGTGATGTCATCACCACTGATACTATGGTCACCGAGCTGAGCTAAGCATGCATTTCTTCGGAAGGATTAAATGGTAGAAGGCTGATGGAGCACCTATTAGTAAGATGAAGTTTTAACCTTAGCTTGTGTATCGCCAGAATCTGGTGTAATACATCAAGAATTTTAAGATTGGGCTCCAGGAAGCCCTATTAGACAAGGAAGCATTCCGTGAAGAACTCAGGAACCAGAAGCTGAAAGTAGCCAAGCTGGAGGAGCTACAACCTCGAGATCCGGAGATTTGTCAGCAACTGAAGGACAGTAGGACCATGGTTCATGCCAAGGATATTGAAACCCAGAAGTTTGGAACGCAACCCCAGAATATTGAAGGACGTCATGAGAGACTTTGCGTCGACAGAGATCATCTGGCAAAAGAACTTGAGAAGGACAAGCACGATCGAAAGAAGCCATCAGAGATGTGAACGAGACTTGAAGAGTTTGACAATTTTGAAGATTCATTGACCTTTAGAATACCAAGCCCCTGTGATATACCTACGTTAGATGCGATGATTGTGAGCTGTCATTTGTTTGATGTTTTTCCGACAGCCACAAATAAAATCTATCTCTTCAAAACTGTTGTTTGTATTGTGTGCATCCCCCTTTGTCTCTCTCATCTCACCCCAAACCCGTGGACCCAATAGAGGACGAATGGAGATGAACTCATGTTTCCCTGGACCGATAAGTCAATTGGATACGGACCGATGGATTTAGAACATGGAGGATCACATGAAGAATAATCCTATAGTCGGAAAGGATATGACCCAGCATGCTCTTCAGTGCTTTGAAAGAGGTGCTGCTACTTGGTGGAGGATGTACCAAACCATCAATGGATGGCAAGGAGTAACCACTTGGAAAGAATTTAAGTTGACTTTGCCAAAGTCTCGGTTTGTGTCCCAGAAGTTGAAGCCTTATGGAAAGGATATGAAGAAACCTTGTGCATGCATGACTTGTGGAGAAATAGGACACACCCATAAAGAACACAAGGATGAATGCCCTAATTGTGAAGGAAGTCACCCAGTTAAAGAATGCCCAACTAGGCAGATTACTTGTTTCTAGTGTGAAGGGACTACCCACTATCCTGCTCAGTGTCACATTTACCCCACGGTACAACTAACCATCCAGTAGAAGAAAGAAGTAATGAAAGGAGCCCTCATGGAAATTTTAGAAGAAACTGTGATGAAGGAAGAGGTGGAGGACACACCTAAAGAAGACCCGAGTAAACCCTGCACTAAGTCTTGCTATTCATGTGGAGAAGAAGGACACATCTCCCAAAATTGTTTGAATGGGGATCTAGTAGAATTCCCAACAGAGGAAGTAGAATATGACCCACGGGAAATAGAAGCCCTGATTGGAATGGAAAAGTCCAGGAAGAGAAACCGATTGGAGTCCAGGAGGGACCTGAGTTATATCACCTGTTACAGGTGCAAGGAGTCAGGGCACTACCTCAGCAGTTGCCCAAAAAGGAAGCCAAGGACCCAAGGAGGCTATATAATCATAAGGAAACCTCGGGAGTTGTCAGAAGTAATATGCTTTCGTTGTAATGAAGCAGGGCACTTTGCCAGGGTTTGTCCCAAGGAGAAGGAGACTTGTGATAATTAGTTGTGTCCGTGAGAAGTAATGTAGTAGTACTAGAAGTAGTGGGAACAACTCTTTTGTATCAAGGTGTTGAGTTGAGACATGTAATGGAAAAGCGAGAGATTGTAATACTTTGAGAACCAATAAAGTTAGTATTGTGGGTACTATTTGGATTTTATGAGTTGTTACTCTATGAAGAAAGATTTTGACCATTTTCGAGGATATGAGAAATATGGTCTATGGAAGATTGAAGAATTTTAAGGGTGGTAGAGTACCATGTGAGGAGATTTGAACCCTGGAAAGGATAATGATGTTCCACGGAGTGGACTTCATAAGTATGAGTTTTGTCTCGATATGTGGGGTATCCCCTGATGTATGAAGAGATGAAGTGTTATTGGATATAAAGGAGATATGATGTTGGTATTATGGAACGATTATAACTCCAGGATGAGTCTGAGTAATCACGTCTTAGTTTGGAACTGATAGAAGGAAGGAAGACAGTACAATTGGATGGATTTAAGAATACTAGGGAGTTGGAAGTTGGAATAATGATCAGTTGCCCGATGATAAGTTCAAGGACTACAAGTGATGAGATGGGCCATAACCCACAAGCCCCAGGACCTGCCAAGAAGCAAGCACATTCTTGCTGAAGGAAAAACCCTGGAAGAGGATATGCCTTTATCAATAGACGATCTTATAGGAGTTTACGCAAACCTGAGAGTTGTGAAGGAATGATAGATGTTTGTTTGGCTTGCAGAATCCGTGGAATTATCCAAACTTAGTTCGTCAACAAGAGAAATTCTGCAATGCTTCTGAGGATGACCGAGTGTTAGAATGCGAGATTCACTAAACCATGTACAAGGTAATGATTTGGGTGCGGGGTGGATTGATCACCATACCGACTTACTCTTATCATTCGCCTTGCTATATGGGATGGTAAATCTGAGTGACTTACCTATAGTAGAGAGACAACGATAAAAACCTTGTTTAAGCCTTAGAATGGTATAGGTATTTTTCCCTTGTACAAGGCAGTTTTTGCCAACCGTAGGTTATACGGCGAGGATCAACCCAGACCCATTTCCTGCAGGAGAAACCGTAAATTGTTGACCGCCATGAGATATCGATAGTTTTTTTAGTATTGGTGCCAGACCCATCAGCTATGAAGACCCAATCTCGGAATAACCTTACCAAGATGAAAGGACAGAAGAATTGTGGTAAAGGTTATGCCACTACCGGAAGAGCCCAGAGAAGGAATTATCCTGAAGATCTGAGAAGACCGACACTATTAACAATATGGATGAAGTATATGAGTTTTGATGGAACTGTAACCATGCTTCTAAGGGTGGTAGCACCCCAGACCCCCTCCTACGACAATCAATGGATTTTGAGGAGACCCCAAACCTAACCTATTTCTTTCTAGCCTCTCCGAATCTCGAGGACGAGATTCATTTTAAGGGTGGTAGGTTTGTAACATCCCAAAATTCTAAATTTTGAAATGTTATATTAAATAGATAGATTTGATTGATTGTTTGATTGATTGACTGAAAGTGAGTGAATTCGAACTTTTTGAAAGTTAAATGAGAGGGAATAAAAGGATTTTCCCAAACTTCCATTTTTGTATTTATGATCTCCGTGAATTCAAATTCTTTTCATCATAAAACCCTGGAGAGAAGATGACATGACTTCTTCCATTTAAATAAATGAAAAAGGTTTTTGAAATATTTGAATTCCATTTGGAAATATTTCTAATTCTGAAACTTTAAGTGACTCAATGGTTTTCACGAGAGAAGATAAAATGACTTCTTCAAAACATATGAAATATGAGTTGGGAGTTTCAAAGAAACTCAAATTTAAAATCCATTTGAAATTATTTTTCAATTTGGGTTATTTGAGTTTTATTCAAATTATTTTTCTCCAAACATAAAATATATGGAAAATAGGGTAACATGATTCCCTACGTCGGAAAATTGGAGATAAATAAATTTGAATTCATTTTGGTATTTTTAAAATGATTTTTATGAGGTTTTATTGCAACAGTAACACTCTTTGCTTTAGTTAAATTTGTGTGGATTTTATTTGACTTTAGAAAAAAATTCATGTCGTAGAAAATCTTTTACTGAAAATTTTGATATATAATATGCCTATATAAAAATTTTATTTTATTTTCGTTATTCAGTTTCCCTTTCTATTTCTATTTAAAAAAAAGAACTGTACATGCGGCCATAATTATTTTTCGCCCACATGCGCTGCATAGTGGCATCGGGCGCCCCATCATTTTAGTTTTTCTTCTCTCCTACATGGGCCAGACCCAGCCAGCCTTTTCATTTTTTTATTTTTTTTCTTAGGCCGAATTTTTTTAAAAAAAACTGCAGCCGCTGCGTGCGCGCGCGGCCGGCCGAAGGCCTTTAGGCCCATGCGAGCAGCCTCTTTTCTTCTCTGTATCTTTTCTTTTCATCTATGTTTAGTCCCACATTGCCTAACCTTTAACCTCTAAGCCGGTTTTCCACCAATAAATATAGACCCATAGAGCCTTTAAAAATCATCTGATTCGGGTTAAATCAATATTTTGGCTTCACTAGATTCATTTAAGAAAAATATATTTCTCCTCAAAGTCGTCTTTTCTCTGCCTTATAAAGGTATCTTTCTTTGTTTTTTATACTTCTGTAGTTTATTATTTCTATACTAATATGATAGAATAATTAGATTATCAATTAGTCTACGTATTTATACATTAGACCTCAGCCGTAGCTATTTTTTCTGTAAAACAGCTTGGCCCTGATTTTTCAAATAGCCATAACTTTTTACTCATTCATCCAAATTAGATGAAACCAACGCCCACTTCTTCGTTGAGATCTCCTCTATCCAGTAAAACAACTTAAACATGTTTTTGAAAGTTTTAAAATTTGAATTCAAACATATTTGTATTCAAACTTCTTTTGTTCATAACTTGAGTTTTATAACTCCGATTTAGTTGATTCTTTTTGCAAATCGAAGCTCTTGACCTAAACTTTCTGATAAGGCCAAATTCACATAATTTTGGTACTGTTAGAAATTATATTATGTTGCAAGAGTTATTTTCTTGGTTTTGATGTTTTCCGAACTGTCTTCTTCGTTCTTCCCGATCTTCTGAGTGATTGCTTATGTGTGGTTACTATTGCTTGCTCACGATAGATTGAATGGAGTGTGACGAGTAGAACTATCAAGAGTTTTGAGTGCGAATCATCTTCATCAACAGTACAGGCAAGTTCACACTTTGATCATATCCCCTTCATACCCAGTTTTTATGCATTAGTTCCAATCCTCAAACATTGCATGGTTAGGATGTGATTAACATGTGGGTTGGGAAGTAGTTGATGAGCTAGAACCTATTGCCCTGTTACATTCAAACCCTTAGGAGTTACTTCTATGTATTGCTTATATTGCTATGCTATGCTCGTAGACGTGGTTTGGGAGAGTGAAATCCATGACAGATGTGAGATTGTTAAATAATGGTTTAACTTAAGGTGGCAACTTAAATACACATCTGGGTGGATTGAGGCACCTGGAGTACCTAGTGTTGCCTGTATTTTTTGGATATCCCGGGGTTCCATGTAATGGACCGCCACCCAGGCTCAAAGGGAACTGAGATGATTCATGCCAGAAACTTCCGTGTGCAGCCACAAGCTATTATGGGCTCTAGCATAGTTGAGTAAGTTACGTGAAGCTCTTGAAGAGGTGGATCAGCAGGTAGTGGGTTGTAGGTTTGGTATGGTCTTTCCGGAGTAGAGAGTTAATGTTTCTGAAAGACTGTGTCTCGGTCATCCTTTTCTCGAGCATCATGCAGTGCGAGAAATCCAACGGAGGCGATCGAGTCTTGTGGGGAAAAGTGCGCACACCTCTGCAGAGTGTGCAAACTAATCATGGTTAGCCGTGTCCCCGGTTATGGACATCTTGAGTATCTAGTGCTTGGAGTATCTTAAGTATCTCATCACGTTACTTAAATAATTTGTTGGGTTATTGATGTTAATCTAGGATTGAGTTGGAGGAACCTTCTCAATATTTTATCAACCAACTTTGTAGTTAAATAAAATATATTCCTTTATAGTAGGGAAAAATTGGCTTTTTGCGAAACTTTATAACCATAGAGCCTTTCCACCAGCCATATATGCATGTAGTGATAGTTATTATTCATCATTATCCTATGGTGTGAATTTGCCAGTATATTCAATGTACTGACCCTTTGTGGCTGCAACGTCTCATGTTGCAGGATTATCTTACGACGAGTAAGTGATACGTTAGGGTTACGATTTCTACACTCAAATTTGCCGTTCGTGTTGATGGGAATCCACAACCTTGTTGTTACTTCCGCTATTTGGATTGAGGTAATAGTATTTACGTTACTTTATACATGTGATTTACCTCTGTTATAAATCCTCGAGTACTGTGTGTGTCAGCATACCGAACCAGCGATGACACTTAAGCACAGAGACTTGACCGTCTGAGGTCGGGTTGCTACAGAGAACTACTCCCTCGTCGTCACGGAGAGCACTGGGATGATGAAGATGGCCACCGGAGAGGGATTTCCCCCTCCAGCAGGGTGCCGGAACGGGTCTAGATTGGTTTTCGGTGGCTACGGAGGCTTCTGGCGGCAGAACTCCTGATCTATTGTGCTCTCCGAAGTTTTTAGGGTATATGGGTATATATGGGAGGAAGAATTACGTCGGTGCACCTCCGGGCTGTCCACGAGGTAGGGGGCGCGCCCAGGGGGGTGGGCGCGACCCCCACCCTCGTGGGCAGCCCGGGACTCTCCTGGTCCAACTCCGATACTCCACGGGCTTCTTCTGTTCCAAAAATAAGTTCCGTGAAGTTTCAGGTCAATTAGACTCTGTTTGATTTTCCTTTTATGCGATACTCTAAAACAAGGAAAAAACAGAAACTGGCACTAGGCTCTGGGTTAATAGGTTAGTCCCAAAAATAATATAAAAGTGTATAATAAAGCCCATAAACGTCCAAAATAGATAATATAATAGCATGGAACAATCAAAAATTATAGATACGTTGGAGACGTATCAATAGTTGCCAAGGGGAGTGCCCATACCCATGTGTTTATATCTCTTTCTTTGGGGCTGGTGATGTGATATTCTTGGCAATGATGCCCCTTAGGATACGATTCTCTTCCTCGAGCTTATTGACTTGCTGCTTGAGGTTCATTATTTCCTTACAGAGCATGCCCGTGATGACTAAAGCTCCTTTCACCCAAGGATGTTGCATAGCTGTGGGAGAACAAGTAACACTCTTTTTCATATTTTCATAAGAAAGAAATCTAACGTTGGAAGGGATGACCGAGTTCGGAATAGCTGAGCTCTGTAGTTCCCCCATTGTGAATCCGGCTCGGAAACGAGAAGTAACTTCTTGATCCTCCTCCATGGCATATATCCTTTTCAAGTCGGCCTAAATCTCTTCCTCAGTTGATGGACCAAAGTGGTCATCATCACTGTTTGCTCTTGGCCCCGGTATCTGATGAGACACCGACTCTCCGCGACTGACTCTTGAGAAGACATCTTGCTCTAAATCTGCAGCAGAAACAGCTCGAAACAAAAACAGAGGATGTTTGCATGGTATGATGGTCAAAACCTTCAAGAGATTATATAATGAATTTTTACCGAACAAGAGAAGTATCGTGCAAGAAAACGGAGTCCAGAGAGCACACGAGGTGCCCACGAGGCAGGGGGCGCACCTAGGGGGTAGGGCACGCCCTCCACCCTCGTGGACGCCTCGTGTCCTTCCCGGACTACTTCTTATTTTCCTATTTTTTTAAATATTCCAAAACAAATAAAAATTGATATTAGAGCTGTTTTGGAGTCGGTTTACTTACCGTACCGCATACCTCTTCCTTTTCGGAGTTTGAAATGTTCTGGAAAGTGTCCCTTATGTATTCCTCTAGGGTTACACTTTCAATAACATTAGTTTCAACATTTATAGGATTAGTTGAAATATAATGTTTGATTATTTGACCGTTCACCACCCTTGGATTTGTGCCTTCGAAGTTGTTAATTTTTATGGCACCGGAACGATGGACCTCCTCGATAATGTAAGGACCTTCCCATTTAGAGAGGATTTTTCCTGCAAAAAATCTTCAACGAGAGTTGTATAACAATACATAATCACCTACATTAAACTCACATTTTTGTATCCTTTTGTCATGGCATCTTTTAACTTTTTCTTTAAACAGTTTGGCATTCACATAGGCATGGGTTCTCCATTCATCAAGTGATCTAATGTCAAAAAGCCTCTTCTCACCGGCAAGTTTGAAATCATAATTGAGCTCTTTAATGGCCCAATATGCCTTATGTTCTAGTTCGAGAGGTAAGTGACATGCTTTACCATAAACCATTTTTATATGTAGTTCTGTAAGCCCATAATGCATCATCACATTTCTTGGACCAGTTCTTTCTAGATCTATTAACAGTCTTTTGCAAAATCAGTTTAGGCTCTCTATTACTCAATTCTAATTGACCACTAGACTGTGGATGATATCGAGATGCAATTGTATGATTAACATCATACATAGCAAGCATTTTACAAAAGGCACCAGGAATAAAAATGTGAACCACCATCAGTCATTAAATATCTAGGGACTCCAAACCTCGGAAAAATAACTTCTTTAAGCATCTTAATAGAGGTGTTATGATCAGCACTACTAGTTGGAATAGCTTCTACCCACTTAGTAACGTAATCAACAGCAACTAAAATATGTGTATACGCATTGGAAGAGGGAAACGGTCCCATATAATCAAAGCCCTAAACATCAAATGGTTGAATAACAAGCGAATAATTCATAGGCATTTCTTGATGTCTACTAATATTACCAATTCTTTGACATTCATCACAAGACAATACAAACTTACGGGCATCTTTGAAGAGAGTAGGCCAATAAAAACCGGATTGCAATACCTTATGTGCAGTTCTATCTCTAGCATGGTGTCCTCCATAAGCCTCGGAATAACACTTGCGTAGGATCTGTTACTGTTCATGCTCAGGTACACAATGTCTAATAATACCATCTACTCCTTCTTTATAAAGGTGTGGGTCATCCCAAAAGTAACGTCTTAAATGATAGAAGAACTTTTTCTTTTGCTAGTATGTGAAACTAGGTGGTGTAAATTTAGCAACAATATAATTAGCATAATCAGCATACCACGGAGCAGTACCAGAACCATTTATGAGAGCTAATTGTTCATCAGGTAAGCTATCACCAATAGGTAGTGGGTCATCAAGAACATTCTCTAGCCTACAAGTTGTCTGCAACGGGGTTCTCGGCTCCCTTTCAATCAATAATATGCAAATCAAATTCTTGAAGTAAGAGAACCCATCTAATAAGGCTAGGTTTAGCATCTTTCTTTTTCATAAGATATTTAATATAAGCATGATCAGTGTGAACAGTTACTTTAGAATCAACGTATATAAGGTCTGAACTTATCACAAGCAAACACAACTGCTAAAAATTCTTTTTCAGTAGTAGCATAATTTCTCTGGGCACTATCCAGAGTCTTACTAGCATAATGGATAACATTTAATTTCTTATCAACCCTTTGTCCTAAAACAGCCCCTACATCATAATCACTAGCATCACACATAATTTCAAAGGGTAAATTCCAATCAGGTGGCTAAACAATAGGTGCAGAAATCAAAGCTTTCTTAAGTATTTCAAATGCTTCTACACAATCATCATCAAAGACAAAAGGAACATCTTTTTGTAAGAGATTAGTCAGAGGCCTAGAAATTTTAGAGAAGTCCTTAATGAACCTCCTATAAAAACCGGAATGACCAAGGAAACTTCTTATACCTTTAATGTCCTTAGGACACGACATCTTTTCAATAGCATCAACCTTACCTTTATCAACTTCAATACCTCTTTCAGAAATTTATGCCCCAAGACAATACCTTCATTAACCATAAAGTGGCACTTCTCCCAATTCAAGACAAGATTAGTTTCTTCACATCTCTGCAAAACTCGATCAAGGTTGCTTAAGAAATCATCAAAAGAAGTTGCATAAACGGAGAAATCATCCATGAAAAACTCAACAATCTTTTCACAAAAGTCAGAGAATATAGCAGTCATACATCTTTGAAAGGTAGCAGGTGCATTGCATAAACCAAAAGGCATACGTCTATAAGCAAAGGTACTAAAAGGGCAAGTAAAAGTTGTCTTTTCTTGATCTTCTTTTGACACAGGTATTTGAGAAAAACCAGAATAACCATCTAGAAAGCAAAAATGTGTATGTTTGGATAATCTTTCTAGCATTTGATCAATAAAAGGTAAAGGGTAATGATCCTTTTTAGTATCTTTATTTAATTTACGGAAATCAATTACCATTCTATAACCTATAATAATTCTTTGTGGGATCAGTTCATCTTTATCATTAGGAACGACAGTAATCCCTCCCTTCTTAGGGACATAATGGAAAGGACTTACCCACTGACTATCAGCAATGGGGTAAATTATACCTGCCTCCAGAAGCTTTAGTATTTCTTTTCTTACCACTTCTTTCATCTTAGGATTTAACCGTTGTTGGTGATAAACAACCGGTTTCACGTCTTTCTCCAATTTTATTTTGTGCTGGCATAGAGTGGGACTAATGCCCTTAGGATCATCAAGAGTATATCCAATAGCTGCACGGTGCTTCTTCAGAGTTTTCAATAATTTCTTTTCTTCATGATCTGAAAGGTTAGCACTAATAATAACAGGATATATCTCTTTCTCATCAAGATAAGCATATTTAAGAAGATCCGGTAAAGGTTTAAGCTCAAACACGGGATCACCCTTGGGTGGAGGAGGAACCCCTAAGAATTCAACAAGCCAATTGTGTTTCAAAATAGGTCCCTCTGGTACTTCCTTCGCCCAATATTTTTCATATATTCTGAAACATGCTCCCGTGATGTTTCAGGACTTTTGGAGTTGTGCAGAATAGGTCTCTAATATTTGCTCCTTTTCCAGCCCAGAATTCCAGCTGCCGACATTCTCCCTCTTCATGTAAACCTTGTAAAATAAGAGAGAATATGCCTAAGTATTGTGACATAATGTGTAATAACAGCCCATAATGCAATAAATATCAATGTAAAAGCATGATGCAAAATGGACGTATCAACCCCTTCCCGGCGGAGGCGGGCGATGAACTTGGCGGCGCGGCGCACGTCGGGTCCGGCGACGAGGTGCTGCAGGGACGGTGCAGGGTCGGCTTGGGGGGAAGTCCGGCAAGGCGGCGGATCCAGGCGGCGGGCGGCGGGGATGCTCTATGCTGGCGCGGAGAACGGCTGCGGCGCACCACGGCGGAGCTGAAGGGCGGCGTGGCGTGGATCTGGGACGTGGAGCCGGGTGAACGGGCGGCGGCGGCCGGGCCTGCATGGGCCCGCGATGGGCTTGGGCGGGCCGTGGTGGACGTGGACATGTGGCGGCGTGGGGTTGGTCATAGAGGCGGCGGTGGCTGAGGTGGCGGCGCGTGATTGGTCGAGCGACGTGCCGGCTGGACGTGTACGGCCGCCGGGCGGACGTGTCCGGCGGCGCGAGGATGAAGAAGACTAGGGTTTCGCCCGAGATTTCGGAGGGGGAGGTGCTTATGTAGGTAGAGGGAACTAGGAGAGTCCAAATGGGGTGCGGTTTTCGCCCACACGATCGTGATCCAATGACGGAGAGCATGGAGGGGGTCTAGATGGGCTAGTGAGCTGTTGTGAAGGGGTGCTGGGCTGCCAAGACAAAGGGGGTTTCGCGGTTACCCGGTTAACCATTGGGGCATCAACGACCTCCAAATGGAATGGAATTTGATAGGTGGTCTACCGGTGATATACCAAGGCCACTCGACAAATCTCGGCCCATTCCGAGAACATTTTTCTCCGCTCATGAAACAAGGTCTGAGAGGGGCGACGGGGGCATGAGAGAGTGTTGGATTCCAAAACGGACAACGAAGAAAGTGACCGGATGCAAGTTTTGAAAAACATGATGGTGCAATGCACATGATGAGATGGCAAGATGCAACATGCAAGCAAATGACATGGCAACAACAGCGAATAACTGGAAGACACCAGGCGCATCGGACTCGGGGCGTTACAACTCTCCTCCACTGACAAGAGATCTCATCCCGAGATCTTAGGAACGAGACGGAAGAGAAAGAGGATGAGGTGAAACAAGAATGCAATAGAGACGGTGAACAAGACCGAGAGCACTCAGGTAGAAAAGAGGAACGGTGAATAAGACGAGAGCAAATAGCTCAAGGAACAAGATAGACTCTGAAACCACTCCGGTTAGAACAAGATAGAAGAGAATAATAACGAGAGAATTTAGGCATCACTCCGGCTAACATGGAAAGAATAGCACATTAACTTGAGAAGATGGAACGATACTTGACGAGAGGGACAACACAATGTCTCCGTAAGAATTTCAAAGAGTTTAATGAAAGAACGGAGAAGAAATGACAACTTCTACCATGAATGAAATTGAAAGAATCCTTAGTTGGAAGGATTGAACGGAGTAGTTGGAAAAAATAACCATGAAAAGAATAAAGTTGTTGTGGGATTATGGATAACATCTCAAAATTATGAGGTGATAACCGACCCCAAACAGAAACGATTGAATATCTGAGAAGAACGATGAAATGCAAAACTCCACATCAAAAGAATACAGATAATTGTTTGCACTTCGAGATGCAGGAATAAAAGATACTTGTGCTCCTCAAACAAGAATCTTGATGAACCCTTGAAGAATGAATTAGATCATGATGAACCACCATGAAGAACTCTTGTAACAAAAGGATGATGAGATAGAGTTGAAGGATGAATGGAATTACCGGTAGGCCGCTTTTCAAATTTCATTCCATTTGGAGGTCGTTTGATGCCCCAACGGTTAACCGGGTAACCGTAAAAGCCTCTCTCTCTCTCTCTCTCTCTCTCTCTCTCTCTCTCTCTCTCTGCAGCCCAACACTCCTCCAAACCGTAAAAGCCTCTCTCTCTCTCTCTCTCTCTCTGGAGGTCGTTTGATGCCCCAACGGTCGTTTTAGCATAGTTTCTTTTAATAGAGCATGGTATAGTGGGTACTCCTGGATCTCCAAGTTTCTTTGGTATTCCACCCTTAAAAGTGTAATTAGCAAGCATGGTGGAAATTTCAGCTTCCGGTATCTTTCTTTTATTTGTAATAATATCTTTCATATACTTAGCATAAGGATTGGTTTTGAGCATATCAGTTAATCGCATACGCAAAAAGATAGGTCTAATCATTTCAACAAAGCGCTCAAAATCCTCATCATCTTTTTCTTGGATGGTTTGGGAGGAAAAGGCATGGGTTTCTGAACCCTAGGCTCTCTTTCTTTACCATGTTTCCTAGCAACAAAGTCTTTCTTATCATAACGTTGATTCTTTGATTGTGGGTTATCAGGATCAACAGCAGGTTCAATTTCTATGTCATTATCATTACTAGGTTGAGCATCATCATGAACATTATCATTAACATTATCACTAGTTTCAGGTTCATTACCAGATTGTGTTTCAGCATCAAAAATAGAAATATCATTTGGATTCTCAGGTGTTTCAACAATAGGATCACTAGAAGCATGCAAAGTCCTATCATTTTTATTTTTTCTTCTTTTTAGAAGAACTAGGTGCATCTATATTATTTCTCTGAGAATCTTGTTCAATTCTCTTAGGGTGGCCTTCAGGATACAAAGGTTCCTGAGTCATTCTACCAGTTCTAGTAGCCACTCTAACAGAATTATCATTACTCTTACTGTTCAATTCATTGAGTAAATCATTTTGAGCATTAAGTACTTGTTCTACTTGAGTGGTAACCATAGAAGCATGTTTACTAATAAGTTTAAGTTCACTTTTAAAATTATCCATATAATCACCAAAGTGTCCAAGCATATTTGAATTGTATTTCAGTTGTCTACCAAAATAAGCATTAAAATCTTCTTGCTTAGCCATAAATTTATCAAACTCATCTAAGCATGGGCTAGCAAACTTAGTAAATGGGATTACAGCTTTATCATATCTATAGAGAGAATTTACCTTTACTACCTGTGTCGAGTTATCAAGACCATGAGTTTCTTCAATAGGTAAAGGATTTGGATTATATGTTTCCTCAACAGGCAGTAAATTAAGACCATGTATTTCCTCAATAGGAGGTAAATTCTTAACATCTTCAGCTTTAATACCTTTTTCTTTCATAGACTTCTTTGCCTCTTGCATATCTTCAGGACTGAGAAATAGAATACCCCTCTTCTTCCAAGTTGGTTTAGGAATAGGCTCAGGAATTGGCTCTGGAGATGTCCAATTATTTTCATTTGTCAACATATTATTCAATAGAATTTCAGCTTCATCTGGTGTTCTTTCCCTAAAAACAGAACCACCACAACTATCCAGGTAATCTCTGGAGGCAGCGGTTAGTCCATTATAAAAGATATCAAGTATTTCATTTTTCTTAAGAGGATGATCAGGCAAAGCATTAAGTAATTGGGGAAGCCTCCACCAAGCTTGTGGGAGACTCTCTTCTTCAATTTGCACAAAATTATATATATCCCTTAAAGCAGCGTGTTTCTTATGAGTAGGGAAATATTTAGCAGAGAAGTAATAAATCATATCCTGGGGACTACGCACAAAACCAGGATTAAGAGAATTAAACCATATCTTAGCATCACTCTTTAATGAGAACAGAAATATTTTAAGGATATAAAAGTAGCGAGTTCTCTCATCTTTAGTGAATAGGGTAGCTATATCATTCAGTTTAGTAAGATGTGCCACAACAGTTTCAGATTCATAACCATGAAAAGGATCAGATCCAACCAAAGTAATTATATCAGGATCAACAGAGAATTCATAATCCTTATCAGTAACAAAGATAGGTGAAGTAGCCAAAGCAGGGTCAGGTTTCATTCTATCATTTAGAGATTGCTTACTCCATTTAGCTAATAATTTTTTAAGTTCAGTTCTATTTCTGCAAGCTAAAATAGCTAAAGAAGCATCTTGATCAAATACATAACCCTTAGGAATAGCAAGTGGTTCTTCATCATCACTTTCATCAGTATCATCAGATTCAATATTTTCAATTTCTCTAGCCCTAGCAAGTTGTTCATCAAGAAAAACACTAAGTGGCATAGTAGTATCAGGCATAGATGTAGTTTCATCATAAGTATCATGCATAGCAGAAGTAGCATCATCAATAACATGCGACATATCAGAACGAATAGCAGAAGCAGGTGTAGGTGTCGCAAGCTTACTCAAAACAGAAGGTGAATCAAGTGTAGAGCTAGATGGCAGTTCCTTACCTCCCCTCGTAGTTGAGGGATAGATCTTGGTTTTTGGATCTCTCAAATTCTTCATAATGATAAGAAGATATATATCCCAAGTGACTCAAAGAATAGAGCTATGCTCCCCGACAATGGCGCCAGAAAATGATCTTGATAACCCACAAGTATAGGGGATCACAACAGTTTTCGAGGGTAGAGTATTCAACCCAAATTTATTGATTCGACACAAGGGGAGCCAAAGAAAATTCTCATGTATTAGCAGCTGAGTTTTCAATTCAACCATACCTGGAAACTTAATATCTGCAGCAAAGTGTTTAGTAGCAAAGTAATATGATAGTACTGATAACGGAAAATAAAGGTAACGGTAGTAAAAGCAATGTTTTTGGTATTTTTTAGTGATGATAGTGATACGTCTCCAACGTATCTATAATTTTTCATTGCTCCATGCTATATTATCTACTGTTTTGGACATTATTGGGCTTTATTATCCACTTTTATATTATTTTTTGGGACTAACCTATTAACCAGAGGCCCAGCCCAGAATTGTTGTTTTTTGCCTGTTTTAGGGTTTCGAAGAAAAGGAATATCAAATGGAGTCCAAACAGAATGAAACCTTCGGGAACGTGATTTTCTCACCGAATACAACTCAGGAGACTTGGACCCTATGTCAAGGCATGTAACAGGAGGCCACGAGGTAGGGGGCGCGCCCTACCCTACCAGGCGCGCCCCCCACCCTTGTGGGCCCCCAGTTGCTCCACCGACGTACTTCTTCCTCCTATATATACCCACGTACCCCAAACGATCAGATACGGAGCCAAAAACCTAATTCCACCACCGCAACTTTCTGTATCCACGAGATCCCATCTTGGGGCCTGTTCCGGAGCTCCGCCGGAGGGGGCATCGATCACGGAGGGCTTCTACATCATCATCCAAGCCTCTCCGATGAAGTGTGAGTAGTTTACTTCAGACCTACGGGTCCATAGTTAGTAGCTAGATGGCTTCTTCTCTCTTTTTGGATCTCAATACAATGTTCTCCCCCTCTCTCGTGGAGATCTAGTCGATGTAATCTTCTTTTTCCGGTGTGTTTGTTGAGACCGATGAATTGTGGGTTTATGATCAAGTCTATCTATGAATAATATTTGAATCTTCTCTGAATTCTTTTATGCATGATTGGTTATCTTTGCAAGTCTCTTCAAATTATCAGTTTGGTTTGGCCTACTAGATTGGTTGTTCTTGCCATTGGATAAGTGCTTAGCTTTGGGTTCGATCTTGCGGTGTCCTTTCCCAGTGACAGAAGGGGCAGCAAGGCACGTATTGTATCGTTGCCATCAAGGATAACAAGATGGGGTTTTTATCATATTGCATGAAACTATCCCTCTACATCATGTCATCTTGCTTAAGGCGTTACTCCGTTTTAACTTAATACTCTAGATGCATGCTGGATAGCGGTCGATGAGTGGAGTAATAGTAGTAGATGCAGGCAAGAGTCAGTCTACTTGTCTCGGACGTGATACCTATATACATGGTCATACCTAGATATTCTCATAACTAAGCTTAATTCTGTCAATTGCTCAACAGTAATTTGTTCACCCACCATAGAATACTTATGCTCTCGAGAGAAGCCACTAGTGAAACCTATGGCCCCCGAGTCTCTTTCTCATCATTTCAATCTCCATCACTTTATTATTGCTTTGCTTTTTTACTTTGCTTTTACTTTTTAGTTTGCATCTCTATACCAAAAATACCGAAAATATTATTTATCATATCTATCAGATCTCACTTTCGTAAGTGACCGTGAAGGGACTGACAACCCCTAAGCGTGTTGGTTGCATTGAGCTATTGTTTTTGTGTAGGTACGAGGGACTTGTGCATGGCCTCCTACTGGATTGATACCTTGGTTCTCAAAAACCAAGGGAAATACTTACGCTACTTTGCTGCATCATCCTCTCCTCTTCGGGGAAATCCAATGCAGTGCTCAAGAGGTAGCAAGAAGAATTTCTGGCGCCGTTGCTGGGGAGTCTGCGCAAAAGTCAACATACCAAGTACCCATCACAATCCCTATCTCCCGCATTACATTATTTGCCATTTGCCTCTCGTTTTCCTCTCCCCCCAATTCACCCTTGCTGTTTTATTCGCCCTCTCTCTCTATTTGCCTCTCTTTGCCCGTTTTCTTTTTGTTTGCTTGTGTGTTAGTTCGTTTGCTTGCCGTTATGTGAAGTCCTTTACTTTCTGCCTCTATGTCTGAAATTGGGGAAATTATTGTCGATATGGACAATAATAATATCATGAAAAATTCCAATGCTCCTGCTAAAGAACCTACCATCTTTCATGCAAAAAATTCCGTGTCGGTAGTGGTAATATTATTGGAAAAGGAGTTATTCAAGATATCTTTACTTGTGCCGGTGCTTTATCTTCTATGGGTAGTTCTATCCTTCACCGAACTAGTAGTCTTGCGGACTCTATTGCCATGCTTGTAGTTGAACTTGAAAGACAATTCATGAACATGCATCCTTCCATACAAAGGATTTTTCTGGAATTTTCTGATATTGAGCATTCTTCTGTTAAGCGTGCCGCTACTATCTTTTTAGCTCATGAGTTTAGATTCATAATAAAAGAAGCCAAAGACATCTTTGTGCATTATAGGGTGGACGCTTGCCGTCCTCCCATAGAGACTATCCTCTTTGATCAAGAAGAAATAATGCGTTTTCAATCTTTAGACTATGTTGCTTTCAATGAAAATCTTAGAAAAAGGGTTCCTACCAATGATTTAGTTTATAGAATTTCTGAACTTAATGATGATTTGGCTATTCGAAATGATGAACTAGGATATTCTCTTGAATATAGGCTCACAAAGTTCTGTCAAAAGAATGCTTATAATGATGAATTGTTTGTGCATTATGAAGGACCAAAGGAGGAACCTATACCTCCCAAGGTTGATCTTGGGGACTTTTGTCCCATTAAATTTAGCCATTTTGATTACTTTTGCTTGCCTCAAAGAAAACTTGCTGCCAAACATAGAGAATATGAAATGAGTTTCAATAATCTATCTTACTATTATGGCAATACCTAGATCTATTCTTGCTTGTCATGCCTAGCTAGGGGCGTTAAACGATAGCGGTTGTTGGGAGGCAACCCAATTTTATTTTTATTCCTTGCTTTTGCCCCTGTTTAGTAATAAATAAATTATTTAGCCTCTGTTTTTGTTGTGTTTTTTGTGTTTAATTAGTGTTTGTGCCAAGTAGAACCGTTGGGAAGACTTGGGAAGTCTTGTTGAACTTGCTGTAAAAAACAGAAACTTTAACGCTCACGAGAACTGCTGTCATTTTTATTTGGAGAGTGATATTTAGTTAATTATTTTTGCAGATGATTAATATATAAATTCCTTACGTCCAGAAATTTATTTTAGAATTTTTGGGGTTCCAGATCTTGCGCTAGCTACAGATTACTACAGACTGTTCTATTTTTAACAGATTCTGTTTTTCGTGTGTTGTTTGCTTATTTTATTGAATCTATGGCTAGTAAAATAGTTTATTAAACATAGAGAAGTTGGAATACAGTAGGTATAACACCCATATAAATAAAGAATGAGTTCATTACAGTACCTTGAAGTGGTCTTTTGTTTTCTTTCGCTAACGGAGCTCATGAGTTTTTTACTTTAAGTTTTGTGTTGTGAAGTTTTCAAGTTTTGGGTAAATATTTGATGGATTATGGAACAAGAAGTGGCAAGAGCCTAAGATTGGGGATGCCCATGGAACCCCTAAGATAATCTAAGGACACCTAAAAGCCAAAGCTTGGGGATGCCCCAGAAGGCATCCCCTCTTTCATCTACTTGGAGCTATATTTTTATTCACCACATGATGTGTGTTTTGCTTGGAGCGTCTTTTATGATTTGAGTCTTTGCTTGTTAGCCTAACACAATCATCCTTGCTGTACACACCTTTTGAGAGAGCCATGCATAATTTTGAATTTGGTAGAATACTCTATGTGCTTCACTTATATTTTTTGAGCTATATAGTTTTACTCTAGTGCTTCACTTATATCTTTTGAGTTATATAATTTTGCTCTAGTGCTTCACTTATATCTTTTAGAGCATGGTGGTGGATTTTTTTTATAGAAACTATTGATCTCTCATGATTCACTTAGATTATTTTGAGAGTCTTAATAGCATGGTAATTTGCTTAATAATAATATGCTTGGTATTCAAGATTTGTAAAACTTTCTTTTGAGTGCGTTGAGTACTAAGAAAAAATTGATGCTTGATAATTGTTTTGAGATATGAGGATGGTGATATTAGAGTCATGCTAGTTGAGTAGTTGTGAATTTGAGAAATGCTTGTGTTAAAGTTTGTGATTCCCTTAGCATGCACGTATGGTGAACCATTATGTGATGAAGTCGGAGCATGATTTATTTATTGATTGTCTTCCTTACGAGTGGCGGTCGGGGACGAGCAATGGTCTTTTCCTACCAATCTATCCCCCTAGGAGCATGCACGTAATACTTTGCTTTGATAACTTCTAGATTTTTGCAAAAAGTATATGAGTTCTTTATGACTAATGTTGAGTCCATGGATTATACGCACTTTCCTTCCTTCCACCATTGGTAGCCTCTCTAATACCGCGCACTTTTCGCCGGTATCATACACCAACCAAATAACTTCCTCAAAACAGCCACCATATCTACCTATCATGGCATTTCCATAGCCATTCCGAGATATATTTCCATGCAACTTTCCACCGTTCCGTTCATTATGACAAACTCCATCATTGTCATATTTCTAGCATGATCATGTAGTTGACATTGTATTTGTGGCAAAACCACCGTTCATAATTATTTCATACATGTCCCTCTTGATTCATTGCATATCCTGGTACACTGCCGGAGGCATTCATATAGAGTCATATTTTGTTCTAAGTATTGCGTTGTAATTGTTGAGTTGTAAGAAAAATAAAAAGTGTGATGATCATCATTTTGAGAGCATTGTCCCAAGTGAGGAAAGGATGATGGAGACTATGATTCCCCCATAAGTCGGGATGAGACTCCGAACGAAAAATTATAAAAAATAGGCCTAAAAAAGAGAAGGCCCAAACAAAAAAATGAGAGAAAAAGAGAGAAGGGACAATGTTACTATCCTTTTACCACACTTGTGCTTCAAAGTAGCATCATGATCTTCATTGTAGAGAGTCTCTCATTCTGTCACTTTAATATACTAGTGGGAATTTTTCATTATAGAACTTGGCTTGTATATTCCAATGATGGGCTTCCTCAGAATGCCCTAGGTCCTCGTGAGCAAGCGAGTTGGATGCACACCCACTTAGTTTGTTTTGTTGAGCTTTCATATACTTATAGCTCTAGTGCATCTGTTGCATGGCAATCCCTACTCACTCACATTGATATCTATTGATGGGCATCTCCATAGCCCGTTGATACGCCTAGTTGATGTGAGACTATCTTCTTCCTTTTTGTCTTCTCCACAACCACCATTCTATTCCACATATAGTGCTATATCCATGGCTCACGCTCATGTATTGCGCGAAGATCGAAAAAGTTTTGAAAATGTCAAAAGTATGAAACAATTGCTAGGCTTGTCATCGGAGTTGTGCATGATTTAAATACTTTATGTGGTGAAGATAGAGCATAGCCAGACTGTATGATTTTGTAGGGATAGCTTTCTTTGGCCATGTTATTTTGAGAAGACATAATTGCTTTGTTAGTATGCTTGAAGTATTATTATTTTTATGTCAACATGAACTTTTGTCTTGAATCTTTTGAATCTGAATATTCATACCACAATTAAGAAGATTTACATTGAAATTATGCCAAGTAGCACTCCGCATCAAAAATTCTGTTTTTATCATTTACCTACTCGAGTACGAGCAGGAATTAAGCTTGGGGATGCTTGATACATCTCCAACGTATCTATAATTTTTGATTGCTCCATGCTATATTATCTATTGTTTTGGACATTATTGGGCTTTATTATCCACTTTTATATTATTTTTTGGGACTAACCTATTAACTGGAGGCCCAGCCCAGAATTGCTGTTTTCTGCCTGTTTTACAGTTTCGAAGAAAAGGAATATCAAACGGAGTCCAAACGGAATGAAACCTTCGGGAACATGATTTTCTCACCGAATACAACTCAGGAGACTTGGACCCTACGTTAAGGCACGTAACAGGAGGCCACTAGGTAGGGGGCGCGCCCTACCCTACCAGGCGCGCCCCCACCCTCGTGGGCCCCCTGTTGCTCCACCGACGTACTTCTTCCTCCTATATATACCCATGTACCCCCAAACGATCAGATACGGAGCCAAAAACCTAATTCCACCACCGCAACTTTCTGTATCCACGAGATCCCATCTTGGGGCCAAAAACCTAGTGACAAGCATTGAGCATAGCAAAGTCATAGCAACATCAATCTCGGAAGTGGACACTAGGGATCAAACCCTAACAAAACTAACTCGATTACATGATAGATCCCATCCAACCCATCACCGTCCAGGAAGCCTACGATGGAATTACTCATGCACGTCGGTGAGCACCATGAAATTGGTGATGGGGGATGGTTGATGATGACAATGGCGACGGATTCCCCTCTCCAGAGCCCCGAATGGACTTCAGATCAGCCCTCCCGAGAGGTTTTAGGGCTTGGCAGTGGCTCCGTATCGTAAAACGCGATGATTTCTTCTCCCTGATTTTTTTCTCCCCGAAACTCAATATATGGAGGTGGAGTTGGAGTCGGAGACACAACAGGGGGTGCACGAGGTAGGGGGCATGCCCCCCACCCTCGTGGCAAGGTGGTGGGCCCCCTGGCCTTCATCTTTTGCAGGTATTTTTTATATTTTCCAAAAAGTTGCTCTGTGAAGTTTCAGGTCATTCCGAGAACGTTTGATCCTGCACATAAATAACACCATGGTAATCCTGCTGAAAACAACGTCAGTCCGGTTTAGTTCCATTCAAATCATGCAAGTAGAGTCCAAAACAAGGGCAAACGTGTTTGGAAAAGTAGATACGTTGGAGATGTATCACGAACACAAATCAAACCAACATGACGAAAGTGACTAGATGAAATTCCCGTGTACCCTCAACAACGCTTTGCTTATCATAAGAGACTGTTTTGGCATGTCCTTTGCCTCAAAAGGATTGGCATACCTTGCTGTACTTTTGTTACTACTATTGTTACTTGCTCGTTACAAATTATCTTGCTATCAAACTACTCCGTTACTTACAATTTCAGCACTTGCAGACATTACCTTACTGAAAACTACTTGTCATTTCTTTCTGCTCCTCATTGGGTTTGACACTCTTACTTATCGAAAATAGCTACAATTGATCCCCTATACTTGTGGGTCATCAAGGCTATTTGCTAGCGCCGTTGCCGGGGAGTGAAGCGCCTTTGGTAAGGCAACATTTATATAGTGTGCTGAAATTTATTGTCACTTGACACTATGGAAAACAATCCTTTGAGGGGTTTGTTCGGGGTATCTTCACCTCGTCTTGAACCACAATTATCAACCCCTCAACCTACTGCACCTACTGAAAATATTTAATATGAAATTCCTTTGGGTATGATAGAACAACTGCTAGCTAATCCTTATATAGGAGATGGAACCGAACATCCTGATATGCACTTGGTATATGTGGAACAAATTTGTGGATTGTTTAAGCTTGCAGGTTTACCCAGGGTTGAAGTGATGAAAAAGGTTTTCCCTTTATCTTTGAAAGGAAGAGAATTGGCATGGTATAGGCTATGTGATGATATTGGATCATGGAATTGGAATCGTTTGAAATTGGAGTTCCATCAAAAAATTATCTGATGCATCTAGTTCATCATGATCAGAATTATATATATATATATATATATATATATATATATATATATATATTTTCCTCATGAAGGAGAAAGTATCGCTCTAGCTTGGGGGAGTTATATTCATGCCCCAATCATGAGCTCTCAATAGAAATTATTATCCAGAATTTTTATGCTCGTCTTTCTTGTAATGATCAAACCATGCTTGATACTTCTTGTGTTGGTTCATTTATGAAGAATACTATTGAATTCTGGTGGGAACTCAGCAAAGGTAAAGAGTCAAGTATTAAACTTAAGAATGATTGTGTTAAATCTTTTATGGATACTAATGCTTTTCAAAAGTTTAGCACTAAATATGGACTTGACTCTGAGATAGTAACCTCCTTTTGTGAATCATTTGCTACTCATTTTGAACTCCCTAAGGAGAAGTGGATTAAATATCACCCACCTATTAAAGAAGAAATTAAAGAACCAGTACCAGTTAAAGAAGAAACTATACTATATAATGTTGATCCAGTTGTTCCTTCTGCTTATATTGAGAAACCACCTTTCCCTATTAGGATTATGGAGCATGCTAAAGTTTCAACTATGGTTAACAAAAGCTATATTAGAACACCTAAACCTGATGAACAAATTAAAGTTGAACCTAGTATTGCTATGGTTAAAGATCTCCTAGAAGATTATATGGATGGGCATGTTATTTACTTCTATGAGGAAGCTGCTAGAATTGCTAAACCTGATAAAAGAGATAAACATTGACCTATTGTTGGCATGCCTATTATTTTAGTAAAAATAGGAGATCACTGTTATCATGGTTTATGTGACATGGGTGCTAGTGTGAGTGCTATTCCTTACACTTTATATGAAGAAATCATGAAATACATAGCACCTACTAAGATAGAAGAAATATATGTTACTATTAAACTTGCTAATAGAGACACCATATCACCATTTGGGATTATTAGAGATGTTGAAGTCTTGTGTGGGAAAATAAAATACCTTACTGATTTTCTTGTTCTTGGTTCCCCACAAGATGACTTTTGTCCCATTATCTTTGGTAGACCTTTCCTGAATACGAAAAAAATTGTTGGTGTTAGCTTTGGTGATGAGTCTCATGAGTTTAATTTTTCCAAGTTTAGTACAAATCATCGTGAAAAAGAATTGCCTAGTAAGTATGAATTAATTGGTCTTGCTTCTATTGTTGTTCCACCTACTGATCCTTTAGAACAATATTTGCTAGACCATGAAAATGATTTACATATGCATGAAAGAAATGAAATAGATAAGGTTTTATTTGAACAACGTCCTCTGTTTAAACACAATCTACCTACTAAAACTCTAGGAGGTCCTCCTCCACCTAAAGGTGATCTTGTGTTTGAATTAAAACAATTGCCAAACACTTCAAAATATGCTTATCTCAATGAAAATAAGATATATCATGGTATTATTAGTGCTAACCTTTCAGAACATGAAGAAGAAAGATTATTGAAAGTTCTAAGGGAGCACTGGGCTGCTATTGGATATACTCTTGATGATTTAAAGGGCATTAGTCCCACTCTATGTCAGCACAAAATTAATATGGAACCTGATGCTAAACCCGTTGTTGATCACCAACGTCAGTTGAATCCAAAAATGAAGGAAGTGGTGTCGGTGTCAAAACCGGCGGATCTCGGGTAGGGGGTCCTGAACTGTGCGTCTAGGCCGGATGGTAACAGGAGGCAAGGAACACGATGTTTTACCTAGGTTTGGGCCCTCTTGATGGAGGTAAAACCCTACGCCCTGCTTGATTTGATGATATGGGTAGTACAAGAGTAGATCTACCACGAGATCAAGGAGGCTAAACCCTAGAAGCTAGCCTATGGTATGATTATTGTATGATGAAGTTGTCCTACGGACTAAAACCCTCCGGTTTATATAGACACCGGACAGGGTTAGGGTTACACAAAGTCGGTTACAATGGTAGGAGATCTTGAATATCCGCATCGCCAAGCTTGCCTTCCATGCCAAGTAAAGTCCCATCCGGACACGGGACGAAGTCTTCAATCTTGTATCTTCATAGTCCCGGAGTCCGGCTGAAGGTATAGTCCGGCTACCCGAACACCCCCTAATCCAGGACTCCCTCAGTAGCCCCTGAACCAAGCTTCAATGACGACGAGTCCGGCGCGTAGATTGTCTTCGGCATTGCAAGGCGGGTTCCTCCTCCAAATTCTTCATAAAAGTTTGTAAACACCAAGAGTAGTGTCCGGCTCTGCAAAATAAGTTTCCATGTATTGCCACAGAGAGAATAATATTAACACAAATCTAATCTGCTGACGTATTCCGCAGCGTGACATCACACTACGGCCAAGCCTTTATTCGAATCGTTTTCACTTTTCCACCTCAGGGTGTTTTGCGAGGCGGTTTCCTTGGCACGTCTTGTCAAAGCAGAGATCGTGTCCCCCATTTACGGGATTCTCATCAATAAGGACGTGGGTAACCCAACCACGCCATTTATCACGGCGCTTGGGAGGCAAGCGAGTTTTACTAGGCTTGTGGGGACGCATAGTCGCATCCGCCCATATAAGGGGATAAGGATCCACCTTTTTACCTATGCCTTCTTCCTCCTTTGCCTATCCATCTTCTGCGCACCCGAGCTCCAGCGCCCAAGCCCGCACTTCCTACCTCAAGCTTCTCCAACAATGTCCGGAGCGGGAGGCAAGTGGATGGTCTCCTCCGTCACGGAGGGCCATGTCAAAAAGCTAAGGAAGGCCGGATACCTGTCCAAAGACATTGCGCACCAGCTTCCTGAGGAGGGGCAGCTTCTCCCCACCCCAAGGCCCCATGAGAGGGTAGTATTTCTTCCCCACTTCCTCCGCGGACTGGGTTTTCCTCTCCACCCATTTGTCCGCGGGCTCATGTTCTACTATGGCCTAGATTTCCACGATCTGGCCCCGAACTTCATCCTCAATATCTCGGCGTTTATCGTCGTGTGCGAGGCTTTCCTCTGCATCCGCCCCCATTTCGGCATCTGGCTCAAGACCTTCAACATCAAGCCAAAGGTGGTGCGCGGCAACCAGGCGAAGTGCGGAGGCGCCATGGTGGGAAAAATAGCCAACGGCCTATGGCTCGAGGGATCCTTTGTGGAGACCTTGAAGGGGTGGCAGTCAGGGTGGCTTTACATCACCGAGCCACGCGATCCGGAGTGGATCGCAGCCCCTGAATTCCAATCCGGACCCCCTACGCGGCTCACGTCCTGGAAGGAGACGGGCTTGTCGTGGGGCGACGAGGAAGAGGTGACCGAACCGCAAAAATGTATCCAGTCCCTGGTGAACAAGCACCGAACTCTGAGCTTGTCTCTAGGAAATATAAATAACAACTTTATTATTTCCTCTAGGGCATATTTCCTTCAGTCTCCCACTTGCACTAGAGTCAATAATCTAGATTACATAGTAATGATTCTAACAACCATGGAGTGTTGGTGCTGATCATGTTTTGCTCGTGAGAGAGGCTTAGTCAACGGGTCTGCAACATTTAGATCCATATGTATCTTGCAAATCTCTATGCCTCCCTCCTTGACTTGATCGCGGATGGAATTGAAGCGTCTCTTGATGTGTTTGGTTCTCTTGTGAAATCTGGATTCCTTCGCCAAGTAAATTGCTCTAGTGTTGTCACAAAAGATTTTCATTGGACCCGATGCACTAGGTATGACACCTAGATCGGATATGAACTCCTTCATCCAGACTCCTTCATTTGCTGCTTCCGACGCAGCTATGTATGCCGCTTCACACGTAGATCCCGCCATGACGCTCTGCTTGGAATTGCACCAACTGACAGCTCCACCATTCAATATAAATATGTATTCGGTTTGTGACTTAGAGTCATCCGGATCAGTGTCAAAGCCTGCATCGACGTAACTGTTTACGACGAGCTCTTTGTCACCTCCATAAATGAGAAACATATCCTTAGTCCTTTTCAGGTATTTCAGGATGTTCTTGACCATTGTCCCATGATCCACTCCTGGATTACTTTGGTACCTCCCTGCTAAACTAATAGGAAGGCACACATCAGGTCTGGTACACAACATTGCATACATGATAGAACCTATGGCTGAGGCATAGGGAATGACTTTCATTTTCTCTCTATCTTCTGCAGTGGTCGGGCATTGAGTCTGACTCAACTTCACACCTTGTAACACAGGCAAGAACCCTTTCTTTGACTGATCCATTTTGAACTTCTTCAAAACTTTATCAAGGTATGCGCTTTGTGAAAGTCCAATTAAGCGTCTTGATCTATCTCTATAGATCTTGATGCCCAATATATAAGCAGCTTCACCGAGGTATTTCATTGGAAAATTCTTATTCAACTATCCTTTTATGTTATTCAGAAATCCAGTATCATTTCCGATCAACAATATGCCATCCACATGTAATATCAGAAATGCTACAGAGCTCCCACTAACTTTCTTGTAAGGGTTTTTATCAGTTATGCCATCGGTTGTGTCCCATTACTCAGTTTTGCCACTAGAAATTTCAACTGCTCAAAAATGCCATCGCTTCATTAGACACATGCTCAAAAATGCCACTAAACACCATTATTGTGATCTCAAATCTCTTTTGCCATGTTATAATGACATAAATGCCTATGAACCAACATGCCAGCTCTCCCTCTATCTCACTACAATAAAGTATGGGCCCCACTTGATCCCAACAGCGTTCTTATTTTCCTGTAAAATTATTCACTTGGTTACTCCTGACAAGTGGGGCCACACATACCATTGTGAGATAGATAGAACTGACATGTGAGTCTAGGCTTATTTTTGTCATAGAACATGGTCAACGGGTTTGGCGTAAAAATAACAATGTCTAATGGCATTTTTGAGCAAACATCTAACAGAACGATGGCATTTTTGAGATATCTAATGGCATTTTTGAGCAAGCATCTCACGGATTGATGGCATTTTTGAGCAGTTCTAACTTCTAATGGCAAAACTAAGTAGTGGGACACAACTAGTGGCATAAATGATAAAAACCCCTTTTTGTAAATACATGCTTTCCCAAAAGTCTGTATAAAACCATATGCTTTGATCACACTATCAAAGTGTATATTCCAACTCCGAGAGGCTTGCACCGGTCCATAAATGGATCGCTGGAGCTTGCACACTTTGTTAGAACATTTAGGATCGACAAAACCTTCTGGTTGCATCATATACAACTCTTCTTTAAGATATCCATTAAGGAATGCAGTTTTGACATCCATTTGCCAAATTTCATAATCATAAAATGTGGCAATTGCTAACATGATTCAGACAGACTTAAGCATCACTATGGGTGAGAAGGTCTCATCATAGTCAACTCCTTGAACTTGTCGAAAACCTTTCGCAACATGTCGAGCTTTGTAGACAGTAATTTTACCGTCAGCATCAATATTCTTCTTGAAGATCCATTTATTCTCTATTGCTTGCCGATCATCGGGTAAGTCAACCAAAGTCCACACTTTGTTCTCATACATGGATCCCATCTTAGATTTTGCGGAATCTGGGCTCATCAGGTTCGTCATGGTCAAGTAACATGACTTCCAGAACAGGATTACCATACGACTCTGTTGCGGATCTTACTCTGGTTGACCTACGAGGTTCGGTTGTAACTTGATCAGAAGACACATTTCTCTGATTTGGATTCGAGCTTATCAGGTTGAAGCTTTTCACCTAAGCATCGCTTCCCCAAACTTTAAGAAACAACAACTTGGGTTTCTTGCCAAACCACAGTTCATATGGTGTCGTCTCAATGGATTTAGATGGTTCCCTATTTAACGTCAATGTAGCCATCTCTAAAGCATAACCCCAAAACGATAGCGGTAAATCAGTAAGAGACATCACAGATCGCACCATATATCTAATAAAGTATGATTATGACGTTCGGACACACGATTATGCTGTGGTTTTCCAGGTGGCGTGAGTTGCGAAACTATTCCACATTGTTTCAAATGAAGACCAAACTCGTAACTCAAATATTCACCTCCATGATCAGACCGTAGAAACTTTATTTTCTTGTTACGATGATTTTCCACTTCACTCTGAAATTCTTTGAACTTTTCAAATGTTTCAGACTTATGTTTCATCAAGTAGATATACCCATATCTGCTCAAATCATCTGTGAAGGTCAGTAAATAACAATACCCATCGTGAACCTCAACACTCATCGGACCGCAGACATCAGTATGTATTTTTTCCAACAAGTTTGTTGCTCGCTCCATTGTTCCAGAGAATAGAGTCTTAGCCATCTTCCCCATGAGGCATGGTTTGCAAGCATCAAGTGATTCATAATCAAGTGATTCCAAAAGTCCATTAGCATGAAGTTTCTTCATGCCTTTACACCAATATGACCTAAACGGCAGTGCCACAAATAAGTTGCACTATCATTATTAAACTTGTATCTTTTGGCTTCAATAATATGAATATGTGTATCACTACTATCGAGATTCAACTAAAATAGACCACTCATCAAGGGTGCATGACCATAAAAGATATTACTCATATAAATAGAACAACCATTATTCTCTAATTTAAATGAATAACTCTCTCATCAAACAAGATCCAGATATAATGTTCATGCTTAACGCTAGCACCAGATTACAATTATTTAGGTCTAAAACTAATCCCGAAGGTAGATGTAGAGGTAGCGTGCCGACGGCGATCACATCGACTTTGGAACCATTTCCCACATGCATCGTCACCTCGTCCTTAGCCAATCTTCGTTTAATCCGCAGCCCCTGTTTCGAGTTGCAAATATGAGCAACAGAACCAGTATCAAATACCCAGGCACTACTACGAGCATTAGTAAGGTACACACCAATAACATGTATATCAAATATACCTTTCACTTTGCCATCCTTCTTATCCGCCAAATACTTGGGGCAGTTCCGCTTCTAGTGACCAGTCCCTTTGCAGTAGAAGCACTCAGTCTCAGGCTTAGTTCCATACTTGGGCTTCTTCACTTGAGCAGCGTGTAACTTGGTTGCCATTCTTCTTGAAGTTCCTCTTCTTCCCTTTGCCCTTCTTGAAACTAGTGGCCTTGTTAACCATCAACACTTGATGCTCCTTCTTGATTTCTACCTGCGCAGTCCTTAGCACCGCTAAGAGCTTAGGAATTGTCTTATCCATCCCTTGCATATTATAGTTCATCACGAAGCTTTTATAGCTTGGTGGCAATGATTGAAGAACTCTGTCAATGACACTATCATCGGGAAGATTAACTCCCAGTTGAGTCAAGTGGTTGTGGTACCCAGACATTCTGAGTATATGTTCACTGACAGAACTATTCTCCTCCATCTTGCAGCTGTAGAACTTATTGGAGACTTCATATCTCTCAATCCGGGCATTTGCTTGAAATATTAACTTCAACTCCTAGAACATCTCATATGCTCTGTGACATTCAAAATGTCGCTGAAGTCCCAGTTCTAAGCCGTAAAGCATGGCACACTAAACTATTGAGTAGTCATCAGCTTTGCTCTGCCAGACGTTCATAACGTCCGGAGTTGCTCCTGCAGCGGGTCTTGCACCTAGCGGTGCCTCCAGGACGTAATTCTTCTATGCAGCAATGAGGATAATCCTCAAGTTACGGACCCAGTCTGTATAGTTGCTACCATCATCTTTCAACTTAGCTTTCTCTAGGAATGCGTTAAAATTCAAGGGAACGGTAGCACGGGTCATTGATCTACAATAACATAGACATGCAAAATACTATCAGGTACTAAGTTCATGATAAATTAAATTTTAGTTAATCATATTACTTAAGAACTCCCACTTAGATAGACATCCCTCTAGTCATCTAAATGATCATGTGATCCATATCAACTAAACCATGTCCGATCTTCACGTGAGATGGAGTAGTTTTCAATGGTGAACATCACTATGTTGATCATATCTACTATATGATTCACGTTCGACCTTTCAGTCTTAGTGTTCCGAGGCCATATCTGCATATGCTAGGCTCATCAAGTTTAACCCGAGTATTCAGCGTGTGCAAAACTGGCTTGCACCCGTTGTATGTGAACTCAGATCTTATCACACCCGATCATCACGTGGTGTCTCGGCACGACGAACTGTAGCAACGGTGCATACTCAGGGCGAACACTTATACCTTGAAATTTAGTGAGGGATCATCTTATAATGCTACCGCCGTACTAAGCAAAATAAGGTGCATAAAGGATAAACATCACATGCAATCAAAATAAGTGATATGATATGGCCATCATCATCTTGTGCCTTTGATCTCCATATCCAAAGCACTGTCATGATCACCATCGTCACCGGCTTGACACCTTGATCTCCATCGTAGCATCATTGTCGTCTCGCCAACTATTGCTTCTACAGCTATTGATACTGCTTAGTGATAAAGTAAAGAAATTACATGGCGATTGCATTTCATACAATAAAGCGACAACCATAAGGCTCCTGACAGTTGCCAATAACTTTTACAAAACATGATCATCTCAACAACAATTTATATCTCATTGCTACCTCTTGAGCACTGCGTTGGTTTTCCCTTGAAGAGGAAAGGGTGATGCAGCAAAGCAGCGTAAGTATTTCCCATAGTTTTTGAGAACCAAGGTATCAATCCAGTAGGATACCACCCGCGAGTCACCTCGTACCTACACAAACAAATAAGAACCTCGCAACCAACGTGATAAAGGGGTTGTCAATCCCTTCACGGCCACTTGCAAGAGTGAGATATGATAGAGATAATAATAATAAGATAAATATTTTTGGTATTTTTATGATATAGATTGAAAGTAAATATTGCAAAATAAAATAGATTGGAAACTTGTATGATGGAGAATATACACGAGGGCCATAGGTTTCAGTAGTGGTTCTCTCAAGAAAGTATAAGTATTATGATGGGTGAACAAATTACTGTCGAGCAATTGATAGAAAAGAGAATAATTATGAGAATATCTAGGTATGATTATGTATATAGGCATCACGTCCGTAACAAGTAGACCTACTCCTGCCTACATCTACTACTATTACTCCACACATCGACCGGTATCCAACATGCATATAGAGTATTAAGTTCATAAGAACAGACTAACGCCTTAAGCAAGATGACATGATGTAGAGGGATAAACTCATGCAATATGATATAAACCCCATCTTCGTATCCTCGATGGCAACAATACAATATGTGTCGTTTCCCTTTTTGTCACTGGGATCGAGCACCGCAAGATTGAACCCAAAGCTAAGCACTTCTCCCATTACAAGAAAGATCAATCTAGTAGGCCAAGCCAAACTGATAATTCGAAGAGACTTTCAATGATAAACCAATCATACATAAAAGAATTCAGAGAAGATTCAAATATTGTTCATAGATAAACTTGATCATAAACCCACAATTCATCGAATCTTGACAAACACACTTCAAAAGAAGATCACATCGAATAGATCTCCAAGAGAATCAAGGAGAACTTTGTATTGAGATCCAAATAGAGAGAAGAAGCCATCTAGCTACTAGCTATGGACCCGGAGGTCTGAAGTAAACTACTCACACATCATCGGAGAGTCCATGGAGTTGATGTAGAGGCCCTCCGTGACCAATGCCCCCTCCGGCAGAGCTCCAAAAAAGGCCCACGAGGATCTCTTGGGTACAGAAGGTTGCGGCGGTGGAAATAGGGTTTCGTGGTGCTCCTGGATGTTTGCGGGGTATATGAATATATATATATAGGAGGAAGAAGTAGGTCGGTGGAGCAACGAGGGGCCCACGAGGGTGGAGGGTGCGCCCCCTGCCTCGTGGCCTCCTTGATTGTTTCTTGACGTCCACTCGAAGTCCCCTGGATCACGTTTGTTCCAAAAATAACTCTCCCGAAGGTTTCATTCCATTTGTATTTGTTTGATATTCCTTTTCTGCGAAACACTGAAATAGGCAAAAAAACAAAAATTTGGGTTGGGCCTCCGGTTAATAGGTTAGTCCCAAAAACAATATAAAAGTGTAAAATAAAGCCCTTTAACATCCAAAACAGATAATATAATAGCATGGAACAATAAAAAATAATAGATACCTTGGAGACGTATCAAGCATCCCCAAGCTTAATTCCTACTCGTCCTCAAGTCGGTAAATGATAAAAACAGAATTTTTGATGTGGAATGCTTGCTAACGTGTTTCTCAATGTAATTTTTCTTTATTGTGGCATGAATGTTCAGATCCGAAAGATTCAAGTAAAATTTTAATATTGACATAGAAATAATAATACTTCAAGCATACTAACTAAGCAATCATGTCTTCTCAAAATAACATGGCTAAAGAAAGTTATCCTTACAAGATCATATAGTTCGGCTATGCTCTATCTTCATCACACAAAATATTAAATCATGCACAACCCCGATTACAAGCCAAGCAATTGTTTCATACTTTTGATGTTCTCAAACTTTTTCAATTTTCACACAATACATGAGCATGAGCCATGGATATAGCACTATAGGTGGAATAGAATGGTGGTTGTGGAGAAGACAAAAAGGAGAAGATAGTCTCACATCAACTAGGCATATCAACAGGCTATGGAGATGCCCATTAATAGATATCAATATGAGTGAGTAGGGATTGCCATGCAACGGATGCACTAGAGCTATAAGTGTATGAAAGCTCAACAAAAGAAACTAAGTGGGTGTGCATCTAACGTTCTTGCTCACGAAGACCTAGGGCAATTTGTGGAAGCCCATCATTGGAATATACAAGCCAAGTTCTATAATGTAAAATTCCCACTAGTTTATGAAAGTAACAACATAGGAGACTCTCTACCATGAAGATCATGGTGCTACTTTGAAGCACAAGTGTGTAAAAAGGATAGTAGCATTGTCCCTTCTCTCTTTTTCTATCATTTTTTATTTGGGCCTTCTTTCTTTCTTTTCTTTTTCCCTATTTTCTTCTCTTTTTTTATTTTTATTTTTCGTACGATGTCTCATCCCGACTTTTGGGGGAATCATAGTCTCCATCATCCTTTCCTCACTGGGAGAATGCTCTAATAATGATGATCATCACACTTCTTTTTACTTACAACTCAAGAATTACATCTCAATACTTAGAACAAAATATGACTCTATGTGAATGCCTCCAGCGGTGTACTGGGATATGCAATGAATCAAGAGTGACATGTATGAAAAAATTATGAACGGTTGCTTTGCCACAAATACGATGTCAACTACATGATCATTCATGGCAATATGACAGTGATGAAGCGTGTCATAACAAATGGAACGGTGGAAAATTGCATGGAAATATATCTTGGAATGGCTATGGAAATGCCATAATAGGTAGGTATGGTGGCTGTTTTGAGGAAGATATATGGTGGGTTTATGGTACTGGCAAAAGTTGTGCGGTACTAGAGAGGCTAGCAATGGTGGAAGGGTGAGGGTGTGTATAATCCATGGACTCAACATTATTAGTCATAAAGAACTCACATACTTATTGCAAAAATCTATTAGTTATCGAAACAAAGTACTACGCGCATGCTCCTAGGGGGATAGATTGGTAGGAAAAGACCATCGCTCGTCCCCGACCGCCACTCATAAGGAAGGAAATCAATAAATAAATCATGCTCCGACTTCATCACATAAAGGTTCACTAGACGTGCATGCTACGGGAACCAAAAACTTCAACACAAGTATTTCCCAAATTCACAACTACTCAACTAGCATGACTCTAATATCACCATCTCCATATCTCAAAAAAATCATCAAGTATCAAACTTCTCTTAGTATTCAATGCACTTATATGAAAGTTTTTATAATGCCTACAAGCAAATTGCCATATTGTTCTAAAGGACTCTCAAAATAATATAAGTAAAGCAAGAGAGATCAATTATTTATATAAAATAGAACCACCGCCGTGCTCTAAAAGATATAAGTGAAGCACTAGAGCAAAAACTATATAGCTCAAAAGATATAAGTGAAGCACATAGAGTATTCTAATAAATTCCGATTCATGTGTGTCTCTCTCAAAATGTGTGTATAGAAGGGATGATTGTGTTAAACTAGAAGGCAAAGACTCAAATCATACAAGACGCTCCAAGCAAAACACATATCATGTGGTGAATAAAAATATAGCTCCAAGTAAAGTTACCGATGAATGAAGACAAAAGAGGGGATGCCTTCCGGGGCATTCCCAAGTTTAGGCTTTTAGGTGTCCTTGGATTTTACCTTGGGGTGACTTGGGAATCCCCAAGCTTAGTATCTTTCCACTCCTTGTTCCATAATCCATCAAATCTTTACCCAAAACTTGAAAACTTCACAACACAAAACTTAAAAGAAAATCTTCGTGACCTCCGTTAGTAAAAGAAAACAAACCACCACTTCAAGTTACTGTAATGAACTCATTCTTTATTTATATTGGTGTTAAACCTACTTTGTTCCAACTTTTCTATGGTTCATAAACTCTATTACTAGCCATAGATTCATCAAAATAAGCAAACAACACACGAAAAACAGAATCTGTCAAAAACAGAACAGTCTGTAGTAATCTGTATATTTCGAATACTTCTGGAACCCCAAAAATTCTAAAATAAATTTATGGACGTGAGGAATTTATCTATTAACCATCTGCAAAAAGCATTAACTAAATATCACCCTCCAGTAAAAAATGGCAGCAATTATCGTGAGCGCTAAAGTTTCTGTTTTTTACAGCATGATCAAAAAGACTTTCCGCAAGTTTTCCCAACGGTTCTACTTGGCGCAAACACTAATTAAAGACAAAAAACACAAAAAATAGAGGCTAGATAAATTATTAATTACTAAACATGAACAAAAATCAAGGAATAAAAATAAAATTGGGTTGCCTCCCAACAAGCGCTATCGTTTAACACCCCTAGCTAGGCATAAAAGCGAAGATAGACTTAGGTATTGACATCTTTGGTAGGCAATCCATAAGTGCCTCTCATAATAGATTCATAAGATAATTTTATTTTATTTCAAGGGAAGTGTTCCATGCCCTTCCTTATCGGAAATTGGAATCCAATATTCCCTTCCTTCATATCAATAATTGCACCAATCGTTCTAAGGAAAGGTCTACCAAGAATAATAGGACACGAAGGATTGCAATCTATATCAAGACCAATGAAATCTATGGGCACATAATTCCTATTTGCAACAATAAGAACATCATTAATATTTCCCATAGGTTTCTTAATAGTGGAATCCGCAAGGTGCATGTTTAAAGAACAATCATCAAATTCATGGAAACCTAGCAAATCACACAATGTTTTTGGGTCGTGGAAACACTAGCACCCAAATCACACAAAGCATAACATTCATGATCTTTAATTTTAATTTTAATTGTAGGTTCCCACTCATCATAAAGTTTTCTAGGGATAGAAACTTCTAGCTCAAGTTTTTCTTCGTAAGATTGCATCAAAGCATCAACGATATGTCTAGTAAAAGCTTTATTTTGACTATAAGCATGAGGAGAATTTAGCACGGATTGCAATAAGGAAATACAATATATCAAAGAGCAATTATCATAATTAAATTCCTTGAAATCCAAGATAGAGGGTTCGTTGCTATCTAAAGTTTTGACCTCTTCAATCCCACTTTTAACAATTTTAGCATCAAGATCTAAAAACTCCAAATTTTTGGGACGCCTTCTAACTAAAGTTGACTCATCTCCAGTTCCATCATTATCAAGATTCATATTGCAAAACAAGGATTTAATAGGGTACACATCAATCACTTTTAGATCTTCATTCTTATTATCATAAAAACTAGAAGAACACGCTCTTACAAAGCAATCTTTCTTAGCACGCATCTAAGCTGTTCTTTCTTTGCAGTCATCAATGGAAATTCTCATGGCTTTGAGAGTCTCATTGATATCATGCTTAGGTGGAATAGATCTAAGTTTCAAAGAATCAACATCAAGAGAAATTCTATCCACGTTCCTAGCCAACTCATCAATCTTAAGCATTTTTTCTTCGATCAAAGCATTGAAACTCTTTTGCGAACTAATAAATTATTTAATACTAGATTCAAAATCAGAGGGCATCTTATTTTAATTTCCATAAGAATTGTTGTAGGAATTACCATAATTATTAGAGGAATTACTAGGAAACGTCCTAGAATTAAAATTACCTTTATAGGCGTTGTTACCAAAATTGTTCCTACCAACAAAATTCACATCCATAGATTCATTATTATTCTCAATAAAAGTAGACAACGGCATATCATTAGGAACAGTAGGAGGACTCTTATTAGCAAATAATTTCATAAGTTCATCCATCTTTCCACTCAAAACATTAATCTCTTCAATTGCATGCACCTTTTTACTAGTAGATCTTTCTGTGTGCCATTGAGAATAATTAACCATAATATTATCTAGGAGTTTGTTAGCTTCTCCTAGAGTGACTTCCATAAAAGTGACTCCCGTGGCCGAATCTGAAAGATTTCTATAAGAAAAATTCAATATGGCATAAATTTTTTGTATAATCATCCATAAATTCAAACCATGTGTAGGGAAATTACGTATCATTAATTTCATCCTCTCCCAAGATTGTGCAACATGCTCATGATCAAGTTGCCTAAAAATAATAATATCATTTCTAAGAGAGATGATCTTAGCGGTAGGAAAATACTTAGAGATAAACGCATCTTTGCACTTATTCCATGAATCAATACTATTTTTAGGCAAAGACGAAAACCAAGATTTAGCATGATCTCTAAGCGAAAACAGAAATGGTTTAAGTTTAACAATATCATTATCCACATCTTTCTTCTTTTGCATATCACACAAATCAACAAAAGTTGTCTAGATGGGTAGTGACATCTTCACTAGGAAGGCTAGAAAACGAATCTTTCATGACAAGATTCAGCAAAGCAGTATTAATTTCACAAGATTTAGCATCGGTAAGAGGAGCAATCGGAGTGCTAATAAAATCATTATTGTTGGTATTGTCAAAGTCACACAATTTACTATTATCTTGAGCCATCGTGACAAGCAAGAAATCCAACACACAAGCAAACAAGCGAAGAAAAAGTGAACGAAAAGAGAGGGCAAAAGGAAAAGAGGGAGAATAAAACGTCAAGGATGAAGTGGGGGAGAGGAAAACGAGAGGCTAATTGCAAATAATGTAATGCGAAGGATAAGAGTTGTGATGGGTACTTGGTAAGTCTTGACTTGGCGTAGATCTACCCGGCAACGGCATCAGAAATCCTTCTTGCTACCTCTTGAGCACTGCATTGGTTTTCCCTTGAAGAGGAAAGGGTGATGCAGCAAAGCAGCGTAAGTATTTCCATCAGTTTTTGAGAACCAAGGTATCAATCCAGTAGGAGACCAAGCGCGAGTCACCTCGTTCCTACATAAACAAATAAGAACCTAGCAACCAACGCAATAAAGGGGTTGTCAATCCCTTCACGGCCACTTGCAAGAGTGAGATCTGATAGAGATAATAATAATAATAATAAAATAAATATTTTTGGTATTTTTATAATATAGATTGAAAGTAAATATTGCAAAATAAAATAGATTGGAAACTTGTATGATGGAGAGTAGACCCGGGGGCCATAGGTTTCACTAGTGGCTTCTCTCAAGAAAGCATAAGTATTACGGTGGGTGAAAAATTTACTGTCGAGCAATTGATAGAAAAGAGAATAATTATGAGAATATCTAGGTATGACCATGTATATAGGCATCACGTCCGTGACTAGAAGACCTACTCCTACCCGCATCTACTACTATTACTCCACACATCGACCGCTCTCCAGCATGCATCTAGAGTATTAAGTTCATAAGAATAGAGTAATGCCTTAAGCAAGATGACATGATGTAGAGGGATAAACTCATGCGATATGATATAAACCCCATCTTTTTATCCTCGATGGCAACAATACAATACGTGACGTTTCCCTTTTTGTCACTGGGATCGAGCACCGCAAGGTTGAACCCAAAGCTAAGCACTTCTCCCATTACAAGAAAGATCAATCTAGTAGGCCAAACGAAACCGATAATTCGAAGAGACTTGCAAAGATAAACCAATCATACTAAAAGAATTCAGAGAAGATTCTAATATTGTTCATAGATAAACTTGATCATAAACCCACAATTCATCGGATCTCGACAAACACGCCGCAAAAGAAGATTACATCGAATAGATCTCCAAGAGAATCGAGGAGAACTTTGTATTGAGATCCAAAGAGAGAGAAGAAGCCATCTAGCTACTAGCTATGGACCCGAAGTTCTGAAGTAAACTACTCACACATCATCGGAGAGGCCATGGAGTTTATGTAGAGGCCCTTCGTGATCAATGCCCCCTCCGGTGGAGCTCCGAAAAAGGCCCCAAGATGGGATCTCTTGGGTACAGAAGGTTGCGGCAGTGGAAATGGGGTTTCGTGGTGCTCCTGGATGTTTGCGGGGTATATGAATATATATATAGGAGGAAGAAGTAGGTTGTAACACCCCGTATGTAACCTGCCATATTTGTACTCCAACTCTTGCCATTTTTGGCACTAAGTTATGATATTTCCTTGTTGTCGGGTTTTTGTCCTCGTTTGCTTTTGTATTTGTCAGGCATCTCATATCATGTCACCACGTGCATCGCATTTGCATACGTGTTCGTCTCATGCATCCGAGCATTTTCCCCATTGTCCGTTTTGCATTTTGGCACTCCTATGTCCTCCGGTGTCCTTTTCTACCTCTTTTCATGTGCGGGTATGAAACGTTCTCGGATTGGACCGAGACTTTTCAAGCGGCCTTGGTTTACTACCGGTAGACCGCCTGTCAAGTTTCGTGCCATTTGGACTTCGTTTGATACTCCAATGGTTAACCGAGGATCCGAAAAGGCCTCATGTGTGTTGCAGCCCAACACCTCCCCACAGTGGCGCAAAACCCACTTAAACCTCCTCCATCATCTAGGTCGTTTGATCACAATCGCGTGGCCGAAAACCGTTCTCAATTTGGAGCCTCCTAACTCCTCCTACCTATAAAAAGGTCCTTCTCCCCCGAAATCCGGACGAAACCCTAGCAAAAAATTTCCCTGCCGCCGTCAGACATGTCCACCACCTAGCGGACGTTTCGCCGCCGCCGCCCGCAGACACTGAGGGGCTGCCATGTGTCCCCGCCTGATCTCCCCTCCGCCGGCCCGCCCGGGCCCGAGGAGAGCCCCCGTGGCCCTGGTCGCCGACCGTCGCCGTCTCCGCCGCGCTTTCCTCGCGCCGCCGCGCGCATCACCTCCGGCCGCCGCACGCCCGCTCGCCGGTAGCCACCACCGCACCGGCGCCACCGCGCGCCATTGTCGCCATCGCCGCTCAGGCGACCTACGCCGGATCCGCCCGAGGCCGCCGTCCTCGTCGCCCTCGCCGCGCCGGCTGGATCCCGCTCCGGCCTCCTCTTCATCCTCCCCGCGGCGCACTCCGGCCGCCACCGCCCGTCGACGCCGGCAAGAGCTCCGGCGAGCTCGGATCTGACCTCGATTCGCGTGCCTGACTAACCCTAGATCTCGGTTGACTTTCTCTTCAACTCCCTGTAATTTTTGGCAAATTTTCATCATGGCATAACTCTGCAACCGTGGCTCCGTTTTGGGCGTGTAGCATATCGAATTGTTCGCCTCGATGAGTACTTCATTTCATCTCATTGAATCATGTTCATTTGAACTCATCTTGATGCTCTAAATTCTGTTGGAAGAGTGCTAGTTTCTGTTAGTTTCAGATTCATATCATTATTTGGACATTTGTCATTTTTGCGATGATTAATGTGTGCCTCCTATGAACTTGAGCCTACATGTGTTTTGAAGTATGCCATGCCATTTTTACAGGGGTGTATGCCATGTATTTTTGTGATCTCCGTGGTGACTAGCACAAGCATGCAAAGTAGGTCTCGTAATGTTGCTGATTTCAGGGACTTAGAAATATTCTAAGTCTTTGCCCTGTTGATATTTTTATGCCATGTATTCATGTTGTTACCGAGTGATCCGTGCCTCTTTTGAGTATGATCAGTAAGGATGTTTTGTAGATATTGTGGTGCTCTATCCATCCATGTCTTTGTTTGCAATTATGGAGCACCCTAGCTTGACTCAATCAAGCTCTACTTTTGCTATAAAATGTTCCTGGCAGAATGTTTACATGTTAAGCATTTTTGCCGAGCTTGTTGTGGTTGATCCATGCATGCTATGTTGTTGTTCTTGCCATGTTTAGCTTAAATGCCATGTCTACTTGCTGGGTGTATGCATAGTTTATCATGCAATGCCTTGTGGTGAGTGCATCGAGCTCGTAAACATGCCTACTTAATATCTGTTTTGCCATGTTCCAGTTTTTCTGCTAAGTCTGAATCTGTTAACGATAATTGCTATGTTCACATGGTTGCCATTGTATTTGCTGATCCCTTTTTGGCTTATGGTCCGTAAGGGACTTTTGTTGTATGCTTTGAGTAGCTTCATGCCATGCCTTGACTTGCCATGATATGTTCCTGTAGCATGTTGTTACCTTGCTCTAAACATTGCTTCCTGATGTTAAATTCCTAACTTGATGTTATTTTCACTAAGTCTGTAAACTGATATCCTTTGCACTTTTTCCATGCTTGTTTGAACCTGCTATTGAGTGGATTAGCCGTAGCTCAGTGTTCATCTTTTGTCAAGCATCTTGAGTGGATCCCTGCCATGTATTTTGTTGCTATGTTAGAGTGCAGCAGCTTGTTGTTCTTGATGCATTTAGATGGCCTCGTGCTGCTTAGCGTAGATCGGTGCCATATTTGTTTTGCTTGCCATTTGCAAACCGTGCATCCAATTCATGTGATCTTTATATCGATTTCGACCGAAATCAACTAATCTTTCCAGTGGCACTCTTGGTTTTCCAAGTTGAGGCCAGGTTCAATCTTTCCTTTCTGAAACATGCATATGCATTGCATATCGCATCCCACATGTCATGCCATGTTTTGCATCATGTTGCTTGTACATTGCACGTGGTTGATTGTGTCTCCCTTTGCTTGTTGTTCTTGCTTGGGTAGAGCCGGGAGACGAGTATGTGATCTAGGAGCCCGTTGAGTACGCTTACGAGGATCAAGCTAACATCAACTCGGAGAACTTTGCAGGCAAGATGACCATACCCCTCGAAATCACTTCTATCTTTGCTTGGTAGATGCTCGCTCTTTTGCTATTCCTATGCTATGATACCTACCACTTGCTTATCATGCCTCCCATATTGCCATGTCAAACCTCTAACCCACCTTGTCCTAGCAAACCGTTGTTTGGCTATGTTACCGCTTTGCTCAGCCCCTGTTATAGCGTTGCTAGTTGCAGGTGAAGATTGGAGTTTGTTCCTTGTTGGAACATGCTTATTGGTGGATGATCATTATTATATCTTGTCTATCTTAATGCATCTATATATTTGGTAAAGGGTGGAAGGCTCGGCCTTATGCCTAGTGTTTTGTTCCACTCTTGTCGCCCTAGTTTCCGTTATACTGGTGTTATATTCCTTGATTTTTGTGTTCCTTACACGGTTGGGTTATAATGGGAACCCCTTGACAGTTCGCCTTGAATAAAACTCCTCCAGCAAGGCCCAACCTTGGTTTGACCATTTGCCACCTAGCCCTTTTTCCCTTGGGTTTCGCGGACTCAAGGGTCATCTTTATTTTAAACTCCCCCCCCCCCGGGCCAGTGCTCCTTTGAGTGTTGGTCCAAACTGAGCGATGTCCGGTGCCACTAGGGGCAACTCTGGGCTGGCCTGCCCGACGTCTTGCTCATCCGGTGTGCCCTGAGAACAAGATATGTGCAGCTCCTATCGGTATTTGTCGGCACATTCAAGTGGCTTTGCTGGTTTAGTTTTACCATTATCGAGATGTCTCGTAACCGGGATTCCGAGTCTGATCGGATTGTCTTGGGAGAAGGAATATCCTTCGTTGACCGTGAGAGCTTGTGATGGGCTAAGTTGGGACACCCCTGCAGGAATTTGAACTTTCAAAAGCCATGCCCGCGGTTATGGGAAGATGGGAGTTTGTTAATGTCCGGTTGTACATAACTTGAAACTTAACTTAATTAAAAAGAATCAACAGCGTGTGTGGCCATGATGGTCTCTTTTTGGCGGAGTCCGGGAAGAGAACACGGTCTCGTGTTATGCTTGAATGTAGGTTGTTCTAGGATCACTTCTTGATCATAGTTTATCGATCGTGCCTTTGCCTTATCTTCTCGCTCTCCTTTGCGTATGTTAGCCACCATATATGCTAGATACTTGTTGTAGCTCCACCTCATACCCTTTTACCCTTCCTATAAGCTTAAATAGTCTTGATCGCGAGGGTGTGAGATTGCTGAGTCCCCGTGACTCACAGATTCCTTCCAAAACCAGATGCAGGGACCGATGATACCGCTCCAGGAGATTCGACTGAGCTCAAGTGGAAGTTTGATGAGGACTCAGGACGATACTACGTTTCCATTCCAGACGATTAGTAGTGGTGCCCAGTTGGGGCGATCAGGGACTTTGTTGCATTTGGGGTTGTTCTTTATTTTGGTTCCGTAGTCAGACCTTGATTGTATCTGGATGAATGTAATGATATTTATGCTATTGTGTGACGTGGCGAGTGTAAGCCAACTATGTACTCCTTTTCCTGATTCATTACAAGGGTTGTGTGAAGATTACCCCACTTGCGACATTGCTTACAATGCGGTTATGCCTCTAAGTCGTGCTTCGACACGTGGGAGATATAGCCGCATCATGGGCGTTACAAGTTGGTATTAGAGCCTTCCCCGACTTAGGAGCCCCTGCTTGATCGAATCGTTGGCGTTGTTGAGTCTAGAAAAATGTTTCGAGTCAATTAGGATTATATATATTAGAGAGTAGGATTCTTTTTACTCCTCAGTCCCTTCGTCTCTCTGGTGAGGCATCCTGACGTAGAGTTTTGACTCTTCTCTTCTCAAATTTCACTAAAAAAATTTAGGATCACACGGGTATCTTGGAATTGTTCCGATGGTTTTGTGACGAGAACATTGTTCTTGGTGCCTCCTGACATTTAGTGGTTGTGGCAGTGTCCCGGGGAGTTGAGCTCCGAGGTGTTGTCGTCACAATTTTATCGTTCCAATTCTGGAATACCTGAGTTTCGCCGACATCGAAAATCTCTTTTATGCAGTTGTTGGTGAGATAACCTCAACGCCACCCAGTACTGGGGTGGGAGTTCGGGAGTATTGCCATAACTTGTATAACGGATGCTTTTCGAAGGTTGAGGTAAATGATTTCCGAAGGTTTCTTGGTTATGTGTTGAAGGATGGATACAAGTGGATGTAGGATTTGCTAGCTTTGGGTGAGATATTATGCTTCCCCTGTATCCCCAACACCTGATTGCATAACCAGAAAGGTTTGGGAGTTTTATAGGTGGGAATTCATGTAGCTCTAGTAGTTCTTCTACGGATATTTGGTTTGGCATTGGGTAATCCTCACCAAGTATTTGTTCTTGTCCGTACCTTGTTGTTTTATTCTTCTACCTCTATCTAAGTGGCTTCTCAATTTATGGAACTGTGACCATTTCAATTAGAATGCATTCGTTCATTTTGTTCGGATGTTAAGACTATATGTTGCAATTTCGATCCATTTGATTCAGCTTGAATATATGTCTGTCATGATGCTAACGGATGTCACCCTCTTCAGGATGGCTCCTCCAACGCGTCAGAATCCTGAAACGCCACCACCACCTCCACCTCCGAAGGCATGGCAAGCTGTGATGGCCGCTACCAATGCAAACACGCAGTTGATCATGCAAAACTTGCAAGAGCGCAACCAAGGAAATCAAGGCCTTGGCAACAATCAGAATCAGTTTGATACACTCAACCAGTTCCTCGTAAACCAGCCAAAGACCTTCAGTAACTGTGTCGAGGCAACAGACGCTGATGATTGGCTCGTGGATATCTGCAAGCATTTCGATTGCAGCAACGTCAGGCCTGAGGACTTTGTGAAGTTTGCATCGTTCCAACTCAAAGACCAAGCTTCAGAGTGGTATCAGCAATACAAAGATTCCAGAGGAGGTCGTGTGATTACCTGGGATGAATTCCGTCAAGACTTCAAAGCTCACCACATTCCTCAGAGTGTTGTTGAGAGCAAGCATGAGGAGTTCCACAATCCGAAGCAAGGCAGCTTGTCCGTTTACCAGTACAACATCATGTTCCAGAAGCTCGCCCGTTTCGCTAAGCAAGACGTCCCTGATGAGAAGAGCATGATTTATCAGTTCAGAGGTGTCCCTAGAGAAGATCTCCAACTAGCCCTCGTGCTTTTTGAGCCGTAGAAGTACGATGAGTTTTACAACATGGAACTGAAACAAGAGACTGCTCAGCTCAAGTGCGATGCTTCCAAGAAACGAGTCAGGGATGCAAATCCTTCTTCTTCATCTCAAGTGGCAACTAAGCAGCAAAAGTATTGGTTGCCTCCTCCTCCTCCGTTCCATCAGCCTTATCAGCAGAAGAGAAAAGGTGGCAATGGATCTTCCCACCCACCCAACCCAGGCTTTCAGAACAAGACTTCGTCTCATGCTCCAAGATCAAGTGCTCCGTATCACCGTCCGCTCTTGGATGTCACGTGCAAAAAGTGTCAGCAGAAGGATCACTATGCCAACAAATGATTCAATCAGAGGCGTCTTTCTCCTCCTCCTGTGAGGTCTGCTAGCACTGCAGTGGTCAAGCATAACCCCAAGTCTGCTAAGATCAACATGATGAATGCAGCTCAGGCAGAGGACTCGTCAGATGTGATTATGGGTAACCTTCCTGTTAACGATATCCCTGCAAGAGTTCTTTTTGATACTAGTGCATCTTTGTCATTCATATCGAAGCCTTTTGCATCCATGCACAATTTGCATACTGTCGATTTGCCTAAGCCGATAGCGGTTTCCTCTCCGGGTTTGTTCATGAACACCAAAATGATGGCTCCGGATGTTACTATCATGTTGGGTGACTATAAGTTTCTTTCTTCTCCAATGGTCCTTGGTAACTCGGATATTGATCTTATTCTCGGAATGGATTGGCTTTCTAAGCACAAGGCTTAGCTTGATTGTATTGCTAGGCAGATTCAATTGACACATTCGTCTGAGCATGTAATCGTCTTTGCTGCTCATGATGATACCATTCGACTATTTTCTCTCAATGAGAAGGGCGAGCTGGATGCCATCTCTCAGATTCCAATCGTTTGCGAATATCAAGACATCTTTCCAGAAGAGCTTCCAGGAATGCCTCCTCACCGGCCAGTTGAATTCCTCATCGATCTTAAGAGTGGCACGGAACCTGTTTGCAAACGTCCTTACAAGCTTGGACCTGAAGAGTTGAAGGAGCTGAAGAAGCAACTCGATATTCAAGAGCGTATGGGTCTTATCCGACCAAGTTCTTCTCCATGGGGTTGTGGTGTTCTTTTTGTCAAGAAGAAGGATGGAACGGACCGACTTTGTGTCGACTACCATCCATTGAACAAGAAGACCATAAATAACAAGTACCCACTTCCCAACATCAATGAGCTTTTCGAACAACTCAAAGGTGCTCAAGTATTCTCCAAGCTTGACCTCTGTATGGGCTATCATCATATTTGCATTGGTGAAGAATATATCCCCAAGACAGCATTCAGAACAAGCTATGGTTCATATGAATACACTGTCATGTCTTTCGGCCTCGTCAATGCTCCTCCAACATTCTCTCGCATGATGAACTTCATCTTCAACGCCTACACAAATGACTTCGTCTTGGTCTACCTCGATGACATTTTGGTCTTTTCCAAGAACAAGGAGGATCATGCCAAGCATTTGAGATTGGTGCTGGATAAACTCAGAGAACATCAGTTATATGCGAAGTTTTCTAAGTGCGAGTTTTGGCTCGATGAGGTTCTCTACCTTGGATATATCATCTGTGCCAAGGGCATAGCTGTTAATCCTGAGAAGGTATCTGCAATTGTGAATTGGGAACCACCTCAGAATGTGAAGCAACTCCACAACTTCCTTGGGCTCGCAAGCTATTGTCGAAGGTTCATTGAGAACTTCTCAAAGATCGCGAAGCCTCTTTCTAACCTCCTGCAGAAGCATGTGAAGTATGTCTGGTCGCCTGAATGTGACATCACTTTCAACACCCTGAAAGAGAAGTTAGTCATTGTTTCAGTTCTGACTCCTCCTGATGAATCCAAACCGTTTGAGGTCTTCTGTGATGCTTCCCTTCAAGGTCTCGGTGTAGTGTTGATGCAAGAGAAGAAAGTTGTGGCCTATACCTCTCGCCAGTTGAAGCCCAATAAAAATAACTACCCCACTCATGACCTCGAGTTGGCGGTAGTTGTCCATGCTCTTTTAACATGGAGACATCTCTTATTGGGAAGAAAAATGGACATCTTCACTGATCATAAGAGTCTCAAGTACATCTTCACTCAGCCAAACCTCAACCTCAGGCAGACTCGTTGGGTCAAGATGATTCAAGAGTATAATCCGAGTATTGAATATACTCTAGGCAAGGCCAATGTAATTGTTGATGCATTGAGAAGGAAGGCTTACTGCAACAGTTTGATTATCAAGCCGTACCAACCGGAGCTTTGTGAAGCTTTCCGCAAACTCAATCTCCAAGTTGTTCCTCAAGGATTCCTTGCCAACCTCCTAGTCTCTCCTACTTTGGAAGATCAGATTCGTGAGGCTCAACTTCTTGATGATATGGTGAAGAAGGTGAAGATTGGGATTGCCAAGAGTCAACCCAAGTACAAGTGCTATCGTCTTGATGACAAGGATACTCTATTCTTCGAGGATCGCATTGTTGTTCCTAAGGGTGACCTTCGTAAAGTCATTATGAACGAAGCTCACAATTCACTCCTCTCTATTCACCCTGGAAGTACAAAGATGTACCATGACCTCAAGAAGTCGTATTGGTGGACTCGAATGAAGCGCGAGATTGCTCAGCTCGTTAACGAATGTGATGTCTGCAGAAGAGTGAAAGCAGAACACCAATGACCAGTTGGTCTCCTCCAACCTCTTGCCAGTCCAGAATGGAAGTTTGACCATATTGAGATGGACTTCGTGACTGGATTTCCAAAGTCCAAGCATGGCAATGATGCTATCTTTGTTGTCATCGACAAACTCACTAAAGTGGCTCATTTTCTTCCTATCAAAGAATCTATCACAACAGCTCAGTTGGCAGAGCTATATACCTCCAGGATTGTCTCTCTGCACGGCATTCCGCAGTTGATATCTTCAGATCGTGGCAGCATCTTTACCTCTAAGTTCTGGGATTCTTTTCAGAAGGCCATGGGCACCAACGTTCGCTTCAGCACAGCTTTTCATCCTCAAACCAGTGGCCAAGTCGAGCGGGTCAATCAAATTCTTGAAGATATGCTCAGGGCATGTGTCATCTCTTTCGGTATGAAGTGGGAAGATTGTCTTCCATATGCCGAGTTCTCCTACAACAACAGCTTCCAAGCGAGTTCAGGCAAGGCCCCATTCGAGATTCTCTATGGAAGGAAGTGTCGTACTCCTCTTAACTGGTCAGAGACGGGCGAACACCAACTTCTTGGCAATGACTTGATCACAGAGGCAGAAGAAATGTGCAAAGTCATTCGTGAAAATCTCAAAGCCGCGCAATCGCGCGAGAAGAGTTACTATGATAACAAGCATCGTGACTTGGCTTTCGAGATCGGAGACCATGTCTACCTCCGCGTCACTCCAATGAAAGGTACTCGTCGCTTCGGTATCAAAGGGAAGCTTGCCCCTAGATACGTGGGTCCTTTCAAGCTCGTTGGAAAAAGAGGCGATCTCACCTATCAACTTGAGCTTCCATCCAACTTTGCAAACGTGCACGACATGTTCCATGTGTCTCAGCTCCGCAAGTGTTTCAAGACTCCTGACCGCACCATCAACTTTGAAGAGATTGATCTCCAGGAAGACCTCTCTTATCATGAGCGCCCCATTGCCATTCTTAAAGAAACTGAGCGCAAGACTCGCAACAAGTCTATCAAATTCCTGAAAGTCAAGTGGTCACATCATTCCGACCATGAAGCCACCTAGGAACGCGAGGACCATCTCCGTTCTGAGTACCCAGAGTTTTTCCAGCCCTAGATCTCGGGACGAGATCCTTTCGTAGTGGTGGAGTGTTGTAACACCCCGTATGTAACCTGCCATATTTGTATTCCAACTCTTGCCATTTTCGGCACTAAGTTATGATATTTCCTCGTTGTCGGGTTTTTGTCCTTGTTTGCTTTTTTCTTTGTCATGCATCTCATATCATGTCATCATGTGCATCGCATTTGCATACGTGTTCATCTCATGCATCCAAGCATTTTCCCTGTTGTCCGTTTTGCATTCGGGCACTCCTATGTCCTCCTGTGTCCTTTTCTACCTCCTTTTGTGTGTGGGTATTAAACGTTCTCGGATGGGACTGAGACTTGCCAAGTGGCCTTGGTTTACTACCGGTAGACCGCCTGTCAAGTTTCGTGCCATTTGGACTTCGTTTGATACTCCAACGGTTAACCGAGGATCCGAAAAGGCCTCGTGTGTGTAGCAGCCCAACACCTCTCCAAAGTGGCCCAAAACCCACCTAAACCTCCTCCATCATCTAGGTCATTCGATCACGATCATGTGGCTGAAAACTGTGCTCAATTTGGAGCCTCCTAGCTCCTCCTACCTATAAAAAGGTCCCTCTCCCCCGAAATCCGGACGAAACCCTAGCAAAAACTTTCCCCGCCGCCGCCGGACATGTCCGCCGCCTAGCGGACGTTTCGCCGCCGCCGCCCGCAGCCACTGAGGGGCTGCCACGTGTCCCCGCCGGATCTCACTGCCGCCAGCCCGCCCGGGCCCGAGGAGGGCCCCCGCGGCCCACGTCACCGACCGCCGCCCTCTCCGCCGCACTTGCCTCGCGCCGCCGCCCGCATCGCCTCCGGCCGCCGCGAGCCCGCTCGCCGGCAGCCGCCACCGCACCGGCACCGCCATGCGCCATCGCCACTCCGGCGACCTCCGCCAGATCCGCCCGAGGCCGCCGCCCTCGCCACCCTCGCCGCGCCGGCCGGATCTCACTTCGGCCTCCTCTTCCTCCTCCCCGTGACGCACTCCGGCCGCCACCACCCGTCGATGCCGGCAAGAGCTCCGGCGATCTCGGATCTGACCTTGGTTCACGTGCCCGACGAACCCTAGATCTCGGTTGACATTCTCTCCAACTCCCTATAATTTTTGGCAATTTTCATGATGGCATAACTCTGCAGCCGTGGCTCCGTTTTGGGCGTGTAGCATATCAAATTGTTCGTCTCGACGAGTACTTCATTTCATCTCATTGAATCATGTTCATTTGAACTCATCTTGATGCCCTAAATTCTGTTGGAAGAGTGCTAGTTTCTGTTAGTTTCAGATTCATATCAGTATTTGGACATTTTTCATTTTTGCCATGATTAATGTGTGCCTCCTATGAACTTGAGCCCTACATGTGTCTTGAAGTATGCCACGCCATCTTTACAGGGGTGTATGCCATGTATTTTTGTGATCTTCGTGGTGACTAGCACAAGAATGCAAAGTAGCTCTCGTAATGTTGCTGATTTCAGGGACTTAGAAATATTCTAAGTCTTTGCACTGTTAATATTTTTATGCCATGTATTCATGTTGCTACCGAGTGATCCGTGCCTCTTTTGAGCATGATCAGTAAGGATGTTTTGTAGATCTTTGTTTGCAATTATGGAGCACCCTAGCTTGACTCAATCGAGCTCTACTTTTGCTATAAAGTGTTCCTGGCAGAATGTTTACATGTTAAGCATTTTTGCCGAGCTTGTTGTGGTTGATCCATGCATGCTATGTTGTTGTTCTTGCCATGTTTAGCTTAAATGCCATGTCTACTTGCTGGGTGTATGCATAGTTTATCATGCAATGCCTTGTGGTGAGTGCATCGAGCTCGTAAACATGCCTACTTAATATCTGTTTTGCCATGTTCCAGTTTTTCTGCTAAGTCTGAATCTGTTAACGATAATTGCTATGTTCACATGGTTGCCATTGTATTTGTTGATCCCTTTTTGGCTTATGGTCCTTAAGGGACTTTTGTTGTATGCTTTGAGTAGCTTCATGCCATGCCTTGCCTTGCCATGATATGTTCCTGTAGCATGTTGTTACCTTGCTCTAAACATTGCTTCCTCATGTTAAATTCCTGACTTGATGTTATTTTCACTAAGTCTCTAACCTGATATCTTTTGCACTCTTGCCATGCTTGTTTGAACCTGCTATTGAGTGAATTAGCCGTAGCTCAGTGTTCATCTTTTCTCAAGAATCTCGAGTGGATCCCTGCGATGTATGTTGTTGCTATGTTAGAGTGCAGTAGCTTGTTGTTCTTGATACATTTAGATGGCCTCGTGTTGTTTATCGCAGATTGGTGCCATATTTGTTTTGCTTGCCATTTGCAAACCGTGCATCCGATTCCGGTGATCTTTATATCGATTTCGACCGAAATCAACTCATCTTTCTAGTGGTAGTCTTAGTTTTCCAAGTTGAGGCCAGGTTCAATCTTTACTTTCTGAAACATGCATATGCATTGCATATCGCATCCCGCATGTCATGCCATGTTTTGCATCATGTTGCTTGTGCATTGCACGTGGTTGATTGTGTCTCCCTTTGCTTGTTGTTCTTTCTTGGGTAGAGCTAGGAGACGAGTACGTGATCGAGGAGCCCGTTGAGTACGCTTAGGAGGATCAAGTTAACGTCAACTCGGAGAACTTTGCAGGCAAGATGACCATACCCTCGAAATCACTTCTATCTTTGCTTGCTAGATGCTCGCTCTTTTGCTATGCCTATGCTACGATACCTACAACTTGCTTATCATGCCTCCCATATTGCCACGTCGGACCTCTAACCCATCTTGTCCTAGCAAACCGTTGTTTGGCTATGTTACCGCTTTGCTCAGCCCCTCTTATAGCATTGCTAGTTGCAGGTGAAGATTGGAGTTTATTCCTTGTTGGAACAAGTTTATTGGTGGAATATCATAATTATATCTTGTCTATCATAATGCATCTATATATTTGGTAAAGGGTGGAAGGCTCGGCCTTATGCCTAGTGTTTGGTTCCACTCTTGCCGCCCTAGTTTCCGTTATACCGGTGTTATATTCCTTGATTTTTGCATTCCTTACATGGTTGGGTTATAATGGGAACCCCTTGACAGTTCTCCTTGAATAAAACTCCTCCAGCAAGGCCCAACCTTGGTTTGACCATTTGCCACCTAGCCCTTTTTCCCTTATTTTTCGCGGACTCAAGGGTCATCTTTATTTCAAACCCCACACCCCCGGGCCAGTGCTCCTCTGAGTGTTGGTCCAAACTGGGCGATGTCCGGTGCCACCAGGGGCAACTCTGGGCTGGACTACCCGATGTCTTGCTCACCCGGTGTGCCCTGAGAACGAGATATGTGCAGCTCCTATCGGGATTTGTCGGCACATTCGGGTGGCTTTGCTGGTTTAGTTTTACCATTATCGAGATGTCTTATAACCGGGATTCCGAGTATGATCGGATTGTCTTGGGAGAAGGAATATCCTTCGTTGACCGTGAGAGCTTGTGATGGGCTAAGTTGGGACACCCCTGCAGGAATTTGAACTTTTGAAAGCCATGCCCGCGGTTATGGGAAGATGGGAGTTTGTGAATGTCCGGTTGTACATAACTTGAAACTTAACTCAATTAAAAAGAATCAACAGAGTGTGTGGCCGTGATGGTCTCTTTTTGGCGGAGTCCGGGAAGAGAACACGGTCTCATGTTATGCTTGAACGTAGGTTGTTCTAGGATCACTTCTTGATCATAGTTTATCGATCGTGCCTTTGCATTCTCTTCTCGCTCTCCTTTGCATATGTTAGCCACCATATATGCTAGATGCATGCTGCAGCTCCACCTCATACCCTTTTACCCTTCCTATAAGCTTAAATAGTCTTGATCACGAGGGTGTGAGATTGCTGAGTCCCCGTGACTCACAGATTCCTTCCAAACCCAGATGCAGGGACCGATGATACCGCTCCAGGAGATTCGACTGAGCTCAAGTGGGAGTTTGATGAGGACTCGGGACGATACTACGTTTCCTTTCCAGACGATTAGTAGTGGTGCCTAGTTGGGGCGATCAGGGACTTTGTTGCATTTGGGGTTGATCTTTATTTTGGTTCCGTAGTCGGACCTTGATTGTATCTGGATGAATGTAATGATATTATGCTATTGTGTGACATGGCGAGTGTAAGCCAACTATGTACTCCTTTTCCTGATTCATTACATGGGTTGTGTGAAGATTACCCCACTTGAGACATTGCTTACAATGTGGTTATGCCTCTAAGTCGTGCTTCGACACGTGGGAGATATAGCCGCATCATGGGCGTTACATAGGTCGGTGGAGCAACAAGGGGCCCACGAGGGTCGAGGGGGCGCCCATGGCGGTAGGCACACACCCCTACCTTGTGGCCTTCTCGATTGTTTCTTGACGCCCACTCCAAGTCCAAAAATAACTCTCCCTAAGGTTTCATTCAGTTTGGATTCCGTTTGATATTCCTTTTCTGCGAAACACTGAAATAGGCAAAAAAAACAGCAATTTGGGCTGGGCCTCCGGTTAATAGGTTAGTCCCAAAAATAATATAAAAGTGTAAAATAAAGCCCTTTAACATCCAAAATATATAATATAATAGCATGGAACAATCAAAAATTATAGATACGTTGGAGACGTATCACTCATCACGTCTTGACCATATCACATCACAACAAGCCCTACAAAAACAAGTTAGACGTCCTCTACTTTGTTGTTCCAAGTTTTACGTGGATGCTACGGGCTTCTAGCAAGAACCTTTCTTACCTACGCATCATAACCACAATGATTTTTCATCGAGTGTGATGTTTGAACCTTCAACAAGGACCGGGCGTAGTCAAACTCGATTCAACTAAAGTTGGAGAAACTGACACCCGCTAGCCACCTGTGTGAGAAGAACGTCGGTAGAACCAGTCTCATGAACGCATTCTTGTAATGTCGGTTCGGGCCGCTTCATCCAACAATACCGCCGAATCAAAGTAAGACATTGCTGGTAAGCAGTATGACTATTATCGCCCACAACTCTTTGTGTTCTACTGATGCATATAACATCTACGCATAGACCTAGCTCTGATACCACTGTTCGGGTAAGCGGTATTTCAAAAAAAAATTACCTACGAACACAAAAGATCTATCTAGGATATGCATAGAAATGAGCGGGAAGAGTGTGTCCATGTACCCTCGTTGACTGAAAGCAGAAGCACTTAGTAACGTGGTTGATGTAGTCGTACGACTTCGCGATCCAACCGATCCAAGCACCGAACATACGGCACCTCCGTGTTCAGCACACATTCATCTCGATGATGTCCCTCGATCTCTTGATCTAGTTGAGGACGAGGGAGAGTTCCTTCAGCATGATAGCATGGTGATGGTGATGATAAAGTTACCGGCGCTGGGCTTCGCCTAAGCACTATGACAATATGACCGATGTGTGTAACTGTGGAGGGGCGCACCGCACATGGCTAAGAGAAGACTTGGTGTGCCTTTGGGGTGCCCCCTCCCACGTATATAAAGGGGGGAGGAGAGGTGGCCGGTACAAGGGGGGCACACCATAGGGGGAGTCCTACTTGGACTCCCGGTCCAACTAGGATTCGCCCCCCTTTCCTATTCTCACTGGGAGAAGGAGGGAAGGAGGAGGAGGAGAGAAGGAAAGGGGGGGCGCCCCCCCCCCAACCCTAGTCCAATTCGGTTTGGGCATGGGGGGCACGCGCCACCACCTAGCCACCGCCTCCACTCTCCACTAGGGCCCATTGTCGGTGTCAAAACCAGCGGATCTCGGGTAGGGGGTCCCGAACTGTGTGTCTAAGGCGGATGGTCATAGGAGGCAGGGGACACGATGTTTACCTAGGTTCGGGCCCTCTCAATGGAGGTAATACCCTACTTCCTGCTTTATTGATCTTGATGATATGAGTATTACAAGAGTTGATCTACCACGAGATCGGAAAGGCTAAACCCTAGAAGCTAGCCTATGGTACGATTTTTGTTGTCCTATGGACTAAAACACTCCGGTTTATATAGACACCAAAGGGGCTAGGGTTACACAGAGTCGGTTACAAGGGACGAGATCTACATATCCGAATCGCCAAGCTTGCCTTCCACGCAAAGGAGAGTCCCATCCGGACACGGGACGAAGTCTTCAATCTTGTATCTTCATAGTCCAATAGTCCGGCCAAAGTATATAGTCCGGCTATTCGAGGACCCCCTAATCCAGGACTCCCTCAGTAGCCCCTGAACCAGGCTTCAATGACGACGAGTCCGGCGCGCAGATTGTCTTCGGCATTGCAAGGCGGGTTCTCCCCCAAGTCCTGAGTACCTGTCATAGCAAGTTGTGTCTGGCCTCCCATGAATGTTGCACTCCTCGGCTTACGTGCCTCAATAATGGCTATCTTCCATGTCTCGAGCGAATGCGAGAGGTCGGGGTATTTTCACATTTACCACCCTAACTAGGTATATGAATCATCTATTTAAACAATCGGGGATCTTCAGATCCAGATCACACCACCTTCCCACAGCGAGTATCCATCGGAGTGTGCCCGGAAAAATCCATCCCATCATGACCGGCCACCGTAGCTCCTCCTCTCGCCCTCGTAGCCCTAAGCCAGGTAGTTGGGAGAAGTGTTTTGTTCCCCATAGCCAACTAGTGGAGTTGCAGACCCAGGGGTTTCTCCCTCCTGCATACATGGTCCCCGTCCGGGCCGGACTTGCCACTTATAATGGCGGGGAACAAGCGGAAAACTTCCCCAACCCATCCACGGGGGAGCGGGTATGCCTCGTCCCTTATTTATTGAGGGGACTCGGATTTCTAATCCATCCATTCCTCCGCGGGCTCCTGGAGTTCTATGGCCTCCAGTTGCATAATTTTACTCCTGCCTCCATATTGCACATCGTAGGCTACGTTGCCCTTTGCGAGCTATTCCTGGGCTGAGAAGCTCATTTCGAGCTATGGCAGAGGCTATTTTGCCTCGTGCCCTATACACAGAAGGGGTCAATATTTCAAGTGGGCGGAGCCAAAATAGGCGCATCGCCAGGACCGAATACCTGTCCGGTACTTTGAAGAGGACATCCGAAGACTGGCCCTCTGAGTGGTTTTATATGGAGGACGTTCCCCTCCCGGATCCTATTCGGATGGGCCTTCCTGAGTTCAACAACGCCCCTTTGAAGAAACACCATAGATGGCGCCCTCAGAGCCCCCAGGAGGAAGATAACAGAGAGGTCCTTTACCTGATGAGCCGGATAAAGACACTGGCCGAATCAGGACTGACAATAATCGAGGTTATGTCAGTATGTATAATGCAGGGGGTGCAGCCACGTCAATATCGGGGACAACCCATGTGGCACTTCAACGGAGAGGACGATGCCACCCGCTGCGGCCGAAAAGGTCCGGACTCCGCCGCCGCTCTGGCGAAAATACTATCCGATTTATATAAGGGAGAGGAAGAGAAGTTCACCCGTATTAAGCCACGGGATGGATTCTCCATGTACAACCCCCCAAACTGGGTGAGCTGCTGCTTTTTACTCCAAACCTTCCCGCTTTCTTTGTCATAAATATTTACCTTGCTATCTCATAGCAAGAACTACGAAAAGCTATGAGGGAGATTCACAGCCCATCTCCATAGCCAGAGGACCCTGATCGGGCCCTCGATCCCAGACTCGAAGAAGATCCGGACATATTCATGGAGCTCATCGATAGGACGTTTTATCAGTTAAGATGCGACGGTGCCTTGGTGGCCATCACCGCCGATTATCCTGGACTGCTCCCTGCATCACATGTAAGTAAAACCGGAGTCCCAACTTCCGAGAAGGATCCCCTTTTTCGCACTTCACCCACCGCACACGTATGGTGCTTTGCAGGGAAGGTCCTCGGGACGCCATGCCAAACCCACAGTTTCTCAACAAGGGGCACCGAAACCGGGTAGGCTTAAAAGGAAGGCGGTCAGGACTGAGATGCCATTGTAGAGGTACAAAAAAGAACCCTACTCCATGGTTATTGTCTTTAAAATATAATAACATCCATGGTTAAAACCAGGAAAAACGCTCACCGGACCGTATTCGGAGAGCCTGCCGGCCATGCCTCCACCAGCCGGGCTCCAGAGCTGGACTTGGAGGCAGATGCTAACGTGGGGACAACATCGGATATTCCTCCTACCGAGGATGCGGATAGGCTGTCCGCCACACATTCCGAAGTGGAGAGTGCCATGAAGCACAGGCGTCGCCGGGCCGTACTCCGCGACCCCGGGATTTTTGAAGAGGCGTTTGATGCCTTCAACTCGGGGGACGCGTACATCCGTGCTGCTCAAAATGGTCTTGCCAGAGCCACGGACCAGTATGTAAAGGATATACGGGTAAGAAAATCTGATAATTATATATACCAGTAGCCCCTGAGACTTGAAACAGTTGGCAGAACAGATTTAAGGATCATTATTTGCATAGGTTCTTACTGAGAAGAATACCCAGTTGTCTCAAGAGCTGGAGGAGTGCAAAGCCCAGCTACGGGCCGTAGATGCCAAAATGGAGGAGTCCTAGAAGGCCCCATCTAGTAACCCTTGTTCCTATCGAAAAGAACGAGATGTACCAGTTAATATCTGGCTTGCATGCTAATCTAATCAATAGATTCTGCAGATGATCCCGGAGTGAATCCGGAGGAGCAACATGCTCAACGACAGCTGAAGGCTGGCGAGCGCGTGCTTACACAAGTAAGGCAGGAGAAAAATGATCTCCAAGATGCAAATACCCTGCTGGATGTTGAACTGAAGGATGTTCGGGCCCAGCTGGCTAACTCCGTAAAGGAGAATAAAAGGCTTCGACGCGGCATTTTCAGTAAGTGCTTGAGCGAACTCCTATAGAGTTCGATGAAGAAACCAGCTAACAGAGTTATATCTGTAGGTATGCTGATGGGCCGTCCCGGAGAGGAGATGCCCGGGTCTGCGGGAGATCTTCTGCCAGAGCTCTGACAACTGCACGAACAAGTTCGGCAGGTGATGTAGGACCTTGCCCAGGCCTTGTGGCCGTCCGCCTCCCTGCCAGGAGGCATGGGAGAGCTTGTGGAGATACTCAAGGGAGCGCGAAGGCACTTCCGATTATGGAAGATATCTGCCTGCTGACAAGGTGCAAGGGAAGCCTGGGCCATGGTGAAGACTCGATATACCAAGGCTGACCCGAACCATATGGCCGAGGTCGGACCTGTAGGGCCTGACGGGAAAGAGATCCCCGCCAGCTTGGTGTATGACCAGGTGAAATTAGCTGCAAAGTATTCCCAACAGGATTGTTGGCTAGACAGCCTGTTGGATGGTATAGAAGAAGAATTTAGTAAGTCTAAGTGACTTTGTACTTTGAGTGACATATATTGTCCCTAGCCGGATTGTAAATCATTTTTCATGGCGGACATTTTCGCTTCGACCTCCAGACCCGACAGTCCGGACTGTATCCGAATACCCGCTCAGTTATGTAAAAACCAGGGTACGCGTGGAAACCAGGTGTAGGGGTCATAAGTGCTTGAACAGACAAGTACCCAACTAGTTATGTTATATTACATGGATAGTAAGAAACATCTCCCACGGAGAATAGTTCCATTAAGGGTTCATTTCCCTAGGTACGCACGCATTAATGTGCATGTCCGAACTGCACAAGAGAAGCAGGATATAAACATCTAGGGGTATGTATTCTAATAAGTAAAAAAGTCATCCTTTGTTCGCCGACCGAATATTCCCTTAAGAACGCTAGCTTTCAGCTTCACCCGATCTGAGGTACACGTCCGGCTGACCTAGCAATAACAATCGCAGAGGTGCTCCCCTTATGCCCGAGCCGAATTAACAGGAACGTAGGGCATAAACACAAGAGCCAGGCAACCCATCTTGGCCAAAACTTAAGTCATATCGATGCATATAATGGCACAGAAAAGATGCATGTGTAAAAATAACACATGTGCGGCAGGGATAGAGCCCGGATCATAATTATATTCAGCTTCTGTATAAGAAGCCCCCAGGTATAATGAGCATGCTTAGTGTGTACAAATTGTGCAATCAAGACACAGTTTAACCTTTGAAGGCCGCGAAGAAAAGGAAGAAAGACAGAAAAATATAGATAATATATATATATAATTGATGGAGGTAAGGAGACGAACACAGAGTCCGGCGCTAGGCGTAGAACCTTCGGAGTCTGGCCGCGTTCCATGGGTTTGGCTCGAGTCGATTGTCCGATGCATCCCGCAGACGGTACGCTCCACCGGTCAGAACTTTGTCAATAATGAAGGGACCTTCCCATTTGGGTTTGAGCTTGTCCTTTTTCTTCTCTGGTGGGCGTAGAACGAGTTCGCCAACATTATAAGTTTTGGCCCGTACTTCTCTGCTTTGATATCGTCGAGCCTGTTGTTGATAGAATGTGGATCAGGCTTTTGCCACGTCACGCTCCTCCTCCAGGGCGTCCAAACTGTCCTGCCGATCTAGCTTGGCTTCTTTCTCTTCGTACATGCGCACGTGAGGTGAGTCATGAATGATGTCGCAGGGCAGTACCGCCTCTGCGTCGTACACTATAAAGAAAGGTGTGTATCTGGTAGTGCGATTTGGCGTGGTCCGCTGCCCCCATAGTACGGAGTCGAGTTCCTGGACCTAGTGCGTATCTGATTCCTTCAAGGACCGCACTAGTCTGGGTTTAATGCCGCTCATTATAAGACCATTTGCTCATTCAACTTGAGACCGTTAGTTTGAGGGTGATAGACAGATGCATAATCGAGCTTAATGCCCATTTTGCTGCACCAAGTTTTTACCTCATCGGCTGTAAAGTTCGAGCCATTATCGGTGATGATACTGTGGGGGACACCATAGCGGTGTACAACCCCGGATATGAAATCTATCACTGGTCCGGATTCGGCCGTTTTAACTGGTTTGGCCTCTATCCATTTGGTGAATTTATCCACCATGACCAATAGGTACTTTTTCTTATGGCTTCCTCCTTTAAGGGGTCTGACCATGTCAAGCCCCCAGACCGCAAAGGGCCAAGTAATGGGGATTGTTTGGAGAGTGGTAGGTGGCATATGGCTTTGGTTTGCAAAGAGCTGGCAACCGACGCAATGTTGAACGAGGTCATGTGCGTCTGCTCGAGCTGTCGGCCTGTAGAAACATGTACGAAAGGCCTTACTTACAAAGGCCCGAGCTACGGCGTGATGGCCGCCGAGTCCAGCATGAATTTCTGCCAAAAGTTGTCGTCCTTCCTCCTCGCAGATGCACCTTTGCAGTACTCTAGTAGCGCTTTTCTTATAAAACTCTCCCTCGTGGACCTTGCAGGATTTAGACCGCCGCACAATGCAACATGCCACATTTTGGTCCTCTGGGAGTTCTTGCCTATTTAGGTAAGCCAAGAAGGGTTCTTTCCATGGGGCGATGACAACCATAATCACGTGACCCGAAGGTGTTATCTTGGTGGCGGAGCCTCCGATTACGTCAGAGTGTTCGGGGGCTGGTGTTGTGGCCGGATCCGGACTGCTATTGCCAGTCTCCCCTTCCCACACCACGAATGTCTTAAACAGCCTTTCCAGGAAAATATTAGGTGGGACAGGGTCGCGCTTAGCACCGATTCGGGCGAGGATATCCGCCGCTTGATTGTTCTCTCGGACCACATGGTGGAATTCGAGCCCCTCGAATCGAGCTGACATTTTGAGGACGGCATTGCAATAAGCCACCAATTTTGGGTCCTTGGCATCAAAATCTCCATTTATCTGGGATATTGCAAGGTTCGGATCCCCACACACCTCTAGGCATTGAATGCCCATGGAGACTGCCATCCGGAGACCATGCAATAGGGCCTCATATTCGGCTGCGTTGTTGGAGTCTGTGCATAATATTTAGAGTATGTATTGGACTGTATCTCCGGTTGGGGATGTCAAGACGATGCCTGCCCCCAGAGCCGCCAGCATTTTAGAGTCGTCGAAGTGCATGATCAAATTGGAGTACGTGCCGTATTCTTTTGGGGAGTTCGGCTTCTGTCCATTCGGCGACGAAATCGGCCAGTACTTATGACTTAATGGCTCACCGTGGTTTGTATGATATGTCGAACGGGAGGAGCTCAATAGCCCATTTAGCAATCCGGCCCGTGGCATCGCGGTTGTTTATAATGTCGTTGAGTGGAACCTCGGAGGCCACCATAATTGAACACTCTTGAAAGTAGTGTCGTAGTTTTCGGGATGCCATGAAGACCGCGTATGCTATCTTTTGATAATGTGGGTACCGGGATTTGCATGGAGTGAGGACAGTAGATACATAGTATACCGGCTTTTGAAGCAGGAACTTATGTCCGTCCGTTTCTCGTTCGACGACGAGCACTGCGCTGACAACCTGGTGTGTTGCCGCTATATATAACAGCATTGGTTCGCCGATATTTGGCGCGGCCAAGATTGGGTTGCTAAACGGGGCCTCTTGGAATGTGATTTCTTCGGACCCTAAAAGGGCGTGGTATCTGCTACTAAACGGGGCCAGTTGGAATGTGATTTCTTCAGACCTGTAATTCTCCGGCGTGCCGAATACCACATCTAGTGTGATTTTTCCCGCACATTGTGCCTCCCGACTAGGGATAATTCCTCTGAAGGACGTGCCACTTTGCTCAATGCAGCTCTTGTCTATTTCCATTTTTTGAAGAGTCTCCTCATAGATGAGGTTTAATCCGCTGTCACCGTCCATGAGTACTTTAATAAGCCGGAAGCCATCCACAATTGGACTAAGGACCAAAGCGGCTGGAGCTCGGGCTGTGCGGAATTGAGGTTCGTCACTAGCATTGAAGGTTATGGCCGTGTCGTTCCATGGATTTATCATTGCAACATGGCAAACTTCGACGAGGCTGCGAAGTGCCCGCTTGCGCCTATTGTTTGAGGCGAAAGTCTCGAAGACTGTCAGTACTGTATTGTCATTTTCCGCGGGAGGGTGCTCTGCGGTATTATTGATGAGGAGGTCTTCCCCATTCCTGGCCACCTGCTGGAGTATCCAACATGCCCTAAGGCTGTGTGTTGGCATGCTATCCGATGTACTGTGAATTTTGCATGGCCCATTGAGCCATCCCTCCAATACGGTTCCACGCCCTGTAGTGGGTTTTCGCTTCTTTGTAATTGGATTAGGTGACTTACGAGAGTACACCCTTTTAATTCGGGCAGAGGGTTTAGTTAGAGCTAGGGGATCCCAGAATTGTGTTTGGGATTTCCAAGTGCTTTCCATCGCACAGTACTTCCGTACTATGGACGCCAAGTCAGCGAAGTGTGTTATATCACTGCGACTTATGGCGTTGAGGATTCCCTTGTCCGTGCAATTTTTGCAAATAATGAAATTGCGTCTTCCTCGCGATAGTCCTTTGCCTTTCTTATTGCAAGGAGGAATCTAGCCTGATAGTGATGTACTGTCTCTTGGGGCTCTTATCTAATATGGGAAAGATCACTTATGTGAGGGTGGGTGGGTAGATTTAAGTCCAAACCCTGGCCCAGTCTGAGACCCAAAGGAGTTTCCGAGCTTGGTAGTTTGGGCTCTGGGATGTTTCCCAACGGTACTAGACCGATGTTCAATTCCAGGTTCGGAGCTTGGGCCCTGTCCTCCCGTAGACGGGTATCCGTCTTGGAGAGCTTGGGAATCCGGACATAGTTTGTCCTCAAAATAGAGGAAGAATCGCTGCATCGCTCCTCCACCACCGCTATCTGATGGGTAACCGGCGGAGAGTTAATCTCCCTTTGGTCGGGTTTAAGCCCAATCCGATCATAGTCCGTAGCAACTCCCAAGGCGGCAATGCGATCCAAGAGCTCGTTCAAAGAAGAGAGCTCCATTGGATCCATCTGCTCGATGAATCCCGAGCCGATGTGGAGGTTGTTTTTGATGACCCGAGATGTCATCGTCGGCACAACGGCCGATGGGGTGGTCACGACGAAGCCGCCTAATCGGAGAGTTTGGCCTACAGCCAGGGCTCCCCTAGAGGTAACGTTGTCCCTGACAACAAGGCGAGCCATTCGCCTTACCGTGACGGCGCAGTGGAACTCTCAATGAAAGCAACAATGTCGGTGTCAAAACCGGCGGATCTCGGGTAGGGGGTCCCGAACTGTGCGTCTAAGGCGGATGGTAACAGGAGGCGGGGGACACAATGCTTATACAGGTTCGTGCCCTCTCGATGGAGGTAATACCCTACTTCATGCTTGATTGATCTTGATGATATGAGTATTACAAGAGTTGACATACCACGAGATCGAAAAGGCTAAACCCTAGAAGCTAGCCTATGATATGATTGTTGTTGTCCTACGGACTAAAACCCCCCGGTTTATATAGACACCGGAGGGGGCTATGGTTACACAGAGTCGGTTACAAGGGAGGAGATCTACATATCCGAATCGCCAAGCTTGCCTTCCACGCAAAGGAGAGTCCCATCCGGACACGGGACAAAGTCTTCAATCTTGTATCTTCATAGTCCAACAGTCCGGCCAAAGTATATAGTCCGGCTGTCCGAGGACCCCCTAATCCAGGACTCCCTCACCCATGAAGGCCCATTAACTCCCCCAGGGGGTTCCGGTAACCCCCGGTACTCCGGAAATGTCCGAAACTTTCCGAAACCATTCCGGTGTCCAAACATAACCTTTCAATATATCAATCTTTATATCTCAACCATTTCGATACTCCTCGTCATGTCCGTGATCTCATCCGGGACTCCGAACAAACTTCGGTTCGTCAAATCACATAACTCATAATATAAATCGTTATTGAACGTTAAGCGTGCGGACCCTACGGGTTTGAGAACTATGTAGACATGACCGAGATACATCTCCGGTCAATAACCATCCATTTCAAAAATGTTAATCATCCATTTCAAAAAGGAAAATGTTATTGTAAACCAGATGATTTTCCACCCGTGTCAACCGCATGCTGCGGAAACCACACGTCTTGGTGGGGCCCGCCCACCTGCCAGCCTTATCACCTCATCCTCCATCGCTAACAAGATCTGCTCGATTTTTCCACCAATGTCAATTCCCTTTTTCTCATCCCCGTACATCTCACTGTTCGCCATGGCTGCGCAAAGACAACATGTCGGTGTTGGCGTGCTGCGACGCAACCGTCCTTGGCGCTGGTGTTGCGATGCGGCGTTTGTTTGCGCCACTGCCGGCTAGTATGCAACACTCGTGAAAGTTGCGCTAGCACGCGACCTTTGGTGGCTGCCGGCGACTATGATGCATCATTCAACGTTGTTGCTGGTGTTGTGACGCGGCGGTCGTCATCGGTTGCTGGTGGTGCAACATAGCCTCCCCTTTGCGACGTTGCGCTGCCACGCGACCCTTGGTGACTGGTGGTAGATACGATGCAACGTTTGACGTGGCTCTCGTCATCAGACGTTGGTGTTGCAACCCAGCCTCGTCGGCACTGCTATGCGGCTCGTCGGAAGTCGGCTATGTTGCGACCGTTTTTGGGATGCATCACTCCCTAGCAATGTAGGTCAGATTGGCAAGGCGTGACAGTGCTGCGATGCAGCACGCCCATGCGTCTCCTAGTGCTGCGAAGGAACATCAACATCGGTGTTGCTGTAATGTTGGGAGAAGGATACGACGAGGCCTCCTATGTGTGATCGGACAGCTACATGGGGGATGATTAGACAGCTACAGACCCGACTGATTACCTGCCTTTAAAAAATGTTAAATGTATATAGAAAAAAGGTTTGACATAAAATGTGCAATATGTATGAAACATAGTAGACTAAAAAATGTAAGTGTTTAATAATGTTAATCATGTATTTGAAAAATGTTACACATATATACATAAATGTTCCTGGTGTATACAAAAAATGAACAATGTGCGTGGAAAAACTAGACGCCCAAAAATATAAGTTTAAAAACTATTAATTATATATTTCAATGATGTTAAACTTGTTTATTGAAAATGTTAAATATCCATCAAAAAGGTAAAATGTGTACAACAAAGCAGAAATCAAAATATATATTTTAAAAAAATTAATCATATATATGAAAATTTAAAACCTGTACTAAAAAATGTTTTATATATATACAAAAAATGTACAAAATGTGTATGAAATAAAATAGAGATCAAAATATTTATTTGAAAGAAATGTTAATTAGATATTTGAAAAATATTAAATGTATATTAAATATGTTCTTGACATGTCCTAAAAATGTGCCATGTGCCGAAAAAGTGTAGACACGTGTCAAAAAAGAAAAAAGAAAAAAATAAGGAGAACTGAAGAGACGAAGGAAACAAGAAAAGCGAAGAAGAAGCAGTGCAAAAAAAATGGAGAAAACCTGAGAAAGAAACAAAGAAAACCATATAGAAAGAAAATCTGAAAACCGATAAGGGGACGAAGAAAAGAGGTAAAAACTGAAGCTATAACAAAAAACCAGAAAAAGCTGGTTAAAAACATAAAAACCGAAGAAAACCCAAAACAAAACGAAAAACATTTTAAAAAAACTACAGTGAGCGAACCTATAGCGAGCGAGTCCTAGTCTAATGGGCCGGCCCGCTCGCGCTGCACCCGACACCGGACACAAGAGTAGCTTCCATCCTGCTATAAGCGGGATATAGCTCTCGTAGAACGCCTAGACGTTGTTTTTATCGTTTCCCAGTGAGTTCTACGAATAAAAGCACCACCATACATTACATATACTAGCAAAAATGCCCGTGTGTTGCTACAGGAGACACAATTGATATGTATTAATTTGGTTAGAATTAGATGAGCAAAACAAAATGATAGTTCATGCAAAATTTAAAGCGCACCAAAATTTTAAACCCACAAAATAGGAAGTTATATACGGATTCCAAATGAACTTGAATTTTCTATAGAGAGCTATGATTCATCGTCATATTCTAAGTTAAACTAGAACTGGTTATCTTCTCCCGACTTGAAATATATTCCATGATGGTTGTAGATGTGGTGTTGGCATGTGCTGGGTGGCTGGTTAGCACCAATTGTCCGTGCTGCTGTCACACAATATTAACAAAATAAAAAAAGTGGAAATACGCATTTTACACAAACAAATCTAACAAACAAAAATAGTAGGTATCAAGCTCTAGAGGTGCTAAAACATGGTTTCAATTGTAATAAGGAAAAGACGTACTGCCTTATCTTTCTAAATAACATTAAAAAGCATAAATAATGAGATGACACGGTTGATTGGCATATTAATACATTTTATGGAAGACTTTAATTGACTCGGTAGCAGCCAATTTGCTTTTATTATTGGGCATGTAGAGATCGATAAGAAAAAATGTTGTTAGTGTCGATACAAACGGCCATCGTTGCAACTGGAGAAACAAAAAATTGTACATTTCTAGAGCCACATTGTTGTTGCTAATTCTTTCTTTCGTCACCATTGTCAATGATGGTCTAGTTTGTCCGGATCACACAATCCTCCTCAACCATCTGCAAATATTCAGCCCATAATCAAATCATTCCTTTCCGGATCATACAGTCAACCGTCTTTAAATATTCAGCCCACAATCCTTTTTACCTTATTAAGGATCCCATCCATTTAAATATTCTGGCAAGGCCACCACAATCCTTCCTTACCTTATTAAGGATCCCATCCATTCAAATATTCTTCCGAGCCCACACCATCCTTCCTTTGAATTAGTCGTATATTTAGCCACAATAATTAGCTTCCTTTTTTCACGACTATTTGTTAATTACTGCGACAACTGTATATTAACTGGTTTGACTGTGTTCAAAATTGCGAGGTGGGACTATTCTTCACGTAATATGTTTATCTCAGTTGGTTGTTTTGGCCGAAAGAATTAGACAGATCCCATGCTCGGTTCTGCATTGTAGCAGGGTTTTTTTTTTGAGACATAGGTTTTTTTCTTTCTCTAAGACCTAAGATAAGAAAGCTTGCACCCAGCCCATAAGGAAGGCCCATGTTTTTTGCGGTTAGTTAGATGGGCTGGCGTGGCTGCCTGTACCTAGACGTACAATTCTTTTAAAATTCGATAGAGAAGAGGAGACGTGGAGCGAGGTAGGATAGAAAATAGTACCATCTCGTAGGAACCGGCAAAAGAGACCACGTAGGGAAGAAGTGAAATAAAAAAGAATGATGATGAACTCGACGGAGTCAATCCGTGTTTTATTAATATTAGGAAAAGATTATTATTATCAACCCGACGTAGGAATCATGCCCGTGCGTTGCAACAAAAGATATAAAAAATTGTCACATTAACGCATAAATAAGCTAACACTAAGCATGATGAACTGTGGATTTATCTTACCTACCTATCCATGCCTAGCTTTTGATGATAAATTGTGAATTTATCTAACCTGCCAAATATGTCCATTTATTGAATTTTTTAGGTTACAAACAATATTATTTATTGAATATTATTTTACACAAAGATATATATTTGGAAAAAAATTCTATGAGACCATCCTGATGGAT
>NC_041380.1:169191127-169200658 GCF_002162155.2 Triticum dicoccoides | reverse complement strand
AAAATCAGGGGGAAGATTAGATGCTTTGTGATTTGTGAATGTCACGTGTCATTCATTAGGACGGGTCTCACCTGCTAACCGTGAGACCTGGTCTCATATTTTTTTTTCCTATATATCTTCGTATCAAACAACGGTGCTGCCGCTTGTTGACTCCCGACTTGGGTTGCCTCCAGGCTGCTTGTGAACGTATATAAACAGGTGGGGATCGTTTTACGGGACTATAACGTTAGTTGTACCAGCAATCCGAGGTGCAACCGTGCATGGCTCAAGTTTTTTTTAGCATCCGTTTGGCGCACTATTTTTTTCCTTTATTAGCCAACCTCTGACGTCAGCCCAAAACTAACCGCCTAATCAAAGCCCAAGAGTGGGTCGGAGCCAATCAAACGGCCAGTAGCCAAGGCCCAGCCTAGGTCGACCTCCTCATCGCTTCACTGGACATGCTCACAACCACACGCGGTCTTCCCATCGATCTCAAGTTGCCAAGCTAGCGCCGCCACTTGCTTGCCGGCTCCAAAACCTCTTCTCATTTGTTCCTCGTCTTTTTCCGTCGACCTCACCGGCACCCGGGACTCTGCCTCTAAACCATCGAGACCCTGAAGCGAGCGGCCATGTCCGCCGTTGCGGACGTCCTCGACAACCTCCACTTCGCCATGGAAAATGTCTTCGCACACCGACGACCACCTTCCTGTAGTTCCTCTTACCTCCATGCTCCTGTGCCAGCGCACCTGACGCCGTCCCAACCACACCCGCATGCCTCGACCGCCTCTAGCGTGCGGGCTGCTCCTGCCACAAAGCTCTTTCTTCCGATGAGTTCAGCGTCACTGGCCTCTGTGCGACCTCTCCACGGCACGTCTTCTGCCGCCCCGGTTCGTGTCAGCCCCGATCTATCCGCGTGTTTCGGCACCTCGCATGCATCGCCGGCCAGCGACTGTGGCTGCTCGTCGCGTGCCTCACACCACAAAACTGTCGGGTGAGAAGAAAGAAAAACGAAACAGTAGGCAAGACAAAACGTTTTGAACTTATAACAGCACTGTGGGTTAATTCCTAAAAAACAGAAGACTTCTTCATAGAAACACTACGATGGTGAACCCGACAGACTCAACCTGTTGGAAATATGAGCAATTTACCAAATGATTTTATTAACAGAAATATTAGATAAAACATGACTAATATAGCCGTGATAAAGCAAGTCATGCAACCTGACGGATAAAAAGTAAATAGCATTTGCATATATGAACTTGAACAGAACACATCTAGGACAGACACTAGATCATGTTGCATATATGGAGTAGAACCTAACACATGTAGGGCAAGTACTAGTACGAGAAACTGTGGCAGGACATCTGAGAGAAAGAAGAAGAACACATACGGGACAGCAATAGCAGAAGCACGGGACTTGGGGTCGACATCCTCTCCAGCCATGTCATTGCTGAGGTAGTCGACGTCGGAGAAGAAGTCGTCGTCAGGGAAGTAGTCGTCGGAGTCCGTGATGAAGAAGCCAGTAGTCGCGTAGAGCGCTCCCCAAAAACCTTATCACCCTTCTCCCGTACAGCATTCAAAAGGTGCGCTCTCGGAGGCCTACTGTCCCGACGTGCGATGCACGCCGCAAGCCGGGATGAGGAAGACAACAGTAGTTCAGAGATGGAACCGATAGCGAGGGAAGGAGTAGTTTTGGTGCGTCTCTCTTGGAGGAGCGACCTTCCTTTTATAGGCGCAAGAGAAGGAAGCGAGAGGGCATCGACGCTAGGCAAAACGAACAGCCAGCAGCCGAAGGGCTGCAACATTCGCATTCGAACTCCACTTTCGCAAAAATCTTTTCAGCTTTCATGTGACCTTTCATATACCCGTAGTGCATGGCAAAAATTTAGATATCGGCTCGGCTCATTCCCGCAACCCGCGGCGCGTCGTGACGAGGCGTGGCGAGGCGGGCGGCAGAGGAGGAGCGCGCATGGATATCTCTCTTGTTCTCATGCTCGTACAAGTGGGGAAAGAACCTCCCTTATAAAGAGGTCCAACTCCCACTAAACTAGCAATGTGGGACTAAACTTTAGTAGTATCCCTTGTCTTGCACAAATGGGCTAAGTGGGCCTTTAGGATTTATTAGGAATTTCTGAAATAGTTATTGGGCTGCCCAAAATAGACTAAATTCCAGCAATCCCTCACCAGATCCCAGAGACACACAAAAATTTGTCTTTGGTTCCAAAACACTGTTTTATATACCGGTACTGCAGTGGAGACTGTTAAGTTGAACTTCCACCTAGAACTCTATGCTACACTAGTAAGCAACTTGAACAGTGGACTGGGCCTTGAACTGCATGTTTTCTGCGAATCTAGCTTCACATAAAGCCTTGACCGATATGTGGCTACCGTGGGTCTTCCTCGCGGGTGGATCTTATGCATCATACTCCGTGATCTTTCATGAGTTTACTAGAGAGAACCCTACTCTCATAGATTGCAACGTTTGACAATTAGACTCATATAGGTGTGTTCTTCAAAAGATGTTCTACAGGATAACATCTCTGCTTAAATAAGCCACTTAGAACACATTAAGATATATATCAACCTGCCATGCAGATTAGGAGAGTATTGCATCTTCACGGAGTGGTATTGTGAATAGTAAGGATAGGATACTCTCCTCTCAGTTGACCAACAGCTTGTCTTCCACATCTAATTCACGGGATCTCCAATCACAAACAATAGGTTACCATTGTGAACAACTCATATTGTGGGTCTCATACCCATCTCCCTCGATGCATTATCTATCACATTACGTGATAGACCCTTAGTAAAAGGATCTGCCAGATTTTTAGACGTTTGGATATAATCCAATGCAATAACTCCAGAGTTTTTCATTTTTCTGATAGACTTTAACCTTCTCTGAACGTGTCTTGATGACTTCATGTTATCCTTTGAGCTGCTCACTTTCGTGATCATAGTTTGATTGTCGCAGTTCATAAGGATACCCGGTACAGGTTTCTCAACAACCCGCAAGTCATTCAAGAGCCGACGAAGCCAATCTGCTTCGACCGTAGATGTATCTAGTGTTGTGAATTCTGCTTCCATTGTTGACCTCGTTAATATGGTCTGCTTGCAAGACTTCCAAGAAATAGCGCCATCTCCATGAGTGAATACATAACCGCTCGTGGCCTTTATCTCATCAGCATCTGAGACCAGTTTGAGTCACTATACCCTTCAAGCACCTTTGGGTGCCCGGTGTAGTGAATTCCATAATTCATAGTGCCTTTCAAATAATGCAAAACTCTTTCTAGAGCTTTCCAATGCACATCTCCTGGTTTTGAGACAAACCGACTCAGTTTGCTAACAGCAAAAGAGATGTTAGGTCTTGTAGCACTGGCTAAGTACATAAGCGAGCCAATAATCTGAGAATACTTCAATTGGTCTCTAGCAATTCTTCGATTCTTTCGAAGTAACACACTTGCATCATAAGGTGTTGGAGAGGGCTTGCAGTCATTATAGCCAAAGCGACTTAAGATCTTTTCCACATAGTGAGATTGAAGCAATGTAATCCCACCATCATCGTTTATCAACAACTTAATGTTCAGAATGACATTAGCCACTCCTAAATCCTTCATCTCAAAACAACGAGATAGGAAATTCTTGACCTCCTTAATAATATTAAGATTTGTTCTAAAAATCAGTATGTCGTCAACATACAAGCAAAGGATAACTCCCTCGCCCCCACCATGGCGATAGGACACACATTTGTCATCTTCGTTTACAACAAATCCTGCGGCTGTTAAAGTTCTTTCAAACTTCTCATGCCACTGTTTAGGTGCTTGCTTGAGTCCATACAAAGACTTCAGCAACTTGCACACTTTTCCTTCCTGACCATCTAGTACAAACCCATGTGGTTGTTCCATATAGATTTCCTCGTCCAACTCTCCATTTAGGAAAGCAGTCTTAACATCCATTTGATGAACGAGAAGACCATGCGAGGCAGCTAGTGAAAGTAGAACTCGAATAGTGGTCAGTCGAGCCACAGGTGAGTAAATATCAAAGAAGTCTTCACCTTCCTTTTGGGTATATCCCTTAGCCACGAGCCGAGCCTTGTACTTTTCAATAGTACCATCAGGCCTAAGATTCTTCTTGAATACCCATTTGCATCCTATAGGTTTGCACCCATTGTCGTGGATCTAAGTCTGACAGTAGAGTGGGGGGTAGGTATGGAGAGGCAAGGTCCTAGCGATGGAGAGGTTGTAAGCACAAGAGATGTACGAGTTCAGGCCCTTCTCGGAGGAAGTAAAAGCCCTACGTCTCGGAGCCCGGAGGCGGTCGAGTGGATTATGTGTATATGGATTACAGGGTGCCGAACCCTTCTGCCTGTGGAGGGGGGTGGCTTATATAGAGTGCGCCAGGACCCCAGCCAACCCACGTAATGAAGGGTTTAAGGTACATTAAGTCCGGGGCGTTACTGGTAACGCCCCACATAAAGTGTCTTTACTATCATAAAGTCTACTTAATTACAAACCGTTGCAGTGCAGAGTGCCTCTTGACCTTCTGGTGGTCGAGTGAGTCTTCGTGGTCGAGTCCTTCAAGTCAGTCGAGTGAGTCCCTCGTAGGTCGACTGGAAGGTGATCTCTTCTAAGGGTGTCCTTGGGCAGGGTACTTAGATCAGGTCTGTGACCCTACCCTAGGTACATGACTCCATCATTAGCCCCCGAATGGATTGAGGCTTGAGTGATGAAGGAGTTGATGTTGTTTCCGATTAGCCTTCGCATACTGGTCGTGCGTTGTTTTGAACCAAAAAATCTCTTTGTTGATAGTGAGCAACTTTTCTTCAGTCGACTCGATCCATTCTTTTCCTTCGTCGAGTGATCTTTTGGACTTCGCCGGTTTCCGAGCGACGGATCGCAGGAAATCCCGCGTCTGGCAGACCGATCTGCCGTTCGCGGATTCCGCGGGATACGAAATTTGGGGAAGCGCGCGAAGCGGGGCGGACAGCGGCGCTCGGATGGGACAGGGCATAGATGCCTCGATCCCCGCGCTGCTTTTTTCACCACGTATCACGTCCGCGCAACTGTTTCAGGATATGATTAGACCGACCGGGCCCACCTGTCATCCACTCAGAAGGGATCTTATAAACGCGCCCGGCGAGGGTTTTTTGAGCAGTGCCTCAGCATTCTCTCTCTGCTCCCTTCGTCTCCGCCCAACGCGCTCGCTCTCGCCTCCGCACAACTTCTCCTCACGCGTCCCGCCAGCAGCCATGGTCAAGGAGAAGACAGCGGCGCTGGAACACGCGAAGAAGGCGTCGGCGACGGAGAAGGCGAAGGGGAGATCCACCAGTCGCAGCGGGTCTTCGTCTAGATCTCGCCTGCCGAAAGGCTGGGTCCAGGGAGATTGGATCCAATCGACCATCACGGAGACGGATCTCCTCGACATGGCCAACGAGGGCCTGATCCCTCATGGAGCTGCAAGGCTTCCGGGGAAAGAGTGGCAACCCCAGCCGGAAGAGGGTGAGTGCGTGCTTCTGGCTACCCATGTCGACCGCGGATTTTCTTTGCCGCTGAGCGTTTTCTTCCGTGGTTTCTTGAACTTCTTTGGAGCGCAACTCCACCACTTCACCCCGAATTCTATCGCCTATCTTGCCGCGTTTGTGTCCATGTGTGAGAGTTTTCTGGGTTGTCGACCGCATTGGGGCCTGTTCAAGCACATATTCACGTGTCGCTCTCAGACCGTGAAGAAGGCGAGCCCAGGCGACGAAAAAACCCAAGTTTTCCAAATGTGTGGGGGTCTGGGGATCCAGGTGAGGAACAAGAGCACCTTCCCAGCCATGACATTTCCCGAGTCAGTCAGAGGCTGGCAGTCGACCTGGTTCTACTGCCAGGATCAGCCGACGCCGGGGCAGTCGAGTGGACTCCCTCAGTTCACCATGGGCTGAGTGAACAAGCCCTCCTCTCTGAAGGTGATTCCGGAGGAGAAAGCTGACGTGAAGATGCTGATGGAGCGTGTAGTTCAGTTGGTTCGGGAGGGAGTGACGGGTATGGATCTCCTGGAGGTTTTTCTTAGGCGTCGTATCCAGCCTCTTCAGTTCCGGAGCCATTGCATGTGGTTGTACTGCGGGACTGAGGATGTGACTCGGGTCAATCCAGAAGCAGTCGGCGATGCCACTCTGGAAAGGTGGATGGCCGCTGTTACTGGGAACAAGGATAACCCTCGCGGAGCCAGAAGGATTCCTCCGCTCGACCACCACAGTGATCCAAACAAGGTATGTCTGCTCCACTTCCCATTGTATTCTTGTCACATTTATTTCTATTTTCTCTGCCGATCGGTCGACTGATCTTTGTCTTGATGTCTATCAGGTCCTCACTGAGCTGTACTCGATGCCCAATGGAGCACAGGCTCCGACTGAGGAGGGAGAAGCGAGTGGGGGCGAGAGCCAGGAGGAGGAGTGGGACTCGGACGCCGCTTAGGATGATGATGATGACGATGACGATGAAGATGATGATGATGATGAGGACGAAGAAGAAGAGGAGGAGGAGGTCGCACCACCGCGCTCGGAAAGGCAGTCGAAACTTGTCCATGACCCTGCGACTGAACGTGGCAAGGGGGTTGCGACTGTTACACAGTCGACCAAGCACCCTCGGACCACCTCTCCGGCGCCGACTGAAAAGGCGTCGAAGCAGCCCAGGGCGGCCCCGTCAAAGCCGACCAAGCTCCTGCCGAAGATGAAGGTGTCCATCCCCACCATATTAGGGTAATCATGCTGCTTAAGTCTTCTTGTTTTGTGCGAACATTATCTCTGGTTGGCGCTGAAGTTAGTCGACTGACTCTTTGGAGTTGCAGTGCTGCTACTTCTGAGACCTCAGCCCGGGCTGACGACCATGAGATGGAGGACGCAGCAACCTCAAAACCTGGTACTATACTCTTAACACCGTTTCTAGTTGACTGACTCGTGATCTCTAATTCTGATTCTTTTCTGTAGCTCCATCCAATGTTGTTATCACTCTCCCTGATGATGATGAAGATGAGGAACCGCTGAAGCCCAGAAGGAGTAGGAAAGTGTCTGCCGGCAGGGTGCCCCAGGATGTGACGGTGCCTGAGACTCTGGTCGCGGAGGAGGAGAACACCACTCGACACACTGTGTCCTTCGCAGATCCACTAACGAGTGCTCTGCAGCCCTCCCTCTTCACGATGCACCACGTCCCAGAGGACCAAGCTGGCGCCGCGAAGGAGGCGATACGCCAGGCAGGGATCATGATGGAGCAGTTGAAGACCATCCGGGATGGGAGCCAGGCAGCTTACGACGCCAGTTCCGCCCTTCAAAGCAATGTTCAGGTCAGTCGACCACCGCTTGTTTTCTTTCCAGAATTTATAGTAATCACCCACTGGGTGTGTCGATTTAAACTCCGTGTTAGCGGGGGCACGCTGAGTGCACCCGCTGGGTGTAGTCCCCAAGGCTAAGGCCGACTGCTGGCAGTCGGCCTTAGGCTTTATAAGTTCAGTCTTTCCGTCATTCGACTATGGCGAATGGATTTCGCAAACCAGTGGGGGCACGCTGAGTGCACCCACTGGGTGTAGTCCCCAAGGCTAAGGTCGACTGCTGGCAGTCGGCCTTAGGCTTTATAAGTTCAGTCTTTCCGTCATTCGACTATGGCGAATGGATTTCGCAAACCGGTGGGGGCACGCTGAGTGCACCCACTGGGTGTAGTCCCCAAGGCTAAGGTCGACTGCTGGCAGTCGGCCTTAGGCTTTATAAGTTCAATCTTTCCGTCATTCGACTATGGCGAATGTCTTTCGCAAACCGGTGGGGGCACGCTGAGTGCACCCACTGGGTGTACTCCCCGAGACTGTGGTCGACTGCTTGCAGTCGATTACAGTCTTAAAGAATACATCTTGTTTTTTTTTGAGGTTGACTGGTCGACTCTATCTTCAATAGGATTAGTGGGGGCACGCTGAGTGCACCCACTGGGTGTAGTCCCCGAGACTACGGTCGAATGCTTGTATTCGGCTGTAGTCTTAGAAACGCATGATTTTTCCTGTTCCACTCGGAAGTGAATTATCTTTGACATTTAGTCGATTGATTCTTCGCAGAGATCCTGTGACCTTGCGGCTCGCTACACTGAGCTGGAAAACAAGCACATTCAGCTCGAGCTGGATTTGAAGCTGGCTCAGGAGAATCTGACGAAGGCAAAGGAGGAGACCAAAGGTATGTTTGGTGAGACCTCGACGACTGCTTTTTCCCTTTATTTGTTTCAAAATCTGATCTTGCTGTAACTTGCAGGTAAGGTGAAGGAGGCCCAACAGAAAAAATACCTTGAACTAGCTGAGAAGATCAAGCTTGCTGACGAGAAGTTAGCTTCAGTCACCAAGCTTGAACAAGAAAATACCAATCTGAAAGCTGCTCTTGGGAAGAAAAATGATCTGGAGGCCTTCCTGAGTGGTCTTGCCAAGAAGCTGTTTCTTATGCTTGAAGGTAAACCTTTATGCTCAACAATCATTTTCAACTGTGATTTTTCCATTCAACCGTTGCCTTGACTCGGTGATCGCCCTTGCAGAATTTTGTCAAGACTTTGAAGAAGAGACTAGCCGGCTGGAACCAAACCTTGACCCCGTCAATTCTCCGGTGAACGACGAAGTCGCCATGAATGTTTTCCGACTGGAGTCCCGTGTCGCAGCTGTCGTGGACTATCTCGCAAGGCTGAAGGTCGCCACATCTCGCATCGACTCAACGCTCTGGCCCAGGGAGACACTCCAGCACGACCTCGAGTCGCTGATGGCTCGCTTGAACACAGTCCCTGGTCGAGTGCAAGAGTGGAAAAAGTCCTCGGCTCGGTGCGGTGCAGATGTTTCTCTGTGTCTGGCCCGAGTCCACTGCAAAGATGCGCGAGAAGACAAGTTGGCGGCCCTTCGGGTGGCCAACACCAAGAAACACGACTTCCGGTCCTTTATGGAAACTTTCATTGCTGCTGCCACTCGGATCGCAGATGGAATTGATCTTGATGAGTTTGTTGCACCTTCCAGCCCTCCACAGGAGGGGTAAAAAACTTCTTTTAAGCTCGACGCTTTAAATTTGCCTCGGTATGCCGAGTGGAGTTGTAACCGATAAACCTTAACAGGCTTAGCGCCTAAGCACTTTCGGTTCCTTTAGGTATCGTTCCGAACTTGAATTTGATGTTTGAATATGATTGCTTTTGGCTTGAAATGTCTTTTGTAGGTTCAAAGCAAGACGCTCACTGCAGTCGACTTATTCCTTAATCCACTTAGGCAAGCACTGGGCTGCAGCTAAGCCCCCGAGTGAGAGGTTTGCTCTTCACTCGGTCGGATATTTATATCTTAGGCGAGCACTGGGCTGCAGCTAAGCCCCCGAGTGAGAGGTTTGCTCTTCACTCGGTAGGATTTTTATATCTTAGGCCAGCACTGGGCTGCAGCTAAGCCCCCGAGTGAGAGGTTTGCTCTTCACTCGGTAGGATTTTTATATCTTAGGCGAACACTGGGCTGCAGCTAAGCCCCCGAGTGAGAGGTTTGCTCTTCACTCGGTAGGATTTTTATATCTTAGGCGAGCACTGGGCT
>NC_041380.1:169181066-169190424 GCF_002162155.2 Triticum dicoccoides | reverse complement strand
ATAACTTAGGCGAGTACTTGGACTGCAGCTAAGCCTCCGAGTGGAAGTCTGGCTTACCACTCGGTAGGATTTTGATAACTTAGGCGAGTACTTGGACTGCAGCTAAGCCTCCGAGTGGAAGTCTGGCTTACCACTCGGTAGGATTTTTATAACTTAGGCGAGTACTTGGACTGCAGCTAAGCCTCCGAGTGGAAGTCTGGCATACCACTCGGTAGGATTTTATTTAATCTTAGGCGAAACGGATTCGCAGCTAAGCCTCCGAGTGGGAGTCTGGCTCACCACTCGGTAAGGATTTTTACAAACTTAGGCGAAACAGATTTGCGGCTAAGTCACCCACTGAGGGGAAAATTTTATTGGACAAAATAAAAAGTGACAAAAATTATGGAGGAACTATGACACTATTATTTTGAAATCCATGAACTACAGGAGTACTTTATTGCAACTCATCCGAGTGATAAACTTAAGTGTAAAATGGGCAGAGTAGTTCCGCGTTCCAAGCTCGGGGCTCGTCGATATTATGTTCGACGTTGTAAAGACGGTACGCCCCGTTGTGGAGAACTTTGGTGACGATGAAGGGCCCTTCCCAAGAAGGAGCAAGCTTGTGATGTTTCTTCTGATCCACTCGGAGAACTAAATCTCCTTCCTGGAAGGCTCGACCCCTCACATTTCTGGCGTGGAAACGATGCAAATCTTGTTGGTAGATGGTCGATCGGATCAGAGCCATCTCCCTTTCTTCCTCTAAAAGGTCGACTGCGTCCTGTCGCGCTTGTTCAGCTTCTGCTTCGTTGTAGATTTCAACTCGAGGAGCATTGTGGAGAAGATCACTCGGCAAGACTGCTTCAGCTCCGTAGACCAAGAAGAATGGAGTTCTTCCGGTCGATCGATTAGGTGTGGTCCGCAGTCCCCAAAGCACCGAAGGAAGTTCGTCGACCCACGCTCCAGCTGCATGCTTGAGATCACGCATCAGTCGGGGTTTCAATCCCTTGAGAATCAGGCCATTGGCTCGCTCTACTTGTCCATTCGTCTGCGGATGGGCGACTGAAGCGTAGTCGACTCGTGTGCCTTGAGAGTTGCAGAAGTCCCTGAATTCCTCCGAGTCAAAGTTCGACCCATTATCCGTAATGATGCTGTGTGGGACTCCATATCTGAATATCAGTTCTCTGATGAAGCTAACAACAGTACCGGCGTCAAGGTTCTTGATTGGTTTAGCCTCAATCCACTTGGTGAACTTGTCGACTGCCACCAGTACATGCGTGAAGCCACTTCGACCTGTTCTCAAAGGACCGACCATGTACAACCCCCATACTGCGAAAGGCCAGACGAGTGGAATGGTCTTCAAAGCTGATGCAGGCTTGTGCGACATATTCGAGTAGAACTAACATCCCTCGCACTTATCCACTATTTCCTTCGCCATCTCATTCGCCTTTGGCCAGTAAAATCCGGCTCGGTATGCTTTGGCCACGATGGTCCGAGAGGACGCATGATGACCACAGGTCCCCGAGTGGATATCATTAAGGATGATTCGACCTTCTTCTGGTGTTATGCACTTCTGACCAACTCTAGTCGCGCTTTCTCTATATAACTGTCCTTTGATTACGGTAAAGGCTTTAGATCGACAGACGATCTGTCGAGCCTCTTCCTCATCCTCCGGAAGCTCTTTTCTCAGGATATACGCGATATACGGAACTGTCCAGTCGGGAGTGACCACCAAGACCTCCATGACCAAGTCGACCACTGCTGGGACTTCAACCTCAGTCGGATCTGTGGCACTCTTGGGCTGTGGGGCTTCTTCGGTGAAAGGATCTTCTTTGACTGACGGAGTGTGTATATGCTCCAAGAACACACCACTCGGAATGGCTCGTCTCTTGGAACCTATCTTTGCTAGATCATCAGCTGCTTGATTTTTCAGTCGGGGTATATGATGGAGCTCCAACCCCTCGAACTTCTTTTCCAGCTTCCTCACTGCACTGCAGTATCCAGTCATGGCTGGGCTTCTCACGTCCCACTCCTTCATCACTTGGTTGACCACTAAATCTGAATCGCCATAGACCATCAGGCGACGGACGCCAAGTGAAATGGCCATGCGCAATCCGTATAAGAGGGCCTCATACTCTGCCTCATTGTTGGAGGAGTCAAAGTGAATCTGGAGCACATATCTGAGCTTATCTCCTCTGGGGGAAACCAGGACAACCCCAGCACCGGAACCATTCAACATCTTAGAGCCATCAAAAAACATGGTCCAATGCTCCGAGTGAACTTCAGTCGGCTGCTGCTGTTCAATCCACTCGGCGAGGAAATCTGCTATTGCCTGGGACTTAATGGCTTTCTTTGCCTCAAACTTGATATCAAGGGGAAGAAGTTCAATCGCCCATTTCGCCACTCGACCAGTTGCATCTCTGTTGTGCAAAATCTCTGATAGTGGAGCATCGCTGACGACTGTGATGGAATGATCAGAGAAATAATGAGCAACCTTCTTTGTGGTCATGTATATTCCATACACAAGCTTCTGATAATGAGGATATCTCTGCTTGGATGGAGTCAAGACTTCAGACAAATAATACATTGGGCGCTGAACTTTGAAAGCTCTTCCTTCTTCTTCCCGCTCGATCGTAAGCACAGTACTGACGACTTGTCCTGTGGCTGCGATATAAAGCAACAGAGGCTCTTTGCTGATTGGAGCAGCAAGCACCGGCTGGGTGGAGAGCAGAGCTTTTAGCTCGGCAAACGCTGCATCAGCTTCTGGAGTCCACTCGAACTTGTCTGCCTTCTTCATTAGTCGGTAAAGAGGCAATGCCTTTTCACCGAGTCATGAGATGAATCGACTTAATGCGGCCAAGCATCCAGTAAGCTTCTGGACATCGCTCGCACAGGGCGTTTCATTCAGAGAATAGTGCCGATCTTTTTTGGATTAGCGTCGATCCCTCGCTCGGAAACGAGAAAACCAAGTAACTTGCCACCGGGAACTCCGAATGTGCACTTTGATGGATTGAGCTTGATATCATACCTTCTGAGGTTGGCAAATGTTTCGGCGAGGTCAGCGAGCAGGTCAGAACCTTTTCGTGACTTGACGATGATATCATCCATATACGCTTCCACATTCCGACTGATTAGAGTGAGTAGACACTTCTGAATCATTCGCATAAATGTGGCTCCGGCATTCTTGAGGCCGAATGGCATGGTGATATAGCAGAAGCACCCGAATGGAGTGATGAAAGCTGTTTTTACCTCGTCGGGTCCGTACAGACGGATCTGGTGGTACCTGGAGTAGGCGTCTAGAAAAGACAATCTCTCGCATCCCGCGGTCGAGTCAACAATTTGATCTATGCGAGGCAGAGGAAAATGATCTTTCGGGCAGGCCCGGTTGATGTGCTTGAAATCAATGCACATTCGGAGCGATTTGTCCTTCTTAGGAACAATGACGACATTAGCAAGCCACTCGGAGTGGTATATCTCTCGGATAAATCCTGCCGCCAACATTCGAGCCACTTCCTCACCAATGGCTTTTCTCTTCTGTACGGCGGACCGCCGAAGATGCTCTTTGACTGGTTTTGCTGATGAGTCGACTCTTAGGCGATGCTCAGCCAGTCCCCTGGGAACACCTGGCATGTCAGCGGGCTTCCATGCAAAAATGTCCCAGTTCTCACGGAGGAACTGGATGAGCGCTTCTTCCTATTTCGATTCGAGTGTTGTGGAGATGTGGGTCGGGGCTGCATCGGGGTCGGTCGGGTGAATGTGAACAGGCTTCATCTCATCGGACGACTGAAATGCAGATTCTGTGGCGGGTTTCTTGGATCGCAGCAAATCACTCGGATCTGCGTTTTGCTTGTATTCTTCAAACTCGACCGCTGTGACCTGGGAATCAGCAATCTTTGAGCCCTTCTGAAAGCACTCTTCTGCCTTTTTCCGATCACCGGTGACAGTGATCACTCCTTTGGGGCCGGGCATCTTCAATTTGAGGTACACGTAACATGGTCGAGCCATGAACCGTGCATAAGCTGGTCTCCCCAAAATGGCATGATATGCACTCTGAAAATCCACGACCTCAAACGTCAACTTCTCTTTGCGAAAATGTTTCGAATCACCAAACACCACATCCAGAGATATTTGGCCGAGTGACTCGGCTTTCTTCCCTGGTATAACTCCATGAAAGCTCATGTTACTGGTGCTCAGTCGGGACATCGGAATGCCCATTCCTTTCAGTGTGTCTGCATACAACAAATTCAGCCCGCTACCACCGTCCATCAGCACTTTTGTCAGTCGGGTGCCTTCGACAACTGGATCGACCACCAAAGCTTGCCTCCCAGGGGTGGCAATATGAGTCGGGTGATCAGATTGGTCGAATGTGATGGGTGTTTGGGACCATCTCAGATAATTTGCTTTTGCTGGAGTAACCATGTTCACCTCGCGGTTAATGACTTTCAATCGACTCTTGCTTTCCACATCTGCAAAGATCATCAGAGTGGAGTTGACATGCGGATATCCTTCCTCACTGTCCTCCTTGTCTTCGGCCTTGTCCGACTCCTTTTCCTTGTCTTTAGACTGTTTTCCTTGAAACTGCTGGATCAGGAGTCGACATTGGCGAGTGGTATGCTTTGGGTAAATGATATTCCCCTCTTCGTCTTTCTTCGTGTGGATATGACACGGCATATCCATCACGTCGTTCCCTTCTTTATCCTTTACCTTCTTAGGGTTCCAGGATCCTTTTGGTTTCCCTTTAAACTTTCCGTGAGCCACGGCCAGAGCCTCTCCAGGAGCTGCCGGTTCAGTCTTCCGCTTCTGTTTCCGACTGGTGTTTCCCTTCTCCGACTGGCTCGGCTTGTGCTTGCCGCTTCGGAGTCGGTCTTCTTCTTCGCCGTTGGCGTACTTGGTAAAAATTTCCATCATCCGACTCAAGGTCATGTCTCCGGTTCAACCAAATTTCAAACTCAATTCTCTGTTCTTGACACCATCCTTGAAGGCGCAGACTGTCTGATGATCAGACACATTCTCCACAGTATGGTGCAAAGTGATCCATCTCTGAATATACTCTCTGAGAGTCTCATTGGTCTTCTGCATGCAGACTTGCAGCTCCGTCAATCCAGCCAGTCGCTTGCAAGTTCCTTCAAACGTTCTGACGAACACTCGGGACAGATCTTCCCAAGTGTAAATGCTGCTAGGAGGTAACTGATTCAACCACGCTCTGGCAGAACCTTCCAACATGAGGGGCAAATGCTTCATGGCCACCTCGTCATTCCCACCACCAATCTGAACTGCCACTCGGTAGTCCTCAAGCCAAGTTTCAGGCTTAGACTCACCGGTGAACTTGCTGACTCCTGTTGCCAACCTGAAATTGGGAGGAATCACTGCGGCTCTGATAGCTCTGCTGAAACATTCCAGACCAGAAACGTGCACTTGACTGCTCGTAGGCGCATCTCTGTCGAGTCCACCTCGATGGGCTTTGTTCCGGTCGACCAAGCCTTGCACGATAATGGATCGCGCGTCGAAGCCTGGTTCTCTGGGGTCGACTGGAACTCTTCGCCCCGCACTGAGCTGACATCTGTCATCTTGCTGCCGAGGAGTGTAAGACCCACCCCTCGGAGGGGAAGTGGGCACTCGACGCCTATCATCTCGGTCGTGTCGGTCTCCATATTGGTCTCGCCGATTCTCGCGCCCTTCACACCGCGGAGGCGATCTGGGACTGTGAGCCGACTGAACCGTATTCGCAGCGATGGATCGACTGTGAATTCTGTTGCGCGACTGCGACACGGCTGAATTCTGATCTCCTGCTGCCCGGAGCAGATCCCTGATCTGCATCAAGCCTCTGCCAGCTTCCGACTGAGAGGGCTGAATGGACTCTGCTATACGGGTCGCAGCTGCTAAATTCTGGATTGGGGTTCGATATACCTGAGTCGGCGGGAAGAGTTGACGTCGATTGGCGTCGGGAACTCGTTGCCGCGCGCGCTCGTCGAGTGCTCGCTGAAGATTCTCCAGGCGAGCGCGTTCAGGCAAATTGGCCAAACGTGCCTCCTCCAAGGCGCGAGCCTCGGGGGTTTCTCCTGCGATGGGAGTATGCAGGGCATCCATGTTCCTGCGGCGAAGTTCCTCTCTTTGCAGAGAGTCGAGTGGCTCGGGCTGGTACTCTTCGTGGTCTCGTGCGGGGTCGCCTCCGTCGCCTGCCCCACCATCACGGGCGAAGCTAGGGGGGCTGCGAGGCCCGTCTACCATCAGGATTTCCGCTGCTGGATCACTGCTATCGCATTCGGATGCAGTCTCTACGGAGCCAGTCGACAGATCGAACAGGCCGTAGAGAGATTCATCGGGCTCGATTGCCGCAACTTGGGTGGTGGCCGTCTGGCGAGCCACCGCGTGTCTCACCCACCGCTGAAGCCTCGACCGAACCGAGCGCTTGCGCTAGCGGGAGACCGGGAGGGTGGTCGATAGGGGAGTCGACCGATATGGGGTCGACGGTTGCCGCAGCAGAACGCCGCGGACACATGCGCGAAAATGCATCGCACCGCGGACGGGGAGCGCATCGACGTCGAGTGGAGCCTCCTGGAGCCAGGCGGAGTCGTCGGCGACGAAGGTGAGAGCACCGATACAAATCTCTCGACCCTCGACCAAAACCCCAGCAGCTACCATGATGAAAGTACTCGGAAGAATCGCAACTTCTCCACAAAATCGCTAAAACACCTGCCCCACGGTGGGCGCCAACTGTCGTGGATCTAAGTCTGACAGTAGAGTGGGGGTAGGTATGGAGAGAAAATGGCGCCGTCCGTGGGGAGGTTGTAAGCACAAGAGATGTACGAGTTCAGGCCCTTCTCGGAGGAAGTAAAAGCCCTACGTCTCGGAGCCCGGAGGCGGTCGAGTGGATTATGTGTATATGGATTACAGGGTGCCGAACCCTTCTGCCTGTGGAGGGGGGTGGCTTATATAGAGTGCGCCAGGACCCCAGCCAACCCACGTAATGAAGGGTTTAAGGTACATTAAGTCTGGGGCGTTACTGGTAACGCCCCACATAAAGTGTCTTTACTATCATAAAGTCTACTTAATTACAGACCGTTGCAGTGCAGAGTGCCTCTTGACCTTCTGGTGGTCGAGTGAGTCTTCGTTTTCGAGTCCTTCAAGTCAGCCGAGTGAGTCCCTCGTAGGTCGACTGGAAGGTGATCTCTTCTAAGGGTGTCCTTGGGCAGGGTACTTAGATCAGGTCTGTGACCCTACCCTAGGTACATGACTCCATCACCCATAAGGACGTTCAGTTATCTCCCAAGTTTCATTTGCCAAGATGGAATCCATCTCGCTATGAACCGCTTCCTTCCAGTAGTCAGCATCTTCAGATGCATAGGCCTCTGAAATAGAACAGGGAGTGTCATCTATGAGGCACACAAGAAAATCATCAGCAAAGGACTTTGCAGTCCTCTGTCTCTTGCTCCTAATAGAAACTTCATTGTTCTCCTCCACAGGACTTTCAAAGTGTTCCATTGAAATTGTAGGTTCGGTAATTGTTACTGGTTCCTGATTCGATGAAATAGGCATCTCCTGATTAGATGAGGTAGCCATATCCTTCATGGGAAAGATATCTTCAAAGAAAGTCGCATCATTCGACTCCATGATTGTACCGACATGCATGTCAGGTACCTCAGATTTTACAACCAAGTATCTATAGCCAATGCTATGAAAAGCATATCCTAGGAAAATACAATCCACAGTCTTTGGTCCAAGCTTCCGCTTCTTTGGAATTGGAACATTGACTTTCGCCAAACAACCCCATGTTCGTAGATAAGAGAGTTTTAACCTTTTCTTCTCCCATTCCTTGAATGGAGTTATCTCTTTATTCTTTGTGGGAACTCAGTTTAGGATATGACATGCCGTCAATATCGCCCCCCCCCACCATGCCTTGGAGAGACCCAATGTGTCTAACATGGCGTTAACCAAATCAGTTAGAGTACAGTTCTTTCTTTCGGCTACCCCATTTGACTGAGGTGAATAGGGAGGCGTCCTCTCATGGATTATACCATCACTACTAGGAAAAGGCCTACTAATGGCGCACCAGCTTTGCCTACTAATGGCGCACTACTGGTGCGCCATTAGTATCACGCCACTAGTATTTCTTACTAATGGCGCACCATCGGTGCGCCATTAGTATCTGGTATACTAATGGCGCACCAAGCAGTGCGCCATTAGTATAGAACACCATGCGCCATTAGTATGCCACCTAGGGTGATGCGCCATTAGTGTGATTATCACAGTGCGCCATTAGTGTCTTGTGTGGTGCACCACTAGTATGAATATTAGGGATTTTTTTTCATTTCTAATATTTTCACAGGTTAAAAAATATTAGAGATAATATACAACACAGATCTTCTTAGCTTACATACAAGGGGCCATATGTAACGATGTTACCTGCGTTCACCAGATCATATCCAACACACAAGTTTCATCATATATACATACATAGCCAACACATAGTTCCATCGTTACATATTACAAAAGTTTCACAATGTTCATTCAACACCGTTATCCATCAATTCACAAAAGTTTCACATTGATATAAAATAAAAACACAAATGGAAAAGAAGCACTCCATCCATGCAAGCTTTCGTGAATTAAATCAAATCTGCAGAATGATAAACAGGAAGTTAGAAGAAGAAGAAGAAGAAGAAGAAGAAGAAGAGAAGAAGAAGAAGAGAAGAAGAAGAAGAAGAAGAAGAAGACTAGAAGAAGAATAAGAAGAAGAATAAGAAGAAGAATAAGAAGAATAAGAAGAAGACTATAAGCTTATTATGTAAACTTGATCATTTTGTGCTAACATAAGTAATTTTGGAGCTAACCTATAGGAAACTAAGCATATAAGCTCTAAGTTAGCATATTAGAGCCAACTTAGGTAAAATGAAGCTAACCTATGTCATTTTGGATAAGAAGAAGAATAAGAAGAAGACTATAAGCTTGTTATGTAAACTTGATCATTTTTTGCTAACATAAGTAATTTTGGAGCTAACCTATAGGAAAGTAAGCATATAAGCTCTAAGTTAGCATATTAGAGCCAACTTAGGTAAAATGAAGCTAACCTATGTCATTTTGGATAAGAAGAAGAATAAGAAGAAGACTATAAGCTTATTATGTAAACTTGATCATTTTGTGCTAACATAAGTAATTTTGGAGCTAACCTATAGGAAACTAAGCATATAAGCTCTAAGTTAGCATATTAGAGCCAACTTAGGTAAAATGAAGCTAACATATGTCATTTTGGATAAGAAGAAGAATAAGAAGAAGACTATAAGCTTATTATGTAAACTTGATCATTTTGTGCTAACATAAGTAATTTTGGAGCTAACCTATAGGAAACTAAGCATATTAGAGATAAATAGGTAACTAAGTATAT
>NC_041380.1:169177085-169181056 GCF_002162155.2 Triticum dicoccoides | reverse complement strand
AAGAAGAAGACTATAAGCTTATTATGTAAACTTGATCATTTTGTGCTAACATAAGTTATTTTGGAGCTAACCTATAGGAAACTAAGCATATAAGCTCTAAGTTAGCATATTAGAGCCAACTTAGGTAAAATGAAGCTAACATATGTCATTTTGGAAAAGAAGAAGAATAAGAAGAAGACTATAAGCTTATTATGTAAACTTGATCATTTTGTGCTAACATAAGTAATTTTGGAGCTAACCTATAGGAAACTAAGCATATTAGAGATAACATAGGTAACTAAGTATATATACATATCATTTTGGAGATCTGACATACCTGACATAGTTCAGTTCTCATTGTTCTTCTCCTTCTCCTTCCTCAGCCTGATGCGCCAAGAGCGGCGAGGCGGTGGAGGCAGCTGTGGGATGTAGTCTTCTACCACAATTGGCGTGGTCATGTCGCCCAGCTGTGGGATCGCCGGCGCCACCACCGGTGCATGGTAATTGTCAGGCACCACCACCATCGCGAGGCCACCCTCAGCCACCACCATCTCTTGCCCATGGTCAGCCACCACCATCTCTTGCCCTTGGTCAGCCACCACTAGCGCTAGGTCATCCTCAGCCTGATGCCCATCATCATCCTGTAGCTCCTCATCCCCACTCTTCTCCTCTTCTCCCCCACTCCAGTCTGGATCATCCTTCTTGTTGTCTTCATTGCTGCCAGAATCGCCGCTGCTTTCGTTAAGGCCAGAATCATTGTTGCTTTTGCTATAGCCATATTCGCTGCTGCTTTGGCTGTAGCCAGTGTCGCTGCTGCTGCTCCCATTGCCTATCCAAATGCAACAATGACCATTAACAATCAATGTGAGACAAAGCCAAATGTAGATGAATAAGAAGAGGCAGAACGCACTGACATCTTCGTCTTCAGCGTAGCGCATGCGACACATAGTCGTGTTGAAAACCTTCACGATGAGCATTGTGGCATCATCGTCGTACCTCAAGAGAAAAAAGTACCCGGTCCGCAGGTCGTAGGCACTATAGAACTTCTCCCAGCCATGGCACAGGTACATGTGGCCCTCCTCGATCACCAACTCCATGTCCCATAGCCTGCGAACCCCGTTGCCGGCCTGTCGGAGCTTCACATTATCTGGCGGATCTTCACCCATCATCTTCATAAAAGCGTCATGCAGCCTCTGCAATTTGGGACAAGGAGTGATGTAGCAAACAACAGAGTTATCATAATGAGATGGGTGAAGGGGAGATCTCTCGTTTTATATACCTTCCTCGTGGCTGATATTGAAGAAGAAAGTATGATAGTGAAGAACTCAAAAGCATCCAACTCGTACTCCGGTGAGGCAGAGCGGCGGTGGCTGCTTCCCCCCATCTCTGATAAGCAGCAGAAGAGACCAATTAGTACCCTTACAACATTATAGAAGCATAAATTTTGAGCAGAAGATAATCAACATTAGTCGCAAGTACCCCATATGTCCTATTTTTAGCAAAGTCATGCTAAAATTCAAGGAAAATTTCAGCATGACCTTTGCTAGGACATATGGAGTACCTGAATTTGCCGGAACGGAAGTTAATCGACATTCCGGCAAACTGAAGGGCCTCTCGGGGTACCTGGAAATTCATCACGACACAATGGTCTAGCAAGTCTGTACAAACACAGAAAGAATAGAAAATTATAGTCTATGCATCATGAAAATTATAGTGTATGGATCATGGCATTTTTTATTCTACATTTTTAATCTATGGATCATGCCAGGAAATTATAGTCTATGCATTTTTTTAATCTCTGGATCATGATCCAACAAAATTGCCATCTCCCATGGCAAATATAGCCTATGCATCATGGAATTTATACTGTATGGATCATGGCATTTTTTGTGTCTATGGATCATGATCTATAGAACATTTTAGTCCATGTCATTTTCTGAAACATATTTTTGCCATGGAAATTTTGAATAAATAGACATACTTCTCAAAAGAGGCATGATCAAATTCTGGTGCCCTTGACTTACTAGTATTTATCTCTATAAATGCAGAACTAATCTGACCACTATAAATGACCTAGAAGACAAACTGAAAATAGTTGTTGTTGCTGAACTAATCTGACCACTATAACCTGTTCATCATTCATCCAATGTTGTTGTTGAATTTATCTCTATAAATGCAGAACTAATCTGACCACTATAAATGACCTAGAAGACAAACTGAAAATAGTTGTTGTTGCTGAACTAATCTGACCACTATAACCTGTTCATCATTCATCCATAGTTGTTGTTGCTGCTACAAGTTCAGCAAGCAACATGCCTAAATCTAGTGCTTGTTTGACTTTACTGAATTACCAACACATGGCACACAACACATTTATATTTTGTCAGGTCACACAACACATGCCTGAGGAGGAAGATTGGATTTTCTATAGAAGCGTCATCAGGTACACTTCAACATGTGCTAGCAGCAACAAATGGTCAATATTCATTCTTATTTATGGTCAATATTTATAACCTATCAACAAATGGCAAGAATATTGAGTAATCTACTATAGTTTGATCTACTGCAAATAATCTGTTGCAATTTGATCTATTACATAAACATGGCTGATCTTCATTTTTCATAAACCTAGTTGAGTATTACAGAGCAATTGACAGCAAATTGACCTGGTTGGAATTCATATAGCAACAGTAACAGTTAACTGAACTTCTTTTGCATGCATTTATCACTCCAGAAAACTATCAGTAACAAGTGAGAAGCATCTGCATTTTCTTAGTGAACTTTTGAGTGCATTTATCACTTGTTGGAGTATGCTACAGCTTCTGCAAATCACAAACTCCTTTAGTTTACATTTCAGTTTTAGCAAACACTACAGTTTCAGTGAAGGAGTCATAACTGAATAACAGGCACTATAGTTTCTCTACAGTATTGGAACACTGAACATTTTCAGTATTGACACTATAGTTCCTCTACAGCTTGACAACCAGTGTAAACTACTGTACTGAGAACAGCAAATTCAAACTCACAGCAACAAATCGAACAGTGAGTAAGCCTGAATATTCTTCTCTTGCAAACCCCCAACCCTAGCTACTTAATTCTCCAACCCCCTTTCCTTGTCCAATATTCTCCAACCCCCAACCCTAGAACACATCAGAAGGAAATCAAGAGGGGGAAGAGGGGGAAGCGGCTCGGGTGCTCACTAGGGAGGTCGAGGGCGACTCGGGGTAGCCGGAGCTAGTCGAGGCGGCGCGAATTCGGCGTCGAGCGGTGGCGATGGTGGCCGAGGCGGAGGAAATCGGCGGGCGTCGAAGGGATGGCTCGAGGGCGTCCGAGCTCGTCTGGGTCCTCGTAGTAGAAGAGGAAGACGTCGGCGGTCCCCCTGGGCAGGCCGCGCGGTGTTGGACGGCGAGCACGAGGTTGACGCAGGCGGGGCCGCGGGGGGAGGGGGCGCTTGGGCGGGAGGACGTCGAGGGCGCGGGCACGGGCAGAGGGGGGACGGCGAGGGAGGCAGCGCTCGGCTCGGGGATGGGGCGTTGGGGGCGGTGGTGGTCGGGTGCGGCGGGGGAAGCGAGCATGACCGAGGATGACGATCACGGGGGCGGTTGTGGTCGGTGGTAGTCGGGCGCGGCTGAGATGAGGTAGGAGAGGGATTAGAGAGAAATGTGAGAGATTGGGGATTTTAGTGTGGGGGAGGCTTAGCAATGGCGCACCACGTAGCGGTGCGCCATTAGTATGTTTCTTTTTTAGATAGCAATGGCGCACCCCCGAGCGGTGCGCCATTAGTAATTATTTTATTATTATTTTTTGTTATTATTTTTTGTTGCATCTAATTTTTTAGAAAATGAATATGAATATGAAGCAGTAATATTTTTTTATAAAAACAGTAATAATTGTTGTTTAACAACAATTGTAGTCTACACTTTTTTTTATTTTTTAAAAATGAATATGAAACAGGGGGTGCTCATCGGTGGCGGTGGAGCGGGGGAGGGTGC
>NC_041380.1:169169129-169176882 GCF_002162155.2 Triticum dicoccoides | reverse complement strand
GGGGGAGGGTGCGGTGGGTCGTCGGCGGCGGTGGAGCTAGCGAGGGAGGGTGCGGGTGGGATCGAGATCGAGATGGAGGGGGATAGCGATCGAGATGAAGGGGCATCGAGATCGAGATGGAGGGGGAATCAAGATCGAGATGGAGGGGGATGGAGATCGAGTGTCCTCAGCAACAAGGTAGCCATGTCCCTGGGCGACATGTAGTCTGGCGAGATGGGGACAACCGTGTTCTCCAACGACGTGCGCGGCTAAAACCATCGGGCGGTGGTATGACTAGTCGTGTCCCTGGCATATGAAGTGTCTACGCCGACTCGTCTAATTCCACTCCACTCCCGGAGTCTGTAACGATCGTTGATCACAACCCGTTGTGCATTTTCATATTGTTCCCGGGTCATCGATGACGACATGCTCGGTGCGGGGTGCCCCCTAATTTTTTAATTTTTTCGCCTTTTTCTATTTTTCTTTTTTAAAATAATTGATGATTTAAAAAATTTCCAAATTTCTAAATATTTGCGAATTTTGGAAAATGCATTCAAGAAATCATAAAATACTCATTTATTCAAAAAAAATGTTCACGTCTTTTTTGAGAAATCAAAGAATGTTTGGGCATTTAAAAACTGTTTGTGATTTTGAAATAATGTTCGTATATTAAAAAATGTTCACGATTTTGAACAATGTTCGCATATACAAACATTGTTCATGAATTTGATTTTTCTCCACGAATTCAACAATGTTCATGATTTTTATAAAATGTTCATTACTAGTTTAAAAAAGTTCATTACTAGTATAAATTTTTATACTAATGACGTACCGTGGCACAATGCGCCATTACTAGTTGAAATTAGTAATGGCGCACTATGCAACGGTGCGCCATTACTAGTTTTGCAAAATAGTGGCGCATGCTATGGCTGGTGCGCCATTAGTAGTTCTAACTACTAATGACGCACTTTGTCTGGATGCGTCATTAGTATGTTTGAAAAAATAAAGAAAAAAACATTTTGTTACTAGTGGCGCACCTTGTGCCTGGTGCACCATTAGTGTCTTCCACACTAATGGCGCATCTCCACATGGTGCGCCATTAGTATATAGTAGTGGCGCACCACTTCTCTGGTGCGCCATTAGTGTCAATTTCATCTTTAGCCCTTTTTCTAGTAGTGCATGTTCCGCACAAAAAACATCAAATTCATTGGAAAAATACTCTCCACCACGGTCGGACCTAAGCCTCTTGATTTTTCGATCAAGTTGGTTTTCCACTTCAGCTTTATAGATCTTGAAAAAGTTCAAAGCCTCATCCTTAGATTTCAAAAGATACACACGGCAGTATCTAGTGGAGTCGTCAATTAACGTCATGAAATATTTCTTTCCATCTTTTGTCAAAACACCATTCATTTCACATAGATCCGAATGTATGAGCTATAGTGGTGCAAGATTTCTCGTTTCTGCAGTCGTGTGAGACTTACGAGGTTGCTTCGCTTGCACACACATTTGATACTTAGATCCCTTGAAAGTGGTGAAACTAGGGATTAAGTTCAACTTCGCTAGTCGTGACATGCAACCAAAGCTAACATGACAAAGACGTGAATGCCACACATTGGATTCACTATTGTTGCAAATATGATTAACAATTTTATTGCAAACATCTGATAAGGATAAATGAAACAGACCTCCTGACTCATAGCCTTTACCAACAAAGGTTCCATTCTTGGATATTACAAATTTATTCGACTCAAAGACAAGTTTGTAGCCATCTCTACACAGAAGAGATCCGCTAACAAGATTTTTATTGACGGAGGGGACATAATGCACGTTCTTTAGCCGCACGATCTTCCCCGAAGTAAACTTCAGATCAACCGTGCCAACACCACAAACAGAAGCACTTGAACCGTTGCCCATCAACACGGTTGAAGTCCCTGCGGTCTGATAAGATGAAAACATGGAAATATCACCGCATACATGCACATTAGCACCCGTGTCAACCAACCAATCAGGAGAATGACATACTGAAAAAATAGTGGGAAATATACCATACCCAGCATCCTTCATGTCAGTGTCTCCAGTGACAACATTAGCGGTCTTGCCGCCTTTCCCAGGATGACGCTTGTCATAGCGATTAGGTAAACTAGGAGCCCAATGATCAGGATCCCCACACACATGACAAGCACCTTTCTTCTTGTCATTCTTCTTCTTCAAGTTCGTGTGTTGCACAGCCTTGTTCTTCCCATCAAACTTTGCTTTACCATCAAACTTGCCCTTGTTCTTGAACTTGTGGGACTAGAAGTTCTTCTTCTGTACCAGATTGGCACTAGATCCTCCTTCAATACCTCGAGCACGTGTGTCCTTTGCTCTCGCCTTTTCTTCCACATCAAGAGTATCAATGAGATCCAAGACGGAAAACTCCTGCCTCTTATGCTTCAGCAAGGTAGCAAAGTTCCTCCATGAAGGAGGAAGCTTAGTGATGATACCTCCGGCAACAAACTTGTCCGGTAGCATACAACTGAAGTGCTCAAGTTCTCTAGCAAAATGACTGTATCTCATGAGATTGCTCAACCACGGAGCACTCTTCAGTCATCCTGTAATCATAGAATTGCTCCATGATGTACAACTCAGTGCCAGCATCCGAGACCCCAAACTTGGCCTCGAGTGCATCCCACATATCTTTTCCATTATCAATTGATGCATAAGCATCAACTATGTTCTCACCAAGAACACTCAAGAGAGTAGCCTTAAAAAGAGTATCCATTTTCTGAAAAGCTTGTGCCTGTTGAGCATCAAGCTCTCCTTCAGGTTTGCCAAGAGTGGCGTCGTAGCAACTCATGGTTTGAAACCATAAGACTGCTCTCACGCGCCACCTCTTATAGTGGATACCTTCAAACATAGAAGGTCTCATGGAAGCAGCAAAACCACTTGGGATAAATTACCTATAATAAGGTTTTTGGATTGTTGGAAATATGACCAATTTACCAAATGATTTTGTTAATAGAAATATTAGATAAAGCATGACTAATATAGCCGTGATAAAGCAAGTCATGCAACCTGACGGAGAAAAAGTAAATAGCATTTGCATATATGAACTTGAACAGAACACATCTAGGACAGACACTAGATCATGTTGCATATATGGAGTAGAACCTAACACACGTAGGGCAAGTACTAGTACGAGAAAACTGTGGCAGGACATCTGACAGAAAGAAGAACACATACGGGACAGCAGCAGCAGAAGCAGTAGACTTGGGGTCGACATCCTCTACAGCCATGTCGTTGCTGAGGTAGTCGACGTCGGGGAAGAAGTCGTCATCGGAGTCCGTGATGAAGAAGCCAGTAGTCGCGCAGAGCGCTCCCCAAAAACCTTATCACCTTCTCCCGTACAGGACTCAAAATGTGCGGTCTCAGAGGCTTACTGTCCCGACGTGCGGTGCACGCCGCAAGCCGGGATGAGGAAGATAGCAGCAGCTCAGAGATGGAACCGATGGCGAGGGAAGGAGTAGTTCTGGTGCGTCTCTCTGGGAGGAGCGACCTCTCTTTTATAGGCGCAAGAGAAGGAGGCGAGATGGCAGCGATAGGAGGCGAAACGAAGAGACGGAGGCGAAGCGAACAGCCAGCAGCCGAAGGGCTGCACCGTTCGCATTCGAACTCCATTTTCGCAAAAATCTTTTCAGCTTCTGTGTGACCTTTCGTATACCCGTAGTGCGTGGTAAAAATTTAGATATCGGTTCGGGTCATTCCCGCGGCGCGGTGCGGCGCATCGTGCCGAGGCGGGCGGCGGAGAAGGAGCGCGCGTGGATATCCCTCTTGTTCTCATGCTCGTACAAGTGGGGAAAGAACCTCCCTTATAAGGAGGTCCAACTCCCACTAAACTAGCAATGTGGAACTAAACTTTAGTAGTATTCTTTGCCTTGTACAAATGGGCTAAGTCGGCCTCTAGGATTTATTAGGAATTTCTGAAATAGTTATTGGGCTGCTCAAAATAGACTAAATTCCTGCACGACCCGTGCTTTATTATTACGGAAAGATATACGTGGACATATAAACTAATTTTTTTTTGCAAAAATGATTGTGTATGCATTGCATACCCTTGAATTAGTCACCAGAACCATATATGATATATATGCATACATGGACATATAAACTAATTTGCTTTTGCAAAAAATATTGGGTATGTGCAATTGTGCATACCCTTGAATTAGTCTTGCTCTGCCCCTGGCCCCAGGGGGCAGTCGCACGAGGCCAACGCGACACGGACGACGCAGAGGACACTCTCACGCGGCGAGGCTCTCGGGAGACGGATACTGCAGCATCCTTTGTACTAGCAACAGTAATGATTGTGTGCATTGAAATGATACAGCAGCCACGGCATGCCTCCTTTTCAAAGGAAAAGAAACAGATAAGAATATAGGATACTTATGTGTGAAGTGCCAGCTGCTCATTGAATGTTTTTACTGCAAAACAGCAGCGCACGGTACTGGATAGCGAGGCAGCTGCAAAGCAACAAGGCCGGCCAAGACCATGTTCCATCTTTTATTCAGAAAACTGCTGATGATTCCAATGTTTTCCACTTTGTCCCCGTCGATCCAATCATACATAAATATAATCCCCAGTGTACCAAGTCACATAGTTTGCCATCTCGTCGTCAAACTTCCGTCTACCAATCCCCAAACCCTTAAAATCATCAGAAACTTGGTCGATCGTACACATACTTTGCCATCTCTTCGTCAAACTTCCGTCTAGCGATCCCCAAACCCTTAAGGCCGTCAGAAACTTGATCGGTCGTAGATCACCTAGTACATGGCGAGTGGCAGCAACAAGGAACCCAAAGTGGGATCAGGTGACGAGGCCGCTAGCTCGGCAGGTCCGCCAGGGGTGGCAGCGGCGCCGCCACAAGGAGCTGAGCCCGGGGACGATGAGGCGGCGGCGGCCGTGCTGGCTGCTGCCCCCACCAGGCCATACTACGAGTGCGTCTTCTGCAAGCGCGGGTTCACCACGGCGCAGGCTCTCGGCGGGCACATGAACATCCACCGCCGCGACCGTGCCAAACCCAGCGTCCGCGACGCTCCCAGCGGCACCACCACATCAGCGTCTCCAAACGTCGAGTGCTATAATCAGTATTACAGCCACCGCCTGCCGTATCCCACAGTGCCTCCGGCGACGGCGACGCCGATGAGCACGAGCGGAAGTTTCACGCTAGCGTACTACCAGCAACAGGGCACAGGGAATTCGACCGGGGTCGCGCATGCGGATGCCTCCGTGAACCCTAGCAGTGCTAGCCCGAGGGAGCTCAGCCTGTTCGGTGCGGCAGCTCGTGACCGTGACTTGCACGGCGGCGGTGGCGACGGGTCTGGCGTGGCGCCAGAAGGGTCGGATCGGCAGGCAGGTGAGCCGCCCGAAAGGGAGCTTGACCTGGAGCTCAGGCTCGGACGTCGTCCGCATTGATCGCATGATACTCTGCAACTGCGGTTAACCAATGCAGCTCATACAAATACTACGTATATTTATTTATTTATTGGTACAAATGCTGCGTACATAATGCATTAATTCATGCATATATGTGGTTTATGGAATATGTGCATGGAGTGCGTGTAATTAATATACAATTTTTTATATTTTATTCCGGTTCCAGTTGTTAATATATGTATGTTTTTGTTTGTGTTTATACTGTGGACGTTGGATCTGTTGCAAATCTTAGGACAGAGTCCACTCGACTTACTAGAATCTTTTCTTCGATATGTATAATTTATCCTGCCGGCCCTCCTCAACCCGTTGATGTGGGAAATTTCGGCTGCTGGAGCACTGGACCGGGGGAATTGTTACTGCAGTGAAGCCTGTCACATCTCCTCTGGGGCTTCCCCATCCCAGTCGCACGGTGAGCTGCTGGCCCTTGTGCCCTACTGCTACTGTTGATGCATATTGAAATTCATCCGAGTTCTTACTGTTTTTAAAGCTTTCTCAGAGATCTATTTTGTGCCATTGTTTACAGTTGATGGATCTGAGAACAACAGGATAACAACTGACGCTAAAGCCTCGGGAATTTCAGAATTTAAGTTTTCTAACACTCAACTTGGCATTTTCAGCGGATACACATTGCAACGTAAGAACTTATTGTTATTTTCACTCTATGGCTCCGTTTTTGTATCATGACAATTTTTACAAGTGAATGAGTATGATGTATAGTGGGTGACATGGAATTTCTTATCCTGGCAATTTTTGGAATGTGAAGAACATGTTGCATAGTGGTGATATGGCGCCATGGCAATTTTAGAAAAAAATAGTTCATTTTTTTTGAAACTTTTTATCCCAAATTCCCATGTTCTGACATGCTGATTTCGGTGCATTTTACATTTTTGAAATGTTTGTAATAGGATTAAAACTACTAAATTTTTATTGTCCTTCACTATAGGTCCTCATGGCATTTTAACTTGTGTCCCCATGGCAATTTAACAATGTGTCCCATGGCAATTTAAGGTGTGTCCCCATGGAAAAATATATTGTAGAAACATGGCAATTGTATTGTATATACCATGGCAAGTCCATCATTTCTGTTACATATATCTTTGGAAATTTTGGGCTAGGGGGGTAGGTAGGTGAAGGGTAAAAGCCATTGCAATTATTTTTGTATATACCATTGCAAATTAACATTGAAGCTGCCAACATTTTTTGTCCTCGTGCTAATTCATAATTTTACCATATTTTTAAAGAGTTTAAATCATCTAAATTCGATACATTTGCCATCTTTTTGTCAAAAAAGAAATCTAATATATTTTCCATGTTCCCATTTACAAATTTGAAAAACTTGCCGTGTTTTTATAGAACAAAATCCCTAATCACTGGAATGTGCCCGTATAAATTTGCCATCTTTTTCTCAAAGAAACAAATCCCTATTTCTACATTTGTGCCCATTACACTTTTTCCAAAAGTTGCCATATGTTTTTTAGAGAACAAAGTCCTAAACTTTCCATGCAATTTATCATAGGTATCTGTAACGCCCCGAGACCGATGTGCCAAGTGTCTTCCAGTTATTCGCTGTTGTTGCCTTGTCACTGCTTACTTGTCATGCATTGCATACCATGTCATCATGTGCATTTCATTTGCATACATATTCGTCTCATGCATCCGAGCATTTTCCCCGTTGTCCGTTTTCCAATCCGGCGCTCCTATGTCATCCGGTGTCCCCTTTTACCTCTTTTCGTGTGCGGGTGTTAAACGTTTTCGGATTGGACCGAGACTTGTCATGCGGCCTTGGTTTACTACCGGTAGACCGCCTATCAAGTTTCGTACAATTTGGACTTCGTTTGATACTCCAACGGTTAACCGAGGGACCGCAAAGGCCTCGTTTGTGTTGCAGCCTAACACCCCTCCAAAGTGGCCCAAAACCCACCTAAACTTCCTCCATCATCTCGGTCGTTCGATCATGATCGCGTGGCGGCAAACCGCACCTCATTTGGAGCTTCCTAACTCCCTCAACATCTATAAATAGATCCCTCCATTTCATTTTCGGGTCTTTTTCCCCGAAACCCTAGCCTCCCTCTTCCTCGTGCCGCCGGACATGTCCATCCCGCGCTAGGCATGTCCAGCCTCCACCTCACCCCGGCCAATCGCCGGTCGCCACATCAGCGCCGCCGCCTCCCTCCACCAACCCGCACGCGCCACGTGGCCCCTGCCTCTTCTCCGCCGCCGCGCCCCACCCGCCGGCCCGCCAAGGCCCGCGCGGGGCCCACCGGACCCGGCCGCCGCCGCCGCCACCCGAGACGTTCGCCCCCGC
>NC_041380.1:169152276-169168236 GCF_002162155.2 Triticum dicoccoides | reverse complement strand
CCATCTCTTCCACTCCCGCCGGCACTGCCCCTACCATCGCCGAAGCTTCGCTCGGTCCGCCCCGCCGCCCCGACCCCATGGCTTGAAGCTCGCCGCCGCCCCTACCATCGCCGATCCCCACCAACTCCGGCCAGATCAGGCCGGGAATGGATGCCCCGCGGCCGGATCTGCCCGTCCCCGACCTCCTCCGGCTCCTCCCGTGCCCCAACGACGCCGGAACGGCGGCTCCTTCTTCGCCGACCCCGCCATCGACCTCCTGGAGGTGGAAGACGACCCGGCCACGTCAGACGTGTCCGCCCTGGTCCGGACATGTCCACCCTCTCTGAGGTCGAAATATCTCTAAGTCCCAGATCCTATTAATTATTTTGCCATCTTCATCATGCCGTAACTTTCTCATCGTAGATCCAATTCGTGCGTGTAGCATATCAAAATGTTCGCCTCGAAGAGTACATCATTTCATCTCATTGCATCATTTTCATTTGAGCTCATCTTGATGTCCGAAATGCTGTTGGAAGAGGGCTATATGAGGAATTTGTCAGATCTGTTTCAGAAAATGGCATTTTGTCATTTTGCCATGATTAATGTGTGCATGTTATGATCTTGAGCTCTACATGTGTTTTTTTATATGCCATGCCATCTTTGAAGAGGTGCTTGCCATGTATTTTTGTGATGTTTGTGGTGACTAGCACAAGCTTGCAAAGTAGCGTAGTCGGTAATACTGATTTCAGGGACTTAGTTTTTCACTAAGTCCTTATCCTGATTTTGTTTTATGCCATATGTTCATGTTGTTTCCTAGTGATCCGTGCCTCTTTTGAGGATGATCAGTAAGGATGTTTTGTTAATATTATGGTGCTCTATCCATCCATGTCTTTGTTTGCATTTATGGAGCACCCTAACTTGACTCAACCGAGCTCTCCTTTTGCTATAAAATGATCCTCGCAGATTGTTGACATGTTTAGCGATTTTGCCGAGGATGTTGCTATTGATCCGTGCATGCTATGATGTTGTTCTTGTCATGTCTAGCTTCTGTGCCATATCTTCTTGATGGGTGTATGCTTAGTTTGTCATTCAATGCTTTGTAGTGAGTGCATCGAACTCGTAAACATGCCTACTCGTTAACTGTTTTGCATGCTCCAGTTTTTCTCTAAGTCTGAATCTGTTTATGTTTTGCCATGTTCACATGCTTGCAATTGTATTTTCTGATCCCTTTTGGCTCAAGGTCACTAAGGGACTTTTGTTAAGTGCTTTGAGTAGCTTCATGCCATGCCTTTCTTTGCCATGTTAAGTTCATGCAGCATGTAGTTTTCATGCTCTAAAGTGTGCTTCCTGATGATAAATTCCAGACTTGTGTTAATTCTGAAACCTGTTGTCATTTGCCATGTTAAGTCTGAAACCTGTTGTCATTTGCACTTTTGCCATACTTGTTTGAACATGTTAATGGATGAATTAGCCGTAGCCCAGTGTTCATCTTTTGTCAAGAATCATGAGTGGATCCCTCCCATGTATTTTGTTGTTATGTTTGAGTGCTGTAGCATATTTATCTTGATGCATTTAGATGGCTGCTTGCTATTTATCGCAGACCGGTGCCATATTTGTTTTGCTTGCCATTTCCTAACCGTGCATCCGATTCCGGTGATCTTTATATCGATTTCAACCGAAATCATCTCCTCTTTCCAGTGGCACTCTTGGATTTCCAAGTTGAGGTCAGGTTCAATCATTCCTTGTCAAATCATGCATATGCATCGCATTACCGCATCCCGCATATCATACCATGTTCATGTGTTGGTTGTTTACTATGTTGTGTGCTTCTTTTCGGTGTTGCTTCTTGGGGTTGGTTCCGAGAACATCGCGTTTGTGAGGACCCGTTCGTCTATGTCCGTTTGTCTTCTTCATGGACTCATTCTTCTTCCTTGCGGGATTTCAGGCAAGATGACCATACCCTCGAAATCACTTCTATCTTTGCTTGCTAGATGCTCGCTCTTTTGCTATGCCTATGCTGCGATACCTACCACTTGCTTATCATGCCTCCTATATTGTTGAACCAAGCCTCTAACCCATCTTGTCCTAGCAAACCATTGTTTGGCTATGTTACCGCTTTGCTCAGCCTCTCTTATAGCATTGTTAGTTGCAGGTGAAGATGAAGCTTGTTCCATGTTGGAACATGGATATTTTGTTGGGATATCACAATATCTATTATTTATTTAATGCATCTATATACTGAAGGAAATATGCCCTAGAGGCAATAATAAAGTTACTATTTATTTCCTTATATCATGATAAATGTATATTATTCATGCTAGAATTGTATTAACCCGAAACATAATACATGTGTGAATACATAGACAAATAGAGTGTCACTAGTATGGCTCTACTTGACTAGCTCGTTGATCAAAGATGGTTATGTTTCCTAACCATAGACATGAGTTGTCATTTGATTAACGAGATCACATCATTAGGAGAATGATGTGATTGACTTGACCCATTCCGTTAGCTTAGCACTTGATCGTTTAGTTTGTTACTATTGCTTTCTTCATGACTTATACATGTTCCTATGACTATGAGATTATGCAACTCCCGTTTATCGAAGGAACACTTTGTGTGCTACCAAACATCACAATGTAACTGGGTGATTATAAAGGTGCTCTACAGGTGTCTCCGAAGGTACTTGTTGGGTTGGTGTATTTCGAGATTAGGATTTGTCACCCCGATTGTCGGAGAGGTATCTCTGGGCCCTCTCGGTAATGCACATCAATCAAGCCTTGCAAGCATTGCAACTAATAAGTTAGTTGCAGGATGATGTATTACAGAATGAGTAAAGAGACTTGCCGGTAACGAGAGTGAACTAGGTATTGAGATACCGACGATCGAATCTCGGGCAAGTAACATACCGATGACAAAGGGAACAACGTATGTTGTTATGCGGTTTGACCGATAAAGATCTTCGTAGAATATGTAGGAGCCAATATGAGCATCCAGGTTCCGCTATTGGTTATTGGCCTGAGACATGTCTCGGTCATGTCTACACAGTTCTCGAACCCATAGGGTCCGCACGCTTAAAGTTCGATGGTGATTGTATTATGAGTTTATGTGATTTGATGTACCGAAGGTAGTTAGGAGTCCCGGATGAGATTGGGGACATGACAAGGAGTCTCGAAATGGTTGAGACGTAAAGATCGATATATTGGACGACTATATTCGGACATCAGAAAGGTTCCGAGTGATTCGGGTATTTTCGGGAGTACCGGGGAGTTACGGGAATTCGTATTGGGCCTTAATGGGCCATACGGGAAAGGAGAGAAAGGCCTCAAAGGGTGGTCGCACCCCTCCCCATGGGCTGGTCCGAATTGGACTAGGGAGGGGGGCGCCCCCTTCCTTCCTTCTCCTTTTCCCTTCCATTTCCTTCCGTCCTACTCCTACTACTTGGAAGGGCTCCTAGTTCTACTAGGAAAGGGGGAATCCTACTCCCGGTGGGAGTAGGACTCCCCTAGGGCGCGCCATAGAGAGGGCCGGCCCTCCCCTCCTCCACTCCTTTATATACGTGGCCAGGGGGCACCCCATAGACACATAAGTTGATCTGTTGATCTCTCCCAGCCGTGTGCGGTGCCCCCCTCCACCATATTCCACCTCGGTCATATCGTAGTGGTGCTTAGGTGAAGCCCTGCGTCGGTAGCAACATCATTACCGTCACCACGCCGTCGTGCTGACGTAACTCTCTCGTGAAAGCTCTGCTGGATCGGAGTTTGCGGGACGTCATCGAGCTAAACGTGTGCTGAACTCGGAGGTGCCGTGCGTTCTGTACTTGGATCGATCGGATCATGAAGACGTACGACTACATCAACCGCATTGTGCTAACGCTTCCGCTTTCGGTCTACGAGGGTACATAGACAACACTCTCACCTCTCGTTGCTTTACATCACCATGATCTTGCATGTGCGTAGGAATTTTTTTGAAATTACTACGTTCCCCAACAGTGGCATCTGAGCCAGGTTTTATGCATTGATGTAATATGCATGAGTAGAATACAAGTGAGTTGTGGGTGATATAAGTCATACTGCTTACCAGCATATCACACTTTGGTTCGGCGGTATTGTTGGATGAAGCGGCCCGGACCGACATTACGCGTACGCTTACGCGAGACTGGTTTTACCGCCGTGCTATGCACACAGGTGACTAGCGGGTCTAAGTTTCTCCAACTTTAGTTGAACCGAGTGTGGCTACGCCCGGTCCTTGCGAAGGTTTAAACAGCACCAACTTGACAAACTATCATTGTGGTTTTGATGTGTAGGTAAGAACGGTTCTTGCTAAAGCCCGTAGCAGCCACGTAAAACTTGCAACAACAAAGTAGAGGACGTCTAACTTGTTTTTGCAGGGCAAGTTGTGATGTGATATGGTCAATACGTGATGAGATATAAGTTGTTGTATAAGATGATCATGTTTTGTTGAAGTTATCGGCAACTGGCAAAAGCCTTATGGTTGTCTCTTTATTGCATAAGATGCAAGCGCCAAATAATTGCTTTACTTTATCGCTATGCGATAGCAATAGTTGCAAGAGCAGTAGTTGGCGAGACGACCATGTGACGACACATTGATATAGATCAAGCTGATGGAGATCATGGTGTCATGCCGGTGACGATGGAAATCATGACGATACTTTGGAGATGGAGATCAAAGGCACAAGATGATGATGGCCATATCATGTCACATTTTTTGATTGCATGTGATGTTTATCTTTTATACATCTTATTTGCTTAGTTCGACGGTAGCTTTATAAGATGATCTCTCACTAATTACCAAGGTACAAGTGTTCTCCCTAAGTATGCACTGTTGCGAAAGTTCTTCGTGCTAAGACACCACGTGATGATCGGGTGTGATAGGCTCTACATTCAAATACAACGGGTGCAAAACAGTTGCACACGTGGAATACTCAGGTTAAACTTGACGAGCCTAGCATATAACAGATATGGCCTTGGAACACGGAGACCGAAAGGTCGAGCGTGAATCATATAGTAGATATGATCAACATAGTGATGTTCACCATTGAAACTACTCCATCTCACGTGATGATCGAACATGGTTTAGTTGATTTGGATCACGTGATCACTTAGAAGATTAGAAGGATGTTTTTCTAAGTGGGAGTTCTTAAGTAATATGATTAATTGAACTTTAATTTATCATGAACTTAGTCCTGGTAGTATTAGCATATCTATGTTGTAGATCAATAGCTCGCGATGTTGCTCCCCGTTTAATTTTTATATGTTCCTAGAGAAAACTAAGTTGAAAGATGTTAGTAGCAATGATGTGGATTGGATCCGTGATCTGAGGTTTATCCTCATTGCTACACAGAAGAATTATGTCCTTGATGCACCGCTCGGTAATAGACCTATTGCAGGAGCAGATACAGACGTTATGAACGTTTGGCTAGCTCGATATGATGACTACTTGATAGTTTAGTGCACCATGCTTAACATCTTAGAATCGGGACTTCAAAGACATTTTGAATGTCATGGACCATATGAGATGTTCCAGGAGTTGAAGTTAATATTTCAAGTAAATACCAGAGTTGAGAGATATGAAGTCTCCAACAAGTTCTATAGCTAAAAGATGGAGAAGAATAGCTCAAGCAGTGAGCATGTGCTCAGATTGTCTGGGTACTACAATCACTTGAATCAAGTGGGAGTTAATCTTCTAGATAAAATAATGATTGACAGAATTCTCTAGTCACCCTCACCAAGTTAGTAGAACTTCGTGACGAACTATAGCATGCAAGGGATGATGAAAATGATTCCTGAGCTTTTCATGACGATGAAATCGATGAAGGTAGAAATCAAGAAAGAGCATCAAGTGTTGATGATTAACAAGACCACTAGTTTCAAGAAAAGGGCAAAGGGAAAGAAAGGGAACTTCACAAAGAACGGCAAGCAAGTTGCTACTCAAGTGAAGAAGCCCAAGTCTGGTCCTAAGCCTGAGACTAAGTCCTTCTACTTCAAAGGGACTGGTCACTGGAAGCGGAACTGCCCCAAGTATTTGGCGGATAAGAAGGATCGCAAAGTGAACAAAGGTATATTTGATATACAGATTATTGATGTGTATTTTACTAGTGTTCGTAGCAACCCCTCGGTATTTGATACTGGTTCAGTTGCTAAGAGTAGTAACTCGAAACAGGAGTTGCAGAATGAACATAGACTAGTTAAGGGTGAGGTGATGATGTGTGTTGGAAGTGGTTCCAAGATTGATATGATCATCATCGCACACTCCCTATACTTTTGGGATTAGTGTTGAACCTAAATAAGTGTTATTTGGTGTTTGCGTTGAGCATGAATATGATTTGATCATGTTTATTGCAATACGGTTATTCATTTAAGTAAGAGAATAAATTGTTGTTCTGTTTACATAAATAAAACCTTATATGGTTACACACCCAATGAAAATAGTTTGTTGGATCTCGATCGTAGTGATACACATATTCATAATATTGAAACCAAAAGATGCAAAGTTAATAATGATAGTGCAACTTATTGGTGGCACTGCCGTTCAGGTCATATTGGTGTAAAGCGCATGAAGAAAATCCATGCTGATGGGCTTTTGGAATCACTTGATTATGAATCAGTTGATGCTTGCGAACCATGCCTCATGGGCAAGATGACTAAGACTCTGTTCTCTGGAACAATGGAGCGAGCAACAGATTTGTTGGAAATCATACATACTGATGTATGTGGTCCGATGAATATTGAAGCTCACGGCAGGTATCATTATTTTCTGATCTTCACAGATGATTTGAGCAGATATGAGTATATCTACTTGATGAAACACAAGTCCGAAACATTTAAAAAGTTCAAAGAATTTTAGAGTGAAGTGGAGAATCATCATAACAAATATAAAAGTTTCAACGATATGATCGCAGAAGTAAAATATTTGAGTTACGAGTTTGGCATTCAGTTAAAAAACAATGTGAAATAGTTTCACTACTCACGCCACCTGGAACACCACAGTGTAATGGTGTGTCCGAACGTCATAACCGTACTTTATTAGATATGGTGCAATCTATGATGTCTCTTACCGATCTACCACTATCGTTTTGGGGTTATACATTAGAGACAGCTGCATTCACGTTAAATAGGGCCCCATCTAAATCCATTGAGACGACACCGTATGAACTATGGTTTGGCAAGAAACCTAAGTTGTCGTTTCTTAAAGTTTGAGGTTGCAATGCTTATGTGAAAAAGCTTCAACCTGATAAGCTCGAACCCAAATCAGAGAAATGTGTCTTCATAGGATACCCAAAGGAGACTGTTGGGTACACCTTCTATCACAGATCCGAAGGCAAAACTTTGGTTGCTAAATTCGGAGTTTTTCTAGAGAAGGAGTTTCTCTCGAAAGAACTGAGTGGGAGAAAAGTAGAACTTGATGAGGTAACTGTACCTGCTCCCTTATTGGAAAGTTGTACATCACAGAAACCGGTTTCTGTGACACCGACACCAATTAGTGATGAAGCTAATGATAATGATCATGAAACTTCAGATCAAGTTACTACCGAACCTCGTAGATCAACCAGAGTAAGATCCGCACCAGAGTGGTATGGTAATCCTGTTCTGGAAGTCATGCTACTAGATCATGATGAACCTACGAACTATGAAGAAGTGATGGTGAGCCCAGATTCCGCAAAATGGCTAGAAGCCATGAAATCTGAGATGGGATCCATGTATGAGAACAAAGTGTGGACTTTGGTTGACTTGCCCATTGATCGGCAAGCAATTGAGAATAAATGGATCTTCAAGAAGAAGACTAACGCTGACGGTAATGTTACTGTCTACAAAGCTCGACTTGTTGCAAAAGGTTTTCGACAAGTTCAAGGGATTGACTACGATGAGACCTTCTCACCCGTAGTGATGCTTAAGTCTGTCCGAATCATGTTAGCAATTGCCGCATTTTATGATTATGAAATTTGGCAAATGGATGTCAAAACTGCATTCCTGAATGGATTTCTGGAAGAAGAGTTGTATATGATGAAACCAGAAGGTTTTGTCGATCCAAAGGGAGCTAACAAAGTGTGCAAGCTCCAGTGATCCATTTATGGACTGGTGCAAGCCTCTCGGAGTTGGAATAAACGCTTTGATAGTGTGATCAAAGCATTTGGTTTTGTACATACTTTTGGAGAAGCCTGTATTTACAAAAAAGTGAGTGGGAGCTCTGTAGCATTTCTGATATTATATGTGGATGACATATTATTGATTGGAAATGATATAGAATTTCTGGATAGCATAAATGGATACTTGAATAAGAGTTTTTTCAATGAAAGACCTCGGTGAAGCTGCTTACATATTGGGCATTAAGATCTATAGAGATAGATCAAGACGCTTAATTGGACTTTCACAAAGCACATACCATGACAAGGTTTTGAAGAAGTTCAAAATGGATCATGCAAAGAAAGGGTTCTTGCCTGTGTTACAAGGTGTGAAGTTGAGTAAGACTCAATGTCCGACCACCGCAGAAGATAAAGAGAGAATGAAAGTCATTCCCTATGCCTTGGCCATAGGTTCTATAAAATATGCCATGCTGTGTACCAGATATATTGTATACCCTACACTGTTTTTGGCAAGGGAGTACAATAGTGATCTAGGAGTAGATCACTGGACAGTGGTCATGTTATCCTTAGTGGAATAAGGATATGTTTCTCGATTATGGAGGTGACAAAAAGGTTCGTCGTAAAGGGTTACGTCGATGCAAGTTTTGACACTGATCCAGATGACTCTAAGTCTCAATCTGGATACATATTGAAAGTGGGAGCAATTAGCTAGAGCAGCTTCATGCAGAGCATTGTTGACATAGAAATTTGCAAAATACTTACGGATCTGAATGTGGCAGACGCGTTGACTAAACTTCTCTCACAGAAAAACATGATCACACCTCAATACTCTTTGGGTCTTAATCAGATAGCGATGTGAACTAGATTATTGACTCTAGTAAACCCTTTGGGTGTTGGTCACATGTCGATGTGAACTATGGGTGTTAATCACATGGTGATGTAAACTATTGATGTTAAATCACATGGCGACGTGAACTCGATTATTGACTCTAGTGCAAGTGGGAGACTGAAGGAAATATGCCCTAGAGGCAATAATAAAGTTATTATTTATTTCCTTATATCATGATAAATGTTTATTATTAATGCTAGAATTGTATTAACCGGAAACATAATACATGTGTGAATACATAGACAAACAGAGTGTCACTAGTATGCCTCTACTTGACTAGCTCGTTGATCAAAGATGGTTATGTTTCCTAACCATAGACATGAGTTGTCATTTGATTAACGGGATCACATCATTAGGAGAATGATGTGATTGACTTGACCCATTCCGTTAGCTTAGCACTTGATCGTTTAGTTTGTTGCTATTGCTTTCTTCATGACTTATACATGTTCCTATGACTATGAGATTATGCAACTCCCGTTTACCGGAGGAACACTTTGTGTGCTACCAAACGTCACACGTAATTGGGTGATTATAAAGGTGCTCTACAGGTGTCTCCGAAGGTACTTGTTGGGTTGGCGTATTTCGAGATTAGGATTTGTCACTCCGATTGTCGGAGAGGTATCTCTGGGCCCTCTCGGTAATGCACATCACTCAAGCCTTGCAAGCATTGCAACTAATAAGTTAGTTGCAGGATGATGTATTACAGAACGAGTAAAGAGACTTGCCGGTAACGAGATTGAACTAGGTATTGAGATACCGACGATCGAATCTCGGGCAAGTAACATACCGATGACAAAGGGAACAACGTACGTTGTTATGCGGTTTGACCGATAAAGATCTTCATAGAATATGTAGGAGCCAATATGAGCATCCAGGTTCCGCTATTGGTTATTGACCGGAGACATGTCTCGGTCATGTCTACATAGTTCTCGAACCCGTAGGGTCCGCACGCTTAAAGTTCGATGACGATTGTATTATGAGTTTATGTGATTTGATGTACCGAAGGTAGTTCGGAGTCCCGGATGAGATTGGGGACATGACTGGAGTCTCAAAATGGTCAAGACGTAGAGATCGATATATTGGACGACTATATTCGGACATCAGAAAGGTTTCGAGTGATTCGGGTATTTTCAGGAGTACCGGGGAGTTACGGGAATTCGTATTGGGCCTTAATGGGCCATACGGGAAAGGAGACAAAGGACTCAAAGGGTGGCCGCACCCCTCCCCATGGGCTGGTCCGAATTGGACTAGGGAGGGTGGGCGCCCCCTTCCTTCCTTCTCCTTTTCCCTTCCCTTTCCTTCCCTCCTACTCCTACTACTTGGAAGGGCTCCTAGTTCTACTAGGAAAGGGGGAATCCTACTCCCGGTAGGACTAGGACTCCCCTAGGGCGCGCCATAGAGAGGGCTGGCCCTCCCCTCCTCCACTCCTTTATATACGTGGCCAGGGGGCACCCCATAGACACACAAGTTGATCAGTTGATCTCTCCCAGCCGTGTGCGATGCCCCCCTCCACCATATTCCACCTCGGTCATATCGTAGCGGTGCTTAGGCAAAGCCCTGCGTCGGTAGCAACATCATTACCTTCACCACGCCGTCGTGCTGACGGAACTCTCCCATGAAAGCTCTGCTGGATCGGAGTTCGCGGGACGTCATCGAGCTGAACGTGTGCTGAACTCGGAGGTGCCGTGCGTTCGGTACTTGGATCAGTCGGATCGTGAATACGTACGACTACATCAACCACATTGTGCTAACGCTTCCGCTTTTGATCTACGAGGGTACGTAGACAACACTCTCCCCTCTCGTTGCTATGCATCACCATGATCTTGCGTGTGCATAGGAAATTTTTTGAAATTACTATGTTCCCCAACATATACTTGGTAAAGGGTGGAAGGCTCAGGCTTATGCCTGGTGTTTTGTTCCACTCTTTCCGCCCTAGTTTCCGTCATATCGGTGTTATGTTCCCGGATTTTGCGTTCCTTACGCGGTTGGGTTATAATGGGAACCCCTTGACAGTTCGCCTTGAATAAAACTCCTCCAGCAATGCCCAACATTGGGTTTACCATTCGCCACCTAGCCTTTTCTTTCCCTTGGGTTCTACAGACTCAAGGGTCATCTTTATTTTAACCCCCCCCGGGCCAGTGCTTCTCTAAGTGTTGGTCCAACTGAGCGATGTTCGAGGCTACCAGTTTGCAGGTGCCGATGTTACCGAGCAGGTGACGCAACCAAGCTCCGGAGGAGCTCGAGGAAGATCTTGTCCTTTGTGTTGCTTCGATCTAGTTGATCAGTAGTGGAGCCCAGTTGGGGTCGATCGGGGATCTGTGTAGCATTTGGGGTAGTCTTCTTTTATTTTGGGTTCCGTAGTCGGACCTTGAGTGTATTTGGATGATGTAATGCTTTATTCTTGTATTGTGTGAAGTGGCGATTGTAAGCCAACTATGTATCTCTTTTTCCCTTATGTATTACATGGGTTGTGTGAAGATTACCTCACTTGCGACATTGCTTTCAATGCAGGTATGACTCTAAGTCCTGCTTCGACACGTGGGAGATATAACCGCATCGAGGGCGTTACAAGTTGGTAATCAGAGCCTTCCCCGACCATAGGAGCCCCCTGCTTGATCGAATCGCTAGCGTTATTGAGTCTAGAAATGTTTTGAGTCATTTAGGATTATATATATTGGAGAGTTATGAATTCTTTTTACTCCTCAGTCCCTTCGTCGCTCTGGTGAGGCATCTTGACGTAGAGTTTTGACTCTTCTCTTCTCAAATTTCACTAAAAAAAATTAGGATCACGCGGGTATCTTGGAATTGTTCTGATGGTTTTGTGACGAGAACATTGTTATTGGTGCCTCCTGACATTTAGGAGTTGTGGCAGTGTCCCGGGTAGTTGAGCTCCGAGGTGTTGTCGTCACAATTTTATCGTTGCAGTTCTGGAATACCTGAGTTTAATTTTGCCGACATCGAAAATCTCTTTTATGCAGTTGTTGGTGAGATAACCTCGATGCCACCCAGTACTGGGGCAGGAGTTTGGGAGTATTGCCATAACTCGTATAACGGATGCTTTTCGAAGGTTGAGGTAAACGATTTCCGAAGGTTTCTTGGTTATGTGTTGAAGGATGGATACAGCTCGATGTAGGATTTGCTAGTTTTGGGTGAGATATTATGCTTCCCCTGTATCCCCAACACCTGATTGCATAACTGGAAAGTTTCGGGAGTTTATAAGTGGGAATTCAAGTAGCTCTTAGGATATCTTTCCGACGGATATAAGATATGAAATTGGGGTTCGACGTCTAGTGGTCCGCCTATCCACGGTTGGTTTTACAGTGGTCTCATTGTGTCTTAAAGAGTCCCTGGCTATGCCGACTCGGGGACGCTTCGTATGTCATGTGCACTGCCTTGTACATGATGGTGTTGTACGATCGAGCCCGTGTAGGCCCCACCACGAAAACTTCGGACAAAATCTCTATCATATGTTTGTTCCGGCTTATTCTGCAAGCCAATCCTTTGTTTTGTTTTGAGTTGTGGTATTCGAGTTTCTTCGAAGTCAAATGTTGATTCCTTACCTTTCCTAAACGGTGTTCTCATACTCCGATGTGAATACTAATCCTTCATGATAATCGAGATTGTCATGTTAATCCTTTTCAACTGGTGTGTTTCTCTTCTAGTGGATCCGATCACTTCAACATTCGCAAGATTCAATCTCAGTTTTCATCAATGGTGTTTGCTTCATCCATTCCAAATTTCCTTTGTTTTTTCCCACCCTCCCACCCTTGTCTCTTCAAGGACTCAGATTTCTTTATCAAGTATCCATCTTATGGATGTGAAATCTCTCCGTTCTTTTCAATCAACGTTCTTACCCGGTGATTCTCATGAAGATGCTCCACAAGTTCATCATTCTTCATTCTTTTCATCTCCGGTGGTTTCAAGTCAAGCCTTGTTGATCATATCTTTTCCTTGTTTCAAATGTTTTCTCTTGCCGGTGCACTTCTTAATTATTCACCTCTTGTTATCCAGTTGTTCCGGAGTGCTCAAGATATCTCGAAGATTCGTGTTTCCACTCTGCTTTCGTTCCAGATCTTTCGAGGATGTTATCGCATTCAAGTCATTTAATTCAACCGGCGCAATCTCTCTTTCAAGTAATCGTTTTACGGTGTTTCTTTTGAGTGGGCCCTAACCCACAGGTCTTTTCCCAGGATCTTACCTGACTCTTCTTATATTCCCGGAGCTATTCTCAAATTCTTTTCCAAGTTTGACGTAAGAATGAGTTATCATCAGTCAATTGCCTTTCTCCAAGATCTTTCGAATTCTTTTCATCGTTGATTCAACCTTTCTAATTTCCATTCCAGAGTGCCTCAACAATTCATGGTGGTGTTTCTCATCGTCATTCTCTGTATTTGAAGACCGAAGAAGATTTTTCCTCCATATCTTACTCCATTCTCTCGTAGATTCATCATTCTAGTTTGTTGTCATCCTCTCATAATTGTTTTAATTGTGAGAATTCTATTCACACATCCGGAGTAACTCAGAGTATTTTCATTTTGATTCTCCGGAGCCCATCATCTCATAATTATTCATTCTCAGCTTTCAGTTATCATTCTCCAATCCTAGCGGTGCTTCGTTCAAGTGATCTCTAATCGGCTCATGATTTCTTCGTTCTCATGTATCTAAATCCTCTCAAGCATCTTCATTCATTTTATAATTTTTCCCGGTGTTTCTTTATCTTCTCTTCGTTCATTTTTAATTCTTACGGTGGTTTCTTCAAGATTTCTCGTCATTCATTATCATATCAATTTATTCGTTGTTTTCAATTCTACTGGTGGTTCGTTGAAGACCTTCTCAAGCTCAAGTTATAGCTCTCTTTAATCCTTTCCACGAGAATAAGTAATATGTCCAATCCGTTGATTGTCATCAATTTAATTGGTGAAGGATAAGCATAATGTAATTCTTATTCTTGTTTCATCCATATGTTAATCTTTTCTTCCGGAGTTTGTTCACGATGATTAAATTCTTGGTTTCAAGTGCTTGTCTTTCTTTTCCCGGAGTTCCAAGCCCTAATTATCACGGAGATCCATCTAAATCATTACAAGGTTTCACCTTGTGTTTCCAACTTCTCTTTATTTTCGTTATTCTTTTTGTTTACCGGAGTTCTTCATGAAGGTTCTACATGATGGTTCATAAAGGATGTTATTTCTTCTCGAAGTTTTAATCGAGATTCTTTTATAAGGAGCACAAGTTTTTCTTCATCTTGTAATCTGGAGTGCAATTCTTTCAACCTTATCATTGGAGGTGGTATTATGTCATTCTTGATAATCCGAGTTCATGTTCAATGATTCACATGTTGTTAAGAATGAGATATTTTAAATCCATCAACCTCGTCGCTGGAGTATCATGGGTTATTTTTCACCTAAAGCTTTCCCTAAGGATTTTGCTATTGTGAGGCGTATAATTGGCTCAAGATCTTCATTATCCTCCCGGTGAGATGAGTCTCTCGTCTTCTTGTTCATATCAATCCAATTCTTCTTCCCCTGAGTGGCAGGTTGTCACCTCATAATTTGAGATGTATTCCATAAGACCATATCAAGATTATCCTTTTCGTTGTGGGTTTTCCAACAACTCTGTCCGAACCTTCTCCTGAGGATGCCTTCTCAAACTCTTTTGTGATAGAAGTTGGCATTTTCTTCTCCATTCTTTTATTTTAATGATCTATCTTCTATTCTTTTCTTCCGGAGGCCTTGTGATGTTGCTCTTTTCAATCATCATCTCGAATTGTGAAGATCATGTTTTTCTTTTCGTTCTTATCCGCTTAACCGGAGTGTCGTTCCCTCTTATCAAATTCTTCCCATTCTGCCAAGTTTTGCCTCCCTTCTCAGACGGAGTGCTGCCCAAATTATATCATCTTTATTTCCTCTCTACCTTGTTCTAACCGGAGTGCTGTTCGAATTTCTTCTTCTTTGTTCCTCTTTTCCAACGGAGTGCTTTCAACATTGTTCATCTCCATTGCTTTCTTTCTTTCATTTGTTCAACCTCTCAAGGTTCTTTGGTTTCAGTCGTTTGTTAAAGAAGCAACTTAGTTTTACCTCTTCTCTTTCTCTTCCGTTTTTCCTCCGGTGCTATTCTAGATCTCGGGACGAGATCCTCTCGTAGTGGTGGAGTGTTGTAACGCCCCGAGACCGATGTGCCAGGTGTCTTCCAGTTATTCGCTGTTGTTGCCTTGTCATTGCGTGCGTGTCATGCATTTCATATCATGTCATCATGTGCATTTCATTTGCATACATGTTCGTCTCATGCATCCGAGCATTTTCCCCGTTGTCCGTTTTGCAATCCGGCGCTCCTATGTCATCCGGTGTCCCCTTTTACCTCTTTTCGTGTGCGGGTGTTAAACGTTTTCGGATTGGACCGAGACTTGTCATGCGGCCTTGGTTTACTACCGGTAGACCGCCTATCAAGTTTCGTACAATTTGGACTTCGTTTGATACTCCAACGGTTAACCGAGGGACCGCAAAGGCCTCGTTTGTGTTGCAGCCTAACACCCCTCCAAAGTGGCCCAAAACCCACCTAAACTTCCTCCATCATCTCGGTCGTTCGATCATGATCGCGTGGCCGCAAACCGCACCTCATTTGAAGCTTCCTAACTCCCTCAACATCTATAAATAGATCCCTCCATTTCATTTTCGGGTCTTTTTCCCCGAAACCCTAGCCTCCCTCTTCCTCGTGCCGCCGGACATGTCCATCCCGCGCTAGGCATGTCCAGCCTCCACCTCACCCCGGCCAATCGCCGGTCGCCACATCAGTGCCGCCGCCTCCTTCAAACAACCCGCACGCGCCACGTGGCCCCTGCCTCTTCTCCGCCGCCGCGCCCCACCCGCCGGCCCGCCAGGGCCTGCGCGGGGCCCTCCAGGCCCGATTGCCGCCACCGCCGCCCGAGGCGTTCGCCCCCGCGCCTGCCTCTCCTCGTCGCCCGCTCGCCGCCGATTCGCCCTGCCGCCGATTC
>NC_041380.1:169117877-169151484 GCF_002162155.2 Triticum dicoccoides | reverse complement strand
GCCGTCGTCGCCGTGCGCCGGCCACCGCGCCGCCCGTCCGGCGCCACCGCGCCTCATCGCCGGCCACCGCCCCACCGCCGCCTTCATCACCGGAAGCCGCGCCGCCTCTTCCACTCCCGCCGGCGCCGCCTTCGTGCCTCGTCCCGAGGCAGTGCGTCGCTCCTACCATCGCCGGAGCTTCGCTCGGTCCGCCTCGCCGCCGCGACCCAATGGCTTGAAGCTCGCCGCCGCCCCTTCCATCGCCGATCCCCACCAACTCCAGCCAGATCCGGCCGGGAATGGATGCCACGCGGCCGGATCTGCCCGTCCCCGGCCTCCTCCGGCTCCTCCCGCGCCCCAACGATGCCGGAACGGCGGCTCCTTCTTCGCCGACCCCGCCATTGACCTCCTGGAGGTGGAAGACGACCCGGCCAGGTTGGACGTGTCCGCCCTGGACCGGACATGTCCACCATCTCTGAGGTCGAAATATCTCTAAGTCCCAGATCCTGTTAATTATTTTGCCATCTTCATCATGACCTAACTTTCTCATCGTAGATCCGATTCGTGCGTGTAGCATATCAAAATGTTCGTCTCAAAGAGTACATCATTTCATATCATTGCATCATTTTCATTTGAGCTCATCTTGATTCTCGAAATGCTATTGCAAGAGGGCTATGTGAGGAATTTGTCAGATCTGTTTCAGCAAATGGCATTTTGTCATTTTTGCCATGATTAATGTGTGCATGTTATGATCCTGAGCTCTACATGTGTTTTGTTATATGCCATGCCATCTTTACAGAGGTGCTTGCCATGTATTTTTGTGATGTTTGTGATGAGTAGCACAAGCTTGCAAAGTAGCGTAATCGGTAATGCTGATTTCAGGGACTTAGTTTTTCACAGTGCTTATCCTGATTTTGTTGTTATGCCATATGTTCATGTTGTTTCCTAGTGATCCTTGCCTCTTTTGAGGATAATCATTAATGATGTGTTGTTAATATTGTGGTGCTCTATCCATCCATGTCTTTTTTTGCATTTATGAAGCACCCTAGCTTGAGTCAATCGAGCTCTTCTTTTGCTATAAAATGATCCTAGCAGATTGTTGACATGTTTAGCGATTTTGCCGAGGATGCTGCTATTGATCCGTGCATGCTATGATGTTGTTCTTGCCATGTCTAGCTTATGTGCCATGTCTTCTTGATGGGTGTATGCTTAGTTTTTCATGCAATGCTTTGTAGTGAGTGCATCGAGTTCGTAAACATCATTAACTGTTTTGCATGCTCCAGTTTTTCTCTAAGTCTGAATATGTTTATGTTTTTGCCATGTTCACATGCTTGCAATTGTATTTTCTGATCCCTTTTGGCTCAAGGTCACTAAGGGACTTTTGTTAAGTGCTTTGAGTAGCTTCATGCCATGGCTTGCTTTGCCATGTTAAGTTCCTGTCGCATGTAGTTTTGATGCTCTAAAGTGTGCTTCCTGATGATAAATTCCACACTTGTGTTAATTTCACTAATTCTGAAACCTGTTATCATTTGCACTTTTGCCATGCTTGTTTGAACCTGTTAATGGATGAATTGGCGGGTAGCTGAGTGTTCATCTTTTGTCAAGCATCATGAGTGGATCCCTGCCATATATTTTGTTGTTATGTTTGAGTGCTGTAGCATATTTATCTTGATGCATTTAGATGGCTACTTGTTGTTTATCGCAGACCGGTGCCATATTTGTTTTGCTTGCCATTTCCAAACCGTGCATCCGATTCTGGTGATCTTTATATCGGTTTCAACCAAAATCATCTTCTCATTCCAGTGGCACTCTAGGATTTCCAAGTTGAGGCCAGGTTCAATCATTCCTTGTCAAATCATGCATATGCAGCGCATACCGCATACCGCATATCATACCATGTTCATGTGTTGGTTGTTTACTATGTTGTGAGCTTCTTTCTGGTGTTGCTTCTTGTGGTTGGTTCCGAGAACGTCACGTTTGTGAGGACCCGTTCGTCTACGTCCGTTTGTCTTCTTCATGGACTTGTTCTTCTTCCTTGCGGGATTTCAGGCAAGATGACCATACCCTCCAAATCACTTCTATCTTTGCTTGCTAGATGCTCGCTCTTTTGCTATGCCTATGCTGCGATACCTACCACTTGCTTATCATTCCTCCTATATTGTTGAATCAAGCCTCTAACCCACCTTGTCTTAGCAAACCATTGTTTAGCTATGTTACCGCTTTGCTCAGCCCCTCTTATAGCGTTGTTAGTTACAGGTGAAGATGAAGCTTGTTCCATGTTGGAACATGGATATTTTGTTGGGTATCACAATATCTCTTATTTAATTAATGCATCTATATACTTGGTAAAGGGTGGAAGGCTCGTCCTTATGCCTGGTGTTTTGTTCCACTCTTGCCGCCCTAGTTTCCATCATATCGGTGTATGTTCCCGGATTTTGCGTTCCTTACGCGGTTGGGTTATAATGGGAACCCCTTGACAGTTCGCCTTGAATAAAACTCCTCCAGCAATGCCCAACATTGGGTTTACCATTCGCCACCTAGCCTTTTCTTTCCCTTGGGTTCTGCAGACTCAAGGGTCATCTTTATTTTAACCCCCCCCCCCCGGGCCAGTGCTTCTCTAAGTGTTGGTCCAACTGAGCGATGTCCGAGGCTACCAGTTTGTAGGTGCCGATGTTACCGAGCAGGTGACGCAACCAAGCTCAGGAGGATCTCAAGGAAGATCTTGTCCTTTGTGTTGCTTCGGTCTAGTTGATCAGTAGTGGAGCCCAGTTGGGGTCGATCGGGGATCTGTGTAGCATTTGGGGTAGTCTTCTTTTATTTTGGGTTCTGTAGTCGGACCTTGAGTGTATTTGGATGATGTAATGCTTTATTCTTGTATTGTGTGAAGTGGCGATTGTAAGCCAACTATGTATCTCTTTTTCCCTTATGTATTACATGGGTTGTGTGAAGATTACCTCACTTGCGACAGTGCTTTCAATGCGGGTATGACTCTAAGTCATGCTTCGACACGTGAGAGATATAGCCGCATCGAGGGCATTACAGTATCATGGCCTTTTTTATTCAGATTTCAGACCGTGGCAAATTTATTGATTAAACCATGGTAGTTTTATCATATGTAGCATGGCAAATTTATCTATTCAGACCATGGCAATTATATCGTATGCAGCATGACGTTTTTATTAGACCATGGAATTTTTATTAATTGGACCATGGAAAATTTTGAAATTCCTATATTTGCCATCTTTGTTAAAGAAAAAGATTTCTAAAAAATTTGTTTGCCCCCATTTAGAATTTTCCAGCAGTTTCCATGTCTCTTGGAGAACATACTTCGTAAGTTTTTGTAGCATGGCAAAAAACATACCATGGCAAAAATTTTGAATTATTATATTTGGCTATTCTTTAATTAGACCATTTGCAATTTAATTACAGGTTCCATCACAATTTCACTTATTAGACCATGGCAATTTTTGAATTATAAATCATGGTAGTTTTATATTGTAGTTACCATGGCAATTTAATTTTGTTTAGTCCATGGCCATTTATTTAGTTAAACTGTGGCAAATATTTGTATATAAGATAGCACATTGTTTTTTGTTACTCATTCCATGGCAAATTTATCTATTAGACCATGGTAGTTTTATCGTATGTAGCATGTCAATTTTATCTATTCACGGCCATGGCAAGTTTATCATATGTAGCGTCGCAGTTTTATTAATTAGACCTTGGAAATATTTGGAATTCCTATATTTTTCCATCTTTTGTCAATGAAGAAATTTCAAAAAAATGTTTTTGATGCCCCCGCCCCCCAATACAAATTTTTAGTAGTTGCCATGTCTCTTGGACAACATACTTCATAACTTTTTGCCTTGTAGTTAGTAGCACAGAAAAAATATAACATAGCAATTTTATTAATTAGTCCATGAAAATTTTGGATTCTTTATATTTGGCAATTTTTTAGCAATTTTATTCTAGGTCCCATGGAATTAGACCATGGCAATTTTCTAATTAAACCTTGGTAGTTTTTGTAACTACCATGTCAATTTTATTTTTTTAGTCAATGGCAATTTATTTAGTTATACCATGGCAAATTTATTGCATATAACAAGGAAAATACTTTGTATATAAGAATGGCACATTTCATTGATCATTCCATGGAAAATTATTTTTTGTATGTTCCATTATAATTTTCATATTATGCATAGACGGGTTTTTATTATTGTGTCATGGATAATTTCTCTATTTTTTCATATATATTTTTATTATTTATGTATATGTAATCTTTGAAACATGACATTTTTGGCCATGCGAACTTTTTGTAAAAATGCTACACATTTTGCCATGTTATCAATATATATTTTTCTTGAATTTTGACATGTTACCATTTTATATAGATCATGTTCGACACCTTTTTTGTGCTCATCATGTAAAATATTACAAAATTTCTAGCAACTTCCCTTGATTTTTTATAACACACAAATACTTAGTTTAACTTTACATGTTTTTCTATACAACACCGTGGCTGTTTTAGTGTGATAGATGGCCAGCTTTTTAATTTTTCGTTTCTACTGATTTTGCCACTTGGACCGTTTCTGGATTTTTTCACAGAGAAGGAAATGAATGACGCTGGAGGCCCAACAACGGCTAAAACATTCGCCCTAGGGGGTTTCCTCCGGGCACCTCCTCTTTGGCGCGCTGGTCGCCCTCGCGCGTACCCCCTCACGCGTTGGGTACTCATATGGGTCGGCCCATTGTCGGATTTTATCTCCACCGATTTTGGGTAGGTTCTAGAACATTCCCTAAATTGGTTTTTTCTTTCGGTTTTCCCTTTATTTTTATTTTTATTTTTCGATTTTCGTTTTATTTTCTATTTTCCTTTCTTCTCCTTTTTCTATTTTTAATTTAGTTTTCCAATTTGCAAACATCTTTCATATTCATGAACATCCTTTGAAATCATGAACACTTTGCAAATACATGATTTTTTATGAATCCGTAAATATTTTTCTAATTCGCGAACAATTCTTTACAAATTCATGAACATTTTTGAAATTGCATATATTTTTTGGAACACGTGAACAATTACTTTGAACCGACGAACACTATTAAAATTTGGGAATAGTTATTGAAATTCAGGAATATTTTTTTAGAAATTCATGAACATTTTTTGAATCTGCAAGCATTTATCATTTCATGAACATTTTTTTCAAATCATGCACATTTTTTTATTCACGAACATTTTCAGAATCTGCAACTTTCATGAAATCCTGGATTATTTTCAAAAAGGAAAAACTTAAGATAGAAAAAAGAAAAGCAAAAACGAAGGGGCTTCACGTTTGTTGCGCCGCACATGGGCCGACCCATTAGGGCGCACGGGGGTTGCACTTTGCACCTTTCTCTCGGCGCGTGGCACGCTGAATAGGAGCTCCCTTTTCTCCACTGAGCAAAACAGTTCGCTCGATCCTTCCTTTGCCCTGCGAAGCATACGTTTGCTCCAAGGATCAATATGAGTTGATGTACGCTAGTTACATCCTTTATTTTCCGAGGGGTAAAAAATCACACACACACACACATGATTCAGGTGTACCATTAAAGTTAGTAGCTAGGAGTCTAAGAAAGTGATTTGAAACCGTATCAAGAAACAACTGCTCCTTTTTTGGTTTTGGTAGCTGCCGCGAGCTCATGCGTATGAGGAAGTGGGCGAACTGAGATTATATGCTCTTTATGTTAGTAATCACTAGCAAACTTGTTGCGTTACAGTGGGAGGAAAAAAATATCACATGCCCCTGACCCTGTAAGCATGGTTCAAGATCCCTAAAAGTCAAAGTCCAATATTTCAACATGGCACCCACTTGTGTCGCTATATATCTTCCTTCCCATCCTCACCAATAGTAGCTCCGGGGTCCACCTAATCATAATGCATTTGAATGTGGTTAATCCCAACGCAATGAGCTAGGACACTGATCTCCATGAGCTAGATATTAGGGCCGCTCTCCACACCCTACATCATGCACCTGGTCCATACACTCCTAATGCTCCATCTCTCTTTTGACTCATAATGTCAGGGAAATGTTTCACTGAGGGAGGGGCGGGTCCTGCTAGTGTCCCCTTATGACTCCTTAGGGCCCGGGCACTGCCTCATGGGTGTAACTCTATCGCACCATGCACACACGCATTTCAAGGCCCAAGGGTCTGTGCTCGAATCCTCTATCTTTCTTGACTTGGATTCTCCTCCATTCGTCCTCCCCATGACGCGAACAAAATTGGAGCCCAAATTGAAATTAGTCTTACACCCCATTTGAGCCTTCTCGAGGCACCCAACCCATTAGCAAAGAAGCCGGATGGCTCATATTTTTCACATTCCTAGAAGAGACTATATGGTTCAAACTTGAGACTTGAGATGTCTCACACTGAAACTCGTGTTGAGCTCTATGATAGAGAAAGAAAGTAGAGCAGAATACAGAAAACCAAATGAAACACCTTCGTCGACATTTAGCGCACGGGCCCAACAACATGTGCTCCTAGCAGTGCATAGGTTTTGTTTCAACATTTGATAATGCAATCAAATATAGAATATGTTGGTGAACGTACTAGAAAACAAAAAAAATCGCACCTACGATCACCCAAGATCCATATGAAGATGGATAATGGGTTGGGATCACGATCATTACCATCACTGAGTTGCAACGGAATAAGAACGTATTAGTGTGGATCGTACTTGGATTCCCTCGAACCATCCATGAACGATCCCTCGTACCGCCCACGAACAGTCCCTCGAACTGAAGACCGAAAGCACGACCTCTCTACATGGTTGCAAGTGTGCAGCCTTCATGATCCGGCAGCGCTTCACCGCTCAGAGCTAATCATTGCTGAAGAATTATAGGGAGGAGATTAGAACCACAATGGACTTCTAATTATGAGGAAAATTGGATTATCCTAGCTCTAATTGATCAACTAGGACCAGCTAGAACTAGAGGAAGCTCCAAAATTTGTATGTTCAAAATAGAAAAATCCCCATGTATATATAGGTTGGAGGGGAAGGAGAGGGCAGCCGCCAATGGGGGAAGTTCCCCCCTTGGGGTGCCGGCCTAGGAGGGGAAGGAGGATTCCTCCCCCTTGTCCAATTCAACCTCTTTCCTTAGGGAAGGAGGCACTTTTCCCACTTGGCCCTTTTTGGCCCAAGTTGCCTTCCACCTCTTGGCCTTTTTAAGCCGGTTTATATTTCAATTAAATATAAAATGTTCTAAATACTCATAGACCATTATACACACACACACACTAACATCTCTAGAAACCTTTCCCACCTATATATAATTTATCGGTAATACCATGTATTACCCGATACTCACCGAAACCCTTCCGGTGACCCTAAAACGCTTCTGGATCCTCTCAAAACTATTCCGAATATTCATGAAATAATTCCACAGATATATTATCATGACTCCCGTACAACTAACACTTAGAATATCGTGATTTCCTTCAGCTTGTGGTTCGGTCACTCATAGACATGAATGAAACCATTCGTTCAATGACCGACAGCGGGACCGTGGACGTCCATATTGGTCCCTTTGAGCACACGAATGATATTCGAGTGAATATTTGGTTATTATGTGATATTCCCTTTACTTAGAGATACTTCACAAAACCCGGGATGCATCGGTATCCTCCTGAGTCATCACCATGCTCACTATACCAAAATCCTCGTTACCGGTTTTGTTCTTCGTTCTCGTTATTGTGTTTCGGCATCCCCGTGACGAAGTCACATGTGTACGTCCAGACAATGATTGATGCCGTCACACCAAGAGGGCCCTAAGAATATCTCTACATCATAGGAGCAAATCCCACTCTCGAGCTATCTAGTCCCTTGTCAAATTTTTAGATGAACCTGTAAGTTGTCGTTATGATCACCGTGTTACATGTGACTTTTGAGCAACCCTAAAGCCCAAGGTATGGAAGAAGTGACTATGATACTGTCATGGTCTAAGAAGCAATATCACATGAATACAGACGATATTAATCCAATTCGCAACAAACAAGTTTGGGTCAGTTCAATATGATCGTTCTTCCAGCGTCATAATTTCAATGTAGTTTTAGGATCATCGTTACACTTGACGATATCCTAAGATCCGGAAAATGTGATCACCAACAACACTTGAGCTAGTCTTAGAGACGAGACTAGGTACCTTTTATTTAGTATTTATCATTCCACATGTGCATATTAGTTTTCCACTGAATCGCATATTTCAGGATCATAGCAGTTATAGCATAGAATATAAACTCTTAACTATGAATATGGAAATATAAAAATACAAATATTATTGCCTCTAGGGAATATTTCCAACAAAATACACATCGTTGGTTAATGTATCTGATCTCATTAATTTTAATCTAGTGTAGTATACTATATATAATTAATTGCTTTATTTAATTAAATATGATATATATAATAATCATCATCATTTAGTTAATTAATTAATTAAAGCCTAGACTTTTGAACAGACAACTGTAGGATCAAAAGTATGTTTAGAGGGGGGCGAATAGACTACTAGCAAAATTTAAATGAGTATTTTTCAATTTTAATTCTTCGTAGATGTAAACTTAGCTCGCAATACGATAGCACTCTAAAAATGTAATTTTAGAGTACAAGTAGCGGAAGTAAAGATATGCAAGTCCAAGTAATGTACATCGTAGAGTTTGAGAGAATCGCAAATGCAAGTTGACGCGGTGTAAATTTTTGGCCCATGGTTCCAAAAGGTGATGCCGTCGTATGTCCACGTTGATTGAGGCTTCAATGCTTGGAGGATTTAAGATCACGAAGATCTTGGTTACGATATTCCATGGAGGAATCGAGTCCACTAAGGGTTCACACCCATGAAGGACTCACAAAGGAGCAACCTCACCTATTTGTGGCACCCCGTATTCCAGCCCAGAGATCAAGTCTTCTCGAATACGGCACTGCTAGGCATAGAACAAATCAACTCTTTATTACAAACACTCTAGGATACAAGGATTTTGATATAACTAGCAATTACATCGGCACGACGACACTATGCCTACCAAGGTTGCTCTATGCTAGCAGGAGAACAACTCATAGCAGTGGAATAACTTCTAGCAGCAGAACACGACGACAGCGATGGACTCCATTCCGTAGGGACTCTGGCTGGAATGCTTATCCTAGCTCGCCAACAAGGGATCCACAATAAACAAGTAAGTAGAAAAAGCATGGCCTGCAAACTGGCATGACACACCAGGTCAGTACAGTGAATGTACTTGTAAGCTCACAACAACCAAAGAAATCTAGAGAAACAATAGCATGTCATTTACAGGTTAAACAAGCACGAGCATGATACAACTAGAACAACATGACATGTATAATATGAACATGATACTGCAAGAACATTTTCAACATGGCTTGAACATATTACTCGAGACATGAACAATGATGGTACTAGCATGCAACATGAAACAAATATCACTTACTCTGTTTGGGGCTACCGCGTAACCACCAAATATATGCCATTCTTAATTACCATCATGGTCACGGGATCACTTCAATCATTATCAAGAATACCATTAGGATCTTCACAAGATCACCTTATCAATAAAAAAATACCACCGTGATCCTCACAAGATCACCTCATCAATATCAAGAATACAATCGTGATCCTCCCGTGACCACATAAAGATTAACTAACTTCTTTCCTCATCGAACCGGGGTTGTTATTAAGTTAGGTTATTATTATTGTTGACTCATAGTGTTACCTACTATGAACTGAGCCCTTATCCGCGGGCACGGTTATCGATAGATTAAACACTCTGCAGAGGTTAGCACGCTATACCCACACCACAGAACCCATGGCCTCGTACTCCCATTCAGGTGGACCAACAATGTTCCGACAAAACCGATCTATCGCGATGACACTCCCCCGGCCACTCCAACAAACTCCCCTTTGGGCTAAGTGATGGGTGGCCCCGATGTCACCTCGTGACACCCAACAGCCACCGTTGTGGCAAAACAAAACTGTCCCAAACGGGGACAATGGATCCATACAACTCGAGCACACAAGGCTTATACCGGCCTACCGAATTAGGGTAGCGCTCTTGTATAACCTTCCCTAGTTGGAGGCACCAGCGAGAGGCATGACAATAGACGCAATCATGGCCTTCCCATAAAGGCAAAGGTGGTTGCACTGGTCAGTTCGGTTTCGATGGCACTATGACTTAGCCAACATATGTTCAAGTTTGATTACATCCTGGTTTAACTTGAATGTTAATGAGCTAAGCCATAATAATAAAATAGCATGATGCAATGACATGCGTATGAGGAGGATATCATCATGAACATGTATGAGCAACATAACCATTTAACATGAATAACAATAAAGCATTACTCTACTAGATGCACAAGAGAATGGCATAGCAATGAATAACACAATAACAACACTACATAAGAACATAGCCTGACCACTAGCATCACAAAATAATAGCATAACAAAACATGATAATAACATCAGCAGGTAATCATTTAACTAACAGGTGCAAAGCACATAAAGATAAGCATGGATTCACAAGCATATATAAAGCATTCACAAAGTATTAACCAACACACAATATTTAAATATTCAAGTTGAAAACCATGGCTACTACATGGCCATCAAGCAAGTGGCTATCGCGGCTTGCCTGGGAATGAAGAGGTCTCCGGGAAGAAGTGCAGAAGGATTGCAGAAAGATTTTCCTGAAATAGTTCTCTCCCAGAGGGGGCTAGATAAGGGCAAGGGCAAAATGGTCATTTCCAAAGTGGGACCACCTAGTAAAAGTGATACCAACGGATAGGGATCTAAGAGACAAAGAAGTAGGCTTTGGAATCACCTCATTTGGAGTTGTGGTTGAAAAGATATAGCTAGATGAAACTCAGGGACCAATATGTAAAATGAACTCTACAAATAGGTCCTTGGATGGTTTAACAGATCACGCCTTCAAAGGAAATACGCTTTCACTGCACAGAAAACACATTCCGTGAAAGTCGTGTCCACTTATCCAGCCTGGCAGTGGAGGGGCCGGGCTCTGGGTCGATGACAGGTGGGTCCCACCGGCTCTCTCTCCTCCCTCCTCTTCCTTCTTCTTCCCGATGCGGCACAGGGGAAGAATGCAGCCGGCCGGCCCCGGCGAGGATTCCGGGCAGCTCTGGCCATGGTTCTTGCCGGCCGACCTACCGGAGAGCTCAGCATGGAGCTGCGCTTCTAGTGGCATAGGGAACGGCCAATGAGGATGGTTTGGCTGAGGGGGGCGACTGCCATGGCGGACGGCGGCGATGGGCGATGGTGGACAGAGGGATTTGGGCCACCAGAGATCGATGCGAGGAGCTGGACGGGTCCGCTGAAGATAGAGATGGGCTCTGGAGGTGGAGAGAAAGAGAGGGGAGGCCTAGCTCACCGGAATCGAAGGAGACAAGGGCGGCAGCCGTGGCGGCGATGGAGGCCGAGGAAGAGCTCCCATGCTCGGGTGAGTAGCTAGGGAGGGGTAATGGAGGATGGTGGAGCTGCTAGTGAGGTCGAGGGGACGCGGGGTGGGCTATATATAGCCGGGGCGATGTGGTGCCACCGCGAACGCATGGCTGGGGCTCGGGCATGCCCGCGTATACGCGTGTGCACACCTACACGATGGACGGAAGGCGATGGGGAGGAGCATAGGGCAGTCTCACGGGGAAGAAGAGGTCGAGGAGCACGGGAAAGAAACAGCCAGAGGAGGAAGACGACGGCCGGCTACAGTTCGTCCATGGGCGCGCAGTGACAAGCGCCAGCGAGCGAGCTGCAGGAGGGGGAGAGGGTTCTAGGGGGGCTAAGGCGGCATGGTGGAGCTGTTGGACATGGTGGGGATCGCGAGAACGATGAGCCGAGGAGGGTCCCAAAGCAAACGACACGCAGCCCACATCCATGACATGCCAAAGCGGTGGTCACCACGTGCACTAGTGCACACAGTGCACGGTGGTCAGCCAGTTTATGTTGAGGAGACAAGGGAGGCAGAGCTAGTTGCCAAAGAAGAAGAAACCAAGCATAGTTGGCACTGGTGTGATCACAGGGAGCAAGAAACCAAATGCACAACAAGGTGTTTGTTGCTTCCTGTGACTCATGGGCTTACAAATGGACTCGCAACTTTGTCAAGGTGTGATTACTCACTAATATGAGCATCTCTACAAATTTGTAGCTCATTAAGATGAAGGAAGTGGCACTTGCTATACAAACCACCATTCTGTACAGAAATGCAAACAATGAAGTGGCACTCACATATCAAGTTGTATTGAGCTGAATTGTAGAGGAGGTGAGTTATTTGATGATATGAAGCTACTGTAAAAGTTTCATGCCATTTGGAAATACCAAAATGGTACTTGCTTCAGAATGCAGCTCTCTAGATATAATTTAGGAAAAATAGCTGAGGAAAGTTGGCTAGATAAAATGAGCCAAAAATTTGTGAGAGAGTTGATATGGATAGGATAATGTCCTAGTAAAATTTTAGCAAAAATGAAGCAATATAAAATATAGTTGCTTCACAATCTGGAAATCTGACCAGAAACCAAGATTTGATGCTGATCTCACATAGAGTGATGACATGAGCCAAAATCTTGAGGAGAGTGATGATTTGATCATATGAAGGACCTTGCAAAATTTTAACTCATTTGGATTATCCTAGCTTGTACTTCCTTCACAAAGACTTCCCTTAGACATGAACTTTGGAAATTTTCTAAGGAAGGTTCACTAGGAAAATTAAGTTAAATTTCGGCATGGGGCAATGATACGGACATGAAAAGGTGTCCGAAAAGTTTGAGGTCAATCAAGCAAAGATAAATGATACTTCCTTCTCAAAAAGCCACTTAAGGCAGAATGAGAAAAGGAATATTTATGAATTATCTTTGATGATGCCTGATGCGGCTTCAACTCCGTCGGTATTTCCCCAAAGAGGAAGGGATGATGCAGCACAACTACTGTAGGTATTTGCCTCAGTGATGAGACCAAGGTTATCGAACCAGTAGGAGAACCATGCAACACTACATGAACGACACCTGCATACAAATAACAAATACTCGCAACCCGATGTATTAAAGGGGTTGTCAATCCCTTTCGGGTAACGGCGCCAGAAATTGGCAAGTAGACAGGATAATTTTTTTGATAGATCTATAAATGCAAATAAAAGAAAATAAAATTCAGCGAGGTATTTTTGGGTTTTTTGGATTAATAGATCTAAAAAAAGCAAATAAAAATAGATCGCGAAGGCAAATATAATAAAGAAGAGACCCGGGGCCTGTAGATTTCACTAGTGGCTTCTCTCGAGAAAATTGCAACTGTGGGTAAACAAATTACTGTTGGGCGACGATATCTAGGCAATGATCATTATGTAGGCATCACATTTAAGATTAGTAGACCGACTCCTGTCTGCATCTACTACTATTACTCCACACATCGACCGCTATCCAGCATGCATCTAGTGTATTAAGTTCATGGAGAAACAGAGTAATGCAATAAGAACGATGACATGATGTAGACAAGTTCTATTTATGTAGAAATAGACCCCATCTTGTTATCCTTAATAACAACGATACATACGTGTTGTTTCCCCTTCTTTCACTAGGATCAAGCGCCGTAAGATCGAACCCATCACAAAGCACCTCTTCCCATGGCAATAAAAATGGATCTAGTTGGCCTAACTAAACCAAATATTTGAAGAAGAAATACGAGGCTATAAGTAATCATGCATATAAGAGATCAAAAGAATCAAATAACTTCCGTGGATAAAAACATAGATCTGATGATGAACTTAAAGTTCATCAGATCCCAACAAACACACCGCAAAAAGAGTTACATCAAATAGATCTCCAATAGACCATTGTATTGAGAATCAAGAGAGAGAGAGAGAGAGAGAGAGAGGAAGCCATCTAGCTACTAACTACGGACCCGTAGGTCTACAAAGGACAACTCACGCATCATCGGAGAGGCACCAATGAGGATTATGAACCCCTCCGTGATGGTGTTTAGATTGGATTTGTGGTTTATGGAACTTGTGGTGGTTGGAATTGATTTTCGTCAACTCCCCTAGGGTTTCTTGAATATTGTGGTATTTATAGAGCAAAGAGGCGGTGCGGGAGGCCACTGAGGTGGGCACAACCCACCTGGGCGCGCCTGGAGGACCAGGCGCGCCCTGGTGGGTTGTGCCCCCCTCGGGGCACCCCCACGTGCTTCTCTGACCCATTGGGTGTCTTCTGGTCCATAAAAAATCCACAAAAAGTTTCGCTGCATTTGGACTCAGTTTGATATTGATTCCCTGTGATGTAAAAAACAAGCAAAAAACAGCAACTGGCACTTGGCACTATGTCAATAGGTTAGTACCAAAAAATGATATAAACTGACTATAAAACATCCAATCCAAGAATGATAATATAACAGCATGGAACAATAAAAAATTATAGATACGTTGGAGACGTATCAACACCCCCAAGCTTAATTCCTGCGCGTCCCCGAGTAGGTAAATGATAAAAACAGAATTTTTGATGTGGACTGCTGCCTAACATATTCATCACATATTCTTTCTTTTATAGCACGGACATTTGGACTTTTATATGGTTCAAATCAATAGTCCAGTTTTGACATGAGGACTTTAATACTCAAGCATATCAACAAGCAACAATGTCTTTCAAAATATCAACGCTAAAGCAAGTTATCCCTAGCCCATTATGCTCAATTATTGATCTATTCATGAAACACACTCGCATATTAACTACACCCAATGCTCAAGTACGATCATAGTGCCCCTTAGTTGGTGCTTTATAAGAGAAGATGGAGACTCATGTAAAAATAAAAATTGCATAAAGTAAATAGAAAGGCCCTTCGTGGAGGGAAGTAGCGATTTGTAGAGGTGCCAGATCTCAAAACGAAAAATATAGAGATAAAACATTTTGGGTGGCGTGCTTTTCCTGTCAATGAAAATGATCGAGTAGTTCCCAATACTTTCCATGCTAGATATATCATAGGAGGTTCCCAAATACAAAATGAAGTTTATTCCTTTTTCCACCATACTTTGACTTTCCATGGCTAATCGTATCCACGGGTGCCTTCCATACCAACACTTTCCAAGGAGTTTATTATTAGACAACATAAAGTAAATTCATTTTTCATTTCGGGACTGGGCATCCCTAATAACTTTGCCGTACTCTCGTGGAATGACAAGTGAATAAACACTCATCTTGAGAATAACACATCTGGCATGGAAATACATCAGCTACCCCCTACCGTTTCATGAGCGGTACGAGCACACAAAAGAGAAGTTTATTTTGAAAATTAGAGATGGCACATACAAATTTTCTTAGAATGGAAAAATAATACCGCATATACGTAGGTATGGTGGACTCATGTGGCAAAAACTGGTTTAAAGGATTTTGGATGCACACGTAGTGATCATACTTAGTGCAAATGAAGGCTAGCAAAAGATTGAGAAGCATCCAACCAAGAAATTAAAAATCTCATAAGCGAGCATCAAGCATAACTAACACCAAATAATGCACCACAAGTAGGATGTAATTTCATTGCATAACTATTAACTTTCTTGCTTGCATAGGGAATCACAAACCTTAACACCAATATTCTTACTAAAGCATAATTATTCATCAACATGACTCACATATTACTATCATCATATCTCAAAACTATTACAAAGAATCAAGTTTATTTTGTCCAATGATATTCATGAAAGTTTTTGTTATATCCGCCTCAGATATCTATCACTTTGGAACTAGTTTCATGTGTTGCTTTTAATAAGCCAAAACAAATCTAAGTGAAGAACATGAGCATAAAATTTTATTCTCTCAAAATAATTTAAGTGAAGCAAGAGAGAATTTCTTAAAAAATTACTAACTCTCAAATAAATCTAAGTGAAGCATGAGAGCATTTATTCAAAAATACTAAAGCACACCGTGCTCAAAAACATATAAGTGAAGCACTGAGCAATTCCATAACTCAAAAGGTTTTAAGTGAAGCGTAGAGAGCAATTCTAACAAGTCATAGCATAATTTTGGCTCTCTCAAATAGTTGTGTCCAGCAAGGATTCATGACTAAAAATATAAAGCAAAACAAGCAAAACTCATATCATACAGGATGCTCCAAGATAAACTCATAATATGTGACGAATAAAAATATAGTTTCAAGTAAAATACCGATGGTCGTTAGAAGAAATAGGGGGTGCCACTCGGGGACATCCCCAAGCTTAGTTGCTTGATACTTCTTGAATATTATCTTTGGGTGGCATGGGCATCCCCAAGCTTAGCCTTTTGCTAATACTTATTCCTTCATCCATCGTAATATGATCCAAAACTTGAAAACTTCAATCACACAAAACTCAACAAAACCTTCGCGAGATTTGTTAGTATAAGAAAGCAAATCACTACTATAAGTAATGTTGCAAACCCATTCATATTTTATTTTTGCATTATATCTACTGTATTTCAACTTTGTTATGGCAAAGACACTTCAAAGAAACCATAGAATCATCAAAACAAGCACACAACACAAAGAAAACAGAATCTGACAAAAACCGAACAGTCTGTAGCAATCTGGAAATTTCGAATACTTCTATAACTCTAATTTTTTTGAAAAATTAGGACTACGTGTGAAATTTGTATACTAATCTTCTGCAAAAACAATCAGTATTGTATTGTGCTACTGTTCAAAACTAAAATTATTTCCTTGGGCGCAAAAGTTTTTGTTTTTCAGTAAGATCAAATCAACTATCACCCGACATGATCCCAAAGGCTTTGCTTGGCACAAACACTAATTAAAACACACAAAAAATCATAACAGTAGCATAATTGTGCAAACACTCAAGAATAGAAATAATAAGACAAAAATAAAAATTTTATTCATTGGGTTGCCTCCCAACAAGTGCTATCCTTTTATGCCCCTAGCTAGGCATAGGATTTCCTTGATGCTCACATGAAAGATGATAATTGAAACACAAAGAGAGCATCATAAAACATGTGACAAACACATTTAGGTCTAACATACTTCCTATGCATAGGAATCTTATAGGCAAACAAATTATCAAGGCAAGAAGTATCTAGCATATGCATAGGATAGAAATAAAACATAGACAAGCTCAACATAACGAGAGGTAATCTAGTAACATGAAAATTTCTACAATCATATTTTACTCTCTCATAATAATTACATGTAAGATCATAATCAAATCCAATGATATATCTATCATAGAAAATTTTCTCTTCATGATCCAATGCACGCAAAGTTGACACTCTTCCAATATAGTGAGATTATCATCAAATAAAGTAATGACCTCTCTGAACCCACTTTTGCCAAAATTTTCATAAGATTGAACATTCTTCAAATATGTGGGATTCTTTTTATCTAAAGTTGACACTCTTCGAAACCCACTTTCAATATTATTGCAAACATTAATATCAATAGCATATTCATCATGAGGCATAAATAAATTTTCAAGATCATAAGAAGAATCACCCTAATCATGATCATTGCAATAAGTAGTGGAAATATTAAAATTAGCATCCCCAAGCTTGGGGTTTTGCATATCATTAGCACAATTGACAATAATAGAATTTATAGTGAAATCATTGCAATCAAGCTTTTCATTCAAGGAGCTATCATGAATCACTTTATAAATTTCTTCAACACAATTTTCAGATTCACGAATCTCAAGAAAAACTTCATAAATATAATCTAGTGCACTCAAATCACTAGCAATTGGTTCATCATAATTGGATCTTTTAAAAAGATTAGTAGGTGGATGAGGATCCATATAAATATATTTTTAGCAAGCAAAGATGCAAGCAAATAGAAGGCACATGGTAACAAGAGAAAACAAAAGATCGGACGAGAAAAAGGGCGAACGAAAAAGAAGGTGAATAAAAGGCAAAATTTTGTGAAGTGGGGGAGATGAAAACGAGAGGCAAATGGCAAATAATATAAATTCCAAGGAGATGAGATTTGTGATTAGGAACTGAGGAGGCGACCATGGAGATGCTCGAAGCATAGGACAAGTCCACATGGAAGCGGATCAAGAAGTGCCTCAAGTGGAGTCGCCGCGGAGCTACAGCTGCCGGACATCGGATAGGAGCCCGGACATCCGGCGCCACCAACCAAAGGAAGACCAGAGAGAGAAGGATGCTAGGCGACTCTACATCGGCCGGACATTTGGCCGACCCCCGGACATCGGGCGCCCCGCGACGAGCTGGACATCCGGCGCCTGCCCGGAAATCCGGCGCACGCTATATCCTGAGAGCAGAATAATCGGGAAACTCCAGCTCGGACATCTGGCTCTTCATGAGCTGCCGGACATCTGGCCCCCAACCCGGACATCTGGCCCCTGCTTGTGCGTAGAGAATGGGCTAAGGGCCCATGTATCCTCTCCCACTTAACCCTTCGTGGCTAAGGCCTATATATACTCCTCCACCTCCTCCTAGCTAGGGTTAGTGTTGTGATAGCTCATATGTGAGATAGAGCCTCGCTCATCCATCTGGATCTACTCCAGCGAGAGAGACTATCGCCTCTTCGGAGAAGATCCACCTTGGATTCAAGACCCCTAACCGGAAGACCTCAAGACCTCCTCATGGAGAAGAAGTAGTTACCTATATATCATCCTTTGTTGGATTTGGATCATGTATCTCTTTGTGTTTCGAGGATCTAGCATACGTGTGACTGAATCTTGTTGGTTTGAGTGTTTCTCTTGTGTTCTCCCCCGTGATTTCTCCTCCCGTTCTTCGTGTTCATTGCGGGATCCGCTCCTTTCATGAAAGATCGGCCATCTAGGGTTGCACCCTACATCATCTTGTTATGATGAGCCACGTTGATCACGAATTTGTAGCATCCCCCATCCGTTTCTAGCCTTCTTTTGCTTGATTTCGTCCTAAATTCAAAAATCCCCACCAAAAATAGCCCCCAATTTTTTTTGTGATTTGTTGGTTTGACGATGTTTTGTTGAATTTGATCCATGGATTTGCTTGGTTTCGAGTGGATCTAGCATCTTCCCAAGTTTCCCCACTTTCCATCCATGAAATCTCTCGAATTTTGCCCCCCAAAATCATCAATTTCCACCCCCAAAACCGAGTTCCTCGAGTTCATCCTTGGATTTGGATTCGGCCCGTAGCCCTGGACATCTGGCCCCCTGGACATCCGGCCCGTAGGCCCGAACATCTGGCTCCTGGAGCGCAATTCGCGTGCAGTTCTGGACATCAGGTCCCGGATTTCCGGCCAAACCCCCGGATGTCCGGCCCCTGGCATTTCAGCCTTTGGTGTTTCACCGTTTTAACCATAACTAATTCATCCCGAGTCCGATTTTGACGTTCTTTAGCTCATTTGGTAGCTCTTGACATCCCCCATACCACAGAAATACTACCATGATCATTTGACTCCATCAAAATTTTGCAACTGTGGCATCTTTGCCTAAGTCTTCCACCATATCTTCCGCAAAACCACCATAGCCTTCCGCAACCTAACCAATTTTGTTCCCCTTAGCATTTAAGGTTGTTTGAGTTGTGATTCGAGTCTCCTAAGTTGTTTAGGCTACGTAGGGATGGTTGTTTCTTCATCAACCACCACCATAACTTCTGCATAGGCTTGCCCACCATAAAATTCTGCCATCGCAACTTAACACCAATTTTGTTTATGTTGTGAGTTGGGTCTCCCAAGGGGTTTCAGCTACTTAGGGACGGTGCTTAACCCATTTTGACCGGGTTTCCACCTACACTTCCGCAACCACCACCGCTTTCCCGCTACCACCGTTTTGGCATTTGTCTTTGAGATTTTGAGTTCGCGGTTTTTCCATTTCCTATGGTGTTTCAGCTAATTAGGAATAGTTCTACATCAAGAACACCGCCACTCATCATCGCCAAGGATGGTAACCACGATGACACCATTGTATATTCCTCTTGCAATTGCATTGATAACTCCTAGCCCATTTTGCGTCACTTGCCTATCGAGACTAGTCATTGAGTATTGTTGGCAATGTTACTTGTGCACATTAGTGATCATTGATCTACACCTTCCATTGCATACATAGCATCTCATATTGGTATCATCATACATCTCGTGTGCCACAAGATTGTTCCCACATATACACAATTGCTATCTTGGTTTATGCATTTTTCATAGTGGCCATACAAAAAAAGAATAAAAAAGAATAAGATTTTAAGCAAAAGAGAAAGAGCAAAGAGCTTGTAAGCAAGAGCCATAACATCTTACTACATTGCACATAAGATTGTCACATCCAATCATCTTGGATCATCTTGAGAGAAACACCGGGAACATCATATACATAACATACTTGGGATAGAAGTCGTTGCATTTTTGTCTCCTATAGGTTGTGCACAAGTGTTGTATCCGCCTATTGAGCAATCGTGCTAGCGTCTCTCTAGAGTTGTGCAACAAGAGCATTTTTCGTGGATTCTACATTTTGAGCTCATTACTTGGTTGCGCGACCCCATTTATCTATCTGTGTGCGTGTTTCCGTGTGCCATTCTTTGCTATTGGTCTACTTGTCACACTTGCGAATTTGTGAATCTCTTTCAACATTATTGACTCTTGCTAACATTTTGCATCAAATTTTTGTGCCACTATCCTCACCGAGATCCACCATAAGCCTTACTTGTGTAGGTGTGAGAAATTGACGAGATTGGTACCAATTGGGCTATTTCCTTGTTACATCATTGAGTGATCATTGATCCATTTTCAGTATCGGTCAAGGTACATTTGGTATAGTTCTCTCCTTTCTTCCACTCATGTTTGCTCGAATCTTGTGATGGATAGGCAAGGCATTTCATCTCCGGTCTTCGACAACAACACTACAAAAAAATACACTTCCATGATGATACGTGTTTGTCACAGTAGGTCACGTTTTCTGTCATGCATGTACATCCATGACAAATTTATGACATGATTAAGATAGTCATACCTGTGCTGTCATAGAAGTGTTCCATGACATTACCAAAATCATCATCACAGAAGTGTCCACTTCCATGATGATAAATCACGCATCATGGAAGTGCTTTCGTCAAGGGTGACCGACACGGGGCATCCACCGTAACGGGTCGCCGTTAAGCTATCGGGTCCGGTTTTGGATCCGATAGCCCGTTAACAGCCCGGACCAATGAGTATTTTCCACGTGTAAAATTGTCATTGGCCAGAGGAAACATGTGTTGGCTCACTGTGATGCCCCGATTTGACCGTACACTAATCATACACGCAAATGTGTACGATCAAGATCAAGGACTCACGAGAAGATATCACAACACAACTCTAGACATAAATTAAAATAATACAAGCTTTATATTACAAGACAGGGGCCTCGAGGGCTCGAATACATAAGCTCGAATACACAAGAGTTAGCGGAAGCAACAATATCTGAGTACAGACATAAGTTAGACAAGTTTTGCCTTAAGAAGGCTAGCACAAAAGCAACATTGATCGAAAAGGCAAGGCCTCCTGCCTGGGAGCCTCCTAACTACTCCTAGTCGTCGGCGGTCTTCACGTAGTAGTAGGCATCCTTCGGGTAGTAGTAGTCATAAGTGGCGTCGTCTGGCTCCTGGGATCCATCATCTGCTCACAACAATCGGGTATGGGGAAAAAGAAGTAGCAACACAACCGTGAGTACTCATCCAAAGTACTCGCAAGACTTACATCAGATCTAAACTAAGTATGCATCTGTATCAAAGGAATGGGTTGTATCTGTGGACTAAACTGTAGAATGCAGAAGGGAAGGGGAAAGCCTAGCCTATCGAAGACTAGCATCTTCTGGAAACCACCATCTTGCAGCAACCGGAGGGAATAGAGTAGCATAAAGTAAAGTAGTAGAAGTGTTATCAACCTCGGCCAGAGATCCTTTCTCGATTCCCTACGAGAAAGCAATCCCAAAGCCATACTATCCAAGTGTCAACACATTCCAATTATCATCACCATCCAGTTCTGATCACAAGTATCCAGTTCTAGTTGTATCGATCGGGATACAACTCCAAGTATCCGTTACTGTAGGACAGGCTATCGATAGATGTTTTCTTCCCTGCAGGGGTGCACCAACTTACCCACCATGCTCGATTAACTCCGTCCGGACACACTTTCTTGGGTCATGCCCGGCCTCGGCCAAACAATGCGCCGCAACCCGACCTAGGCTTAATAGAGAGGCCAGCACGCCGGACTAAATCTATGCCCCCAGGGGTCATGGGCCATCTCCCTAGGAACTCCTGCACGTTGCGTACGCGGCCGGTGAGCAGGCGTAGCTACCTCCTTCAACAAGGTAGGTGCTTACCAGTCCAACCCAGCGCGCGCCACTCAGTCGCTGACGTCTATTAAGCTTTGGCTGATGTATACGACGCAGAACGCCCATACTATGCCCATGTGATGGTTAGTGCTATCAGGCCAGAGGCCCCTTGGATCAAATATCCAAATCGTAGTGGATTAGGAACGCGCGGTAACGAGCAAAGACTCGCGATCAATGTGACCCCGTCGCCCCGTCTCGAGTACTTGCGGCAAGGGCTAAGAATGCCCGGCCACGCCTCGTAAGTATCTTGCGGGCACCTTCTAGGTCAACCCGACTCCACATCACTTGCTATTAAGCTCGCGCGGGTACCCCTCAGGGTCGACCCGTCTTTAGTAACATGGCTCAATGTAAGGTCATAGTAACCATAGTAACTGTGCGTCTAACACCAAGGGGAAAACCCGAGGAATCACCCCCGGAGAATTCCACTCGATGTTATCATCAAGGTGAACGTAAGAGGATACACCCTCGAGGTTCACACTTGAGGGGTTGCACAACAGAGCCATAACGGAAGTGGTTAAGGAGGAAATCACCCTCGATGACCTCGACCATATAGCTACACTACAGAGATCTCATCAGGAGTGATGTAAGAGGTTCCACCCTCGGCACTCGATGGTAACTCTGCAGAGTCGTACAACTAGGGTGGTGATGTGCGGTGTCGGGGCCTAGACGTCGATCACGATGATCACGTCATCAAACACAAAGCGGGGCAACTGGGACAAGGTGGGGTTCACTGATGGATCTCTAACCAACCTATACTAAGCAGTTTAGGATAAATAGGTAACGTATAAAAGCAGGTAACAACAACAGGCTATGCATCAGAGTAGGATCATACAGAAAGCAGTAGCAGTTCTAATGCAAGCATGAGAGGGAAAGAAATGGGCGATATCGGAATGCTCAAGGAGGGTTTGCTTGCCTAGAAGCTCTGCTGAAAAAGAAGAAGTGTCATCACCGACGTAGTCGATCACAAGGGCAGCATCAGTCTCGGAGTCTACCGGAGAGAAGTGGGGGAAGCAACAGTAAATACAAAGCAAACAGATGCATGACAAGACAACAAGCGGTACTAGGGGTGTTCTAACATGGTGCTACACGATACTGGTGAAGGGGGATAACATCCGGGAAAGTTTTCCTGGAGTTAGGCATTTTCGGACAAAGGAATGGGAGGGGGAAGGTTGCGCATTTGCTATGCTAGGTGCGTGTGGCGGACGAACGGACCGTGTATTCAGATTCGTCTCGTCGTTCTGAGCAACTTTCACGTAGAAAACATTTTCATCGGAGCTACGGTTTAATTTCTATGAATTATCAAAGTTTTAGGCATTTTTTTGGATTTATTTATAGTAACAGAAATGGAATATTGCATCAGCATGACGTCATAGTGATGTCATCAGTCAACAATTGCACTGACCAGGTCAAACCTGACTTGTGGGTCCAGTGGGACCCACATGTCAGCCTCTGTTAGCTCAACAAAGGGTTAAACTAACTAATAGGGTTAGTTAGGGATGTGGACCCCTCTAGTCAGTGACTAATTAGTGAATTAAACTATTTAACAAATTAATTAACAATTTATTTATTTATAAAACCTATTAATTAGCATGGGACCGACATGTCAGTGGCACTGGGCTGCCCAGTCAGCACCTTGACTTGGTCAAGCTAGTCAAATAGGGTCCCTGTGCCCACGGGTCAGTCACCCAGTAGGCAGCCACGTGGCGCCAGGTCAACGCCATCGCCGGAGTTACTCCGGCGACCACGTTTTGCGGCAGCGCACGTCTGGAGGTAGTCAGGTTACAGCTAAAGTGGCTCATTTTGAGCGTGGGAGGTAGCGTTCGAACGAGTGCAGCGAGCCACATCTAGTGGTGGCGGCGGCGTGGCCGGAGGTGGCCGGAAGTGACGGCGGCGAGCACATCAGTGGACGGGCGGAGTCAGGCGTGAGAGCGAACGGTGGTGCAGGGCGTGGTTTTACACGCGCTTGGGTGCGTTCGAAAGCAGGGGCTCAGGCGCACCCATTCGTGGCCTCAGTCGGGGCTGGGACGTACGGTGTCGATGTCGGCGTCAACCGCGGCGGGCGCCGGAGTTCGGTCGAGCTTGGGAACGGTGTTGCAGAGGGAAAAACAACCGGTGTTCGGCACCTATGGCACCTACGCGAGCTCACCAAGCGAATGGAGGCACGCACAGGACCACTGGTCCACCGGAGCCTCGTCGGAGATGAGCGAGTGCGGCGGAGCATATTGGCGAACGACGGATCGGTTGCTAGAGCTCCCTATCAATTGCGCGGAGGAAGGGGAAGGAGAGTGATGCTCACTTGGGGCCTGCAGATGTGCTAAGCGGGCGCGGGGAAGGCTCGTTGGCGACGAACGGGCGGCGACGATCCGAGGTGGCCGAGGAGGAAGATGAAGTCGCCGCGGTCGCTGCAGGGGCTCCGAGCTCCAAGTCGAGGTGGCAGGCGGTGTAGGGTACGACTACGGAGTAAACAGGCACGTCGGACGGGCGTGGGGAGGATGATGGCCACGAGGGCGACGACGGCCATGGCGGCAGAGCCTCAGATGTGCGCGGGAAAAATGGGACCTGGGCGAGAGGGGCGAACTGGGAGGTGTCTAGGGTTAGAGTTGCGCCAGGGAGGGTGGTCGGCGACTTGAGGTCGCCGGGGAGTCGCCGGATGGCCGCCTCGTGGCCATCGGCAGCGACGAACGGCGCGCACGCGTCCACCCAGCCCACGGTGAACAGAGGTAGGGGACAGCAGGGTTACGTGGGCTGGGCTGCACTGTTGCGCAGCTGGGCCAAGTGCACAGTGCAACCTGGCCTTTTTTTATATTTTTTTATATTATGCCTTTATTTATTAACAAAGAGAGAAAGGGAATTATTTGGTCAACTGTTTCACTTAAGAAAAATTTGGGATGTGTCCCATTAAATCCCTGGTGATTATAGACAGTGCCACAAATATTCTGGAGACCGGAAGAATTCATTTACTATTTTTCATAAATAGGATAGCATTTAAAAATGCTGAATTGGTGCTGTTATGATTGCTAATGCTCATCTTTGCACAAAAGTGTTGTTGTGTTCCTTAACAGATAATTGTTATGGAACTTTTGACAAGTGATGAACATTTTTCGAGCAACTTTTGAGCAACTTCAAACTTCACTTGAATTTGAATTGACTGGAATTTCAAATGGGATATTGATCAAAGGTGATGAAGCACTGTTTCGAAAAATGATTAGTTTGACTACAGAGGGTTACTGTAGCATGACACTGGGGGTGTTACACTCACCATTGGGACAGATGTCATCCATTCATTGGACAGGAGGCGCCTATGACAGGTGGACACGTGACACGGCCCACTAGAGGCCCATTCCGGTGAAAATACTGGGCCTATCAAAATAAGCGGGCCGACCCATTAGAGGCCTACTTTATTCAGGCCCATATGCAAGTAGGACCCATACAACTTACACAGAATCGGCACATCAAAGCCCATTCTGGATTTGACAATTTTTAGCCCATCGTCAGTTTAAGCCCATTAACAGCCCACTACGTCTTTAGGCCCAATTGCGGCCCAAGCTTCTTTCGGCCTGTTAGCAGCCCATCGCCAGTTCTAGACCGTTAATGGCCCAAAACGTCTTTTGGCCATTTTTTGGCCAATTTTGTAGTTGGGCCAATTCTAGCCCGCTGTGAGTTTAGGCCTGTCCTCGGCCCATTTGGTAAATGGGCCAATTCTTAGCCCATTTTTCTCTCAACCTGTTAACGGCCCGCACAACAGTTGGGACTTTGACTTTAGGTCCATTAGGGGCCCACATTCCATAGGGCATCATTTCAACCCAATGCGGCTTTCGTCCTGTTAAAAGCCTAGTTCGCAAATTGGGCCTCCTCTGGCCCATAACACTTTCGGCCTCTTACTGGCCTGTAAAGTAAAAGGGCCAAGACAAAATTGACATTTATTTCGGCCTTCTAGAGGCCCGCGGGCCATTTCCATTTATACGGCCCTATCGAGCTTTTGGCTTGTTAACAGCCTGCTAAGAGCCATTGTTTCGATGGGCCACATCATTTGGGATCCACTTAATATTATTTTGACCAACCCAATTAAGGCCCGCTTTGACTACACATGTTTGTTCGTTTGTATGGCGTCGAGGAAATGTTTGGGCGTGTTGGACATACTATCGCCTCTAAAAAACATACACTATACAATAAAAACTCTAAGGCATAGAAACGTAGAATAATCCTACACTATACAATAAAGAACTTACAACCTAATATACTCACTGGACATTATAGTTCGGCACTAGTGATAATAAAGCGTACACAAACAGCAAATTACATACACTGGACAAATAAAGCTCATACATCATGGACACGCATCAACATAACTTACCATTTGAACTATAATCTCTTCAGAAAATAGGATTGGCCGGATTCAGATAGCACAAATTTCAGTCTACAAAATCTCCAATTCCTTCGTGGTTACATCAGTGTCTTGTTTCATTTTTATGACTCCTGCATCTAATACCTCCATGTCCAATCTCAACTTGTTGATTGTACGTTGAGAATCATGTACACGTTGTCTTGCCACCTCTAGTTGATGCTCGAGAACATCGGCACATTCCAATTCCAATCCATAATCATTCGGTAACGGCCATGCCGCACTGCTTGCAGATCTTTGTATTGATGTCACTTCATCCTGAAATGTTTCTGTAAGTACACATGACTAGGGCAAAAATATAGTTAAAATAGTGAAGCGAACAAGACAGACTATTTTGTACATAGCAAAATAGGACTAACCATAATGTTACAGGTCATGAAGCATAAGCAGGTGATATTTTTAAAAATTATAAAAATGGTAGTCTGTGCAGCCTGCATACAGAAATCTCTGTTAGCTCACCAGAGGAGCATGATGTTGGGGCAAATCCAAAACACAGACAAGTTACAAATTTAGACAACATGTTGCGTATAAGTAAGCAAGCAGTTGAGCATTCTGTAGCTCAATTAAAGTCTTAGGGAGCATAATGAACAGCAGAGGGATTCATACAAACCTACAATAGCAAGCAAAACTATGCAATCATTAGCCTAGTATAAACTAGATTGTGAGCCTCATGCAATAATAGGTTGTTAATAGACTTCAAAGCTTCAGGCACACTTCGCTAGAGTAGTTAAATGGTAAGACCTTTAATTATGTCAACTGATAGTTATACAAGTACCCAACATCAGGCATCATTGTTTGGTTATCTCATTAACGGAGGACAAATAAAGCAATTGAAAAGAGAAAATTAACTATGCCTGAAACAAACAAGGAATTGAACCGTTGAGTTGGATACAATGACTTACCTTAACTGGTTGAATAGGCTCAGCGCTTCTCCTACTTATCTTGCAAGGCTCCTTCCTAACATCTTTTACTTGGAAATCCTCAATCTTATCTTCATTGCACCCCCTTTCCAAGGTGACACAAACTAGTTACTCGTCTCCTTGGAAGATAAATATGCATACTTTCCAGTCTATGAACAACACAAAAAGGATGAGATTATAACAAAACAACACCACATAATGAAACATGCCACATCTCTTGCACTTGCACACAATGAAATGAACAATTGATATGTGTGCACTATGTAAAAACTAGGCATACCTTCGAACTGGATCTCCAGGTACTCTTGGAGAGCCTACTTTAGTGTACAACCAAACCTTTATGTCACTATGAGTTAGACAAGGCCCCACTACAACAGCCCTTAGTGTTTAAATCGTTGACAAGCTCTGTTAGAGTGTTAGGTCAAGAACAACAAGTAATCAAAGCAAACAGTCCTGGTATGGCTGGCTGATGCAAACAAGCAATTAAACAAATGTGTGAGCAAATCTTACATACTCCCTCCTTCCATCTATATAGGGCCTAATCGTTTTTCAAGGCTAACTTTGACCAAGTGTTATAGCAATAATATATGACATGCAAGTTACACAAAGCATACCGTCAATTTCGTACGTGAAAGGAGCTTCCAATGATATAATTTTCACATTATACATCTCATGTATTATTAGTCTTATCAATAGTTAAAGGCGGTCTCGAAAAACACATTAGGCCCTATATAGATGGAAGGAGGGAGTATCAAGAAAAGAAGCAAAGAAGGAGGTTTAAAGACCATCACTTGACTGACCAGATTTAAGGGGCATTTAAACATCATGTGCAACATATGAACTAACATAAACATTGCATATTCCAGATTCTACAATGGAATGCACATGTATTAGGTTATGCCATGTATGATGATCCCTAAATGTACACTATATAGCAGGATGGAGTGATTCATCATTGCACGCACAATTGAATTGCAGGTTAAGGGCCAGTTCTATTCCGCCTTTTCAGAGCTTATTGTCAAAATAAGCCATAAAAGATGTAAATAAGTCATTTTTTGAGTTATGGGCTTGGGCTTAACTTATTTCGCTTTGGAGGGGGTTGTTTCGGGTAGAAGCTCACTAAAAATTGAAGGGAAGGGGAATAGTGAAATGACTCAGTTGTCTACCTATATTACAATCAAAATGCAACTGCTCACACCTGCGTCACACCTAACCCTCAAGTAAAAACAAACACGCAAACATTCATTGCCCTGCCCGCTTGCATCTCCTCTCCCGTTTCCCTCTACCTCGATCCCCTGCCTACACCGCTAGGGTTCCTCCAGCGAGCCGTCACTGCTGGTCCCATCTAGGATGGTCCTCGATGATGCTTTGTCCAGCTAGGCTACATGCGGGTAGGACCAAATCTCCCTAGCTGCTCCTACCTCTGGTGCCGGCCCTCATTCTCATGGTCTCTAGCAGCTGCTCCACTGTGGTCCGTCGAACGCACTACTCCGGCGGGCGCCCCACAACTACGGCTGATGCCACACTGCGGCAGAAGGCACCTTATTCCCCCTCCCCTCCTCCCAGGCCATGGCCTTAAGGGTCTGTTGAAGGATGAGCTCATCCATCAAGGTGAGGATCTCCTATGATTTTTTGCCAAATTTTCATTCTGATCCACTATACGATGAATTGATATGAGCTGCTTCTGCTGCTGCTATATGATTCATTGCTATGAGCTTCTCCTGCTGCTGCTATATGATGAATTGCTATGAGCTGCTACTGCTATATGATGAATTGCTATGAGCTTCTGCTGCTATATGGTGAGTTGCTATAAGCTGATCCTGCTGCTGCTATGTGATGAATTGCTAAGAGCTACTGCTGCTGCTATATGATGAATTGCTATGAGCTGCTCCTGCTGCTGCTATATGATGAATTGCTATGAGCTGCTGCTGGTATATGATGAATGGCACACTACTGCTGCTGCTGTATGATGAGTTGCTATGAGCTGATGCTGCTATATGATGCTTTCAGGTGGTGCTGCTATATGATAATAACCAGCCACTTGGACCATCGAATTTCAATAAATAATTGTTCTTCATTAAAATGTGGGTCATGTGTTCTTCGTTTAAATTAGGCAATGTGATCTCTATGGAAGACATTGACCAAAGTAGATTGTGCCAAGTAGATGGTATCTTTGTATTTGCATTTTGAACAAATAGTGATGGTCTATTTTCCTATCATATTAATTACTGCACTGGGTTCAATTTGTGATGTTTGCAAGTCAAATTAATTTTCATATGGGCAGCAAATGACAAAATATAATGCAATCTAGAATTTTCATTGATCATACCAAAGATAAGCTAAAAAGGAAGGCAATCAAAAGAAATGGTTGGCTTATTACCTGGAGCTTATATGCATAGGTGCTTATTTTCATAGGATAACTCGTAGAAACTGTCCCTAAGAAACTTGGCCAATAGAACTGACATACAAATCACATGTCACAATGATTGCAATGGAGGAGTGACCTACCATAGCACACTGTATAGGCTCACCGGCGACTCTCCTTTTTTTGCAATGTTCCATGAAATAGCCACATACATCTTTTACTTTTTCATTGTGTAACCCCATCTGCAAGTTGACACGGCTAATTTCAGACATCTCTACATGATAATACATTGCATATCCCTTGCGCATATTTAAATTACCAATTAATGATTATGTGCGTAGCATAAACTAGCCATGACTCTGTGTGCTGGACTAGCAGGCACTCTAAGGGAGCCTAATGTAGTGCACTGGAATTCCTACATGCCACCTATGATTTTGTGTAATGTACTACCTCTGTTCCTAAATATATGTATTTTTAGATATTCCAGTATGGACCACATACAGATGTATGTAGATGCATTTTCGAGTGTAGATTCACTCATTTTGCTCCGTATGTAGCCTATAGTGGAATCTCTAGAAAGACTTATATTTAGGAACAGAGGTACGAGGTAGTATCATGTATGACATCTACATATCTAATTTAGTAGCCATTAGCAGAAATATTGTCTACACAAAGGGATTACTGGTCGAAAATCCTAGCAAAGCACGCAGGCAGGCACAAAACAATACAAGAGAGAGAGACGCACTTACAAGATCATAGCAATGCCTCAGTCCAGGATCTTGGTTGGCCAAGCTGTTAGATCCAGAAGAAACATCGTCCTTGTAGTTTTTCCCAGCTGCATAATAGGTAATAGCGACCTGTTATTATATTTGAATTACATCAGGTAGGTGATGCTGGACAGGTTTAAAGGTGACAAGTACCTAGGTCGTGGCGGGTGCTTGGCATCTTGCCTGATGCTGGGAATCGGGTTAGCAAGGTCAAGGGTGATGAAGCTGCGCTGGCTATCGGGGTCCAATAATGAGATCTAGAACCGTCGAGTAGGGTGTTTGTGGAGTGGCTCCGGTAGGGTGCACTATGGTGTGGGCGAAGTGGATCTGTGGTCATGGACGAGGGCGTCGGTGAAGCTGCTCCGGTGGTTGGGTTGAGGATGGTGTCGATGATGCGGATCTGCGGCCATGGATGGGGCGTCAGAGGCTGCTCCAGTAGGTTGGATGAGGGTGCGTTGAAGCATATCTGAGGCCGTGGACTTGTGAGTTGGCAAAGCGGCCTCGGTAGGGCTGAGAATGGTATAGGCGAAGCTACTCCGGTAGGGTTGATGATGGTGTTGGCGAAGCGGCTCCGGTAGGGTTGAGGAAGGTGTCGGCGCAGAGGATCAGAGGCCGTCGGTGGGGCAGCTCCGAGGGGTGTGGACGAAGTGTCTCCGGTGGGGAGTATGAATGAGTCGCTGCAGATGTGCTGCAGTTGATGAGAGTACCGGCGAAGTAGATCCGGCGCCGTGGACAAGGCCGGCACTAAATGGGCTGTGGTACAGTGGTGGATGAGCAGTCTATTTGTTTCTAGTGGATGAGCAGTCTAGGGTTTCAAGAGGGAAGGGGTAGAAAGGCCGATGAAGTACGAATGACGTCATGTAAGATGCTCTCGTGCTATGGAGTTAGTCGTTTTTGCAGGAGGGGGAGTGGAAACGGGGGTGCCGTGTGGTGGGGGGAACCGAAAGTTACCAAAGCAGCCCCGACCTATTATGTAGATGAGGGCGGTATTGTAACTGTTGTTCTTTGTGCACCAAGGACAAAAGGGCAATTTCGCATGCTAAAGACTAGGTGGCGGAAATTTTAGAAGGAGGCGGGAGATTTTGCCGCCCGTGGGATCGTTCGTATCCAGTTTCAACTAATTTTGGACCGTGCTAGCGGGATGGTCATGCAAGACTGTGTACACGGGGCACGCGTCAGCAGTTAATAACTGGTGTGAAGTCCAACCCAGAAAAAAGTCAATAACTCAGGATGATGCGCCGATAACTTGGACATTCACACGGGTGCAGCCAATCATACGGGTGTAGAGGCGTGTTCAAAAAAAGGATCAAACGCTCAGCCTATGTATTTCTCGTGGAAATAAATAATTTAGTGCCATTGGTTATTTACTTTAAACATAATGCATTGACGTGTTAGTGTAGAGGCGCACAAAAAGAAATGGATATTGTAGTCCCATAAAAGAAATGGATATTGTAGTCCGCTACTTAAAAGTGTTACCTCATATGATTACATAGCCTCCATTTCATAAATTGCGTACCCATTGAATTCATATATATATATATATATATATATATATATATATATATATATATATATATATGAATATTACATATATTACTTCATAATAGAACCTTAAATCATACAAGACTAATGAATTTGAATGCAAGAGTAACAATGGTGCATGTACATGATAGCTACATTGGTTGTTTGAAGAAACATCACTATAACTTTGGCATGCACAATTGAAAAGGTTTATTTAGATAGAAAAAATGTGATATGTGAGTATCCAATCCTTATAGCGTTGAATCGATATTGTACCATTGGGCACGATATGAAGTAGATATTGATTTATGTTCAAGCGATGCACGTCCACGATCGCTAGATAGTGATACGTGAATGAATTGTGCAATCTATCTCACACACATACATATCTCATTTCCCCGTGGGCATCGGAATCACACACGCGCACTTCACGTATTTCTCTTCCTCCGTCAAGGTTAGAATTCATCTTTCTACCCCGTCCTACAAGTCTCTCGCACAGAAACACACACGCTCTCTCTGTTGAACACGCCCACTCCTTTAATTCCACCCACCCACAGCCACTAAAGTCTCAAAGTATAATTATGTCTCTCACACATATGCCTAAGGTTAACTCGAGTTCTGGAACCATATGAATACATACAATGGGATTACAGCAGAGCACCTTTTGTTTTGAGATTTCTCTCTCTCTCTCTCTCACAGACACAGACACACACACACACACACACACACACACACACACAGAGACACACGCACACTTAGACATTGTTTCTTGCTTCATTTTTTCCGGCACTTGCATGCACACCATTTGTTTATCTCCGTGATGCTTTAATTAAGCTGCGCACACATGCTATCTACCTATCCCTTAATATAGATACATGTCACACAAACTCCTTCTCCCTACAAGCAAGATGCCCATGCGTTGCACGGAACATCAAGATGCATTTGTATGAGTAGTTTATCTCGTGGGAGAAAAGGATGAACGAGGGAATGCCTTATTTGCAAATGTGGAGAGGGGTGTGGGTATATTTTTGCAAATTGCCATAGTTTTATAAATCGGATGGCCTATATTGCAGGATGGCAGGAACACCATCATCACCAACTTTGTTTTTATAAGAGTAGAGATATGTAAGTGTCACTGCCCCCCTCCCCCCACACCGACACACACACACTTCCCAACACTGAAGGATTAGGGTGACACCTCGATCTTGATACTAATATACCGACTGGCTTCTCTCTCAAACACACACACACACACACACAACCCGACACCGAAGGAGTAGGGTGGAATCTCGATCTTGATAGTAATCTATCTACTCCTCTTTTAAACACCCCCCCC